>NW_027556402.1:74404083-75006583 GCF_003287225.1 Phascolarctos cinereus
TTCTGTCCCTCTGACCTTTCTGGTCTTGGATATGGCAGAGAGCATTGTTTGAGCATTTATTCTGTATGACTGGGACTTCTTGGGGAGACACCATCACCCTACAAAGAAGAGACTAGAAGTTAAGAGTGTGGATGAGCCTAGACTTTCCAGGAACCAAATCCTAAGGTATTAAACCAAAAATTCACCAATGGGTGACTAGCACTTTACTGTATTTCTATGAGAGTAGAAAGCCAAGAAAGCTAGAGGTTAGAAGATGATGATGATGATATTAATAATAACTCATAGAATTATAAGTCTGATAGTAGCTAACATATTAATAGATAAAAAGATGATAGACATACAGATAGATGGCATGAATATGAAGGGATGATATCTAAAAAATAAAATAAAGGGATAAGAGAAGATTATACCAAGAGAAAGAGAAAGGGAGAGGTAGAATGGGATAAGGTATCTCACATAAAAGAGGCAAGAAAAAGCTTTTACAGTGGAGGGGAAGAGGAGGAAGGTGAGAGGGAATGAGAGAACCTTACTCTTATTGGATTTGGCCTAAGGACAGAATAACATACACACTCAATTGGGTATGGGACTCTATCTTACCCTACAGGAAAATAGGGGGGAAGGGGATAAGAGGGGGGATGGTAGAAGGTACAGCAGATTGGGGAAGGGGGTAATCAGAAGCAAACACTTTTGAGGAGGGACAGAGTCAAAGGAGCAAATAGAATAAATAGGGGGTGGGATAAGATGGAGAGAATTATAGTCTTTCACGTCATGACTGTTATACAAGTATTTTTCATGACTACACATGTATAACCTATATCAAATTGCTTGCCTTCTCAATGAAGGTGGGTGAGGAGGGAGGAAGGGAGAGAATTTGGAATTCAAAGTTTTAAAAACAAATGTTAAAATTGTTTTTACATGCAACTGGGAAATAAGATATACAGGCAAAGGGGCATAGAAATCTATCTACCCTATAGGAAATAGAAGGGGAAGAGAATAAGAGAAGTGCGGGGGGAGTTAGAAGAGAGGGCAGACTAGAGGAATGAGTATTCAGAATGCACACTGTCTTGGGATGGGGGAAGGGGAGAGATGGGGAGAATATTTGGAACTCAAAATCTTGTGAAAGTGAATGTTGAAAACTAAAAATAAATTAATTAATTATAATTTTAAAAATTATCTCATTTGATCCTCAGAAGAACAACACTGTGAAGTAGGGGCTATTATTTTACTCATTTTATGCATTGGGAAACTATGACTGAAAAAGGTTAGGTGATTTGTCCAAGGTCATATAGCTAACAAGTGTCAGTGGCAGAATTTAAACTCAAACCTTCTTGACTCCAAGGCCAAACTTTTATCCATGATGCCTCTACCTTGTCATCCCCTACCTCCACTTAGTGACTTTGATATTAGGTGTGTGATTGAAAAGACTTTCCTACCATTATCTTCGAGTTCATCACTTTATCTTTTCCCTGATGAATTCAAAGACCAAAGCATCTCATGCTGTTGAACATAGGTGAGTTTTGCTGGGACCACTGCAAAACCCTGATGCAATATTTGTTTTAGTCTATGACTGCAACTGTAAGGAAGTGACCCCTAGAACCACACTTCTAGCTTTGTCAAAGGCCAGACTTGAAACACAATATTCAATTTCACAAATCCAGTTGTACACATTCAAAACTCATCCACAACACTAGAAAATGGCATGGAAAGGGAGTTTGGAGGTTGGGATGACTAGGAGATGTCATGAGTAATACTTAAATGTGTAGTGTGAGTGTGCTGGTCATAGTGACATTCATGAATTACCTTTTTCAAAGGGAATCCAGGTCTTAAAGAACCAGTTAATGATTTACCTACCTAACAAATAGTTGGTCTATGGCCTATCTTACTGTTACTAATACACTCATTGCTCCTTTTTGAGAAAGGGAGTGGAGAAGAATGGAGAAAGAAGTGATAGTAGCAAGTGTTTCATAAGTTAATATCTTGTATCTCTGCCCTTAGTTCTGACAAATGTGGATGAACTAAAAGTATCCTAATTCATAAGAGATATAATTATATCAGCAATCTGAATCATGGACTAACATTGTTATACCTGGACATGGTTTAGTCTGACCCCTTCATTTTCCTTATGAAAAAATTGGGTCTTAGAGAGGTTTAATGAATTGATCAAATTCACAGAAATTATAGGAGTGGAATTATCAGAGTTTTTATATCACATTTTAATTCTGGCTATGCTGATTTTCTCTGTGATCACAGAAAGCAGGTCAAAAATTCCATTTATTTCTTGAAGAATGGGAACTGAATTAGATGTAACCTATCCCCTTGGGTGTTGTGAGAAGTAGCTAACTTAGAATTGAGGTGGGGGTGGGAGGATACTTGAACTACTTAGAAGAAGGTCTTCTGGAAATATAAGTCATTACTATCCATTTGGAAAGCTGTTTAGGATGCCTCTGGGTGAGTGTTGCTATATTAATTAGGATCATTATATTACTATTATTGTTACTGTTCATTTTTACGAAATTACAATCTGTAGTTAACTATCCATCATATAGGTAAGGCACAAGCATCATTAGGCAATTACAATTTATGGCTGCCATAGGTGGAGGGCCAGTCAAAATACATTAAAGTATACTAATTGGGCCTTTAATCTAATAAGACAATATCTTCAAGATCCATCTGCAGCTGCCAAACTGCTGCCCATGGAGGAGGAGACTGGCTATTGATACCGTAACATATTTCGAGCTGACTGTTTGCTTATAACTACTTAACATCCAAGAATATTATAGAGGAGGGCAGAGAAGATTATCTATCTAATTTTATTGAGTGGAGGGGAGAGAGAATTAGTGCTCTACAAGCATACTTATCATAACATTTATTTATTTGTTTATGTTCAGACCTATTACTTCATTAGTGTAAGGATGTCCCATTAGGGAAACTCCCTCTACTAATGGAGATCAACAGCTGCTCTATAAATTAATCTGGGACACTGAGGGATAAGGTGACTTGCTCAAGGTTAATCAGTGAATGGGTGTCAGAGATAGTACTTGTAATTAGTTCTTCTGACTTTACTAGAAGCAGCATGCTAAGCTTCACTCTCATACAAGTTAGACTTTTTTTTCTTTAAAAGGTGTTGAAACTAACCGAGATTTAATTGGCTTAAAGGACTAATAGCTTGGGTTGTTGAAATTACATCTTGTTCGCTCGAGTTAAAAAAAAATAGCCACAAAGCGTTCCTGGTGTGCTCTGATGATTGGTTTGTAGACCATGATGGGCAACTCAGAGGCAGGGGAGCTTCACACTGCTGAATCAATTGGGGGTCCACGCAATACCTGTTCTTGTTGAATGTCCTTCTCCTGCTATGGCTACGCAGATCTTTTCTTAACTGTTGAATGAAGTGAGCATTTTGCTTAGGTCCAATACTGAACATAAACTAGCGAGGCCAGGGGTCTGGCCTCAGTCACACTAAGACTGGAACACCAACTCTGAGGTTTGCTTTCTAGCTGCTTTCATTCCAAACTACCTCTCTTCCTCTAACAATTTGTTGCTGTCATGTTGTTGTTGTGTTGTTTCAGTCATGTCTGACTCTTTATACACAATTTGGGGTTTTCTTGACAGAGATACTGGAGTGGTTTGCCATTTCCTTCTCCAGCTCATTTTATAGAGGAGGAAACTGAGACAAACAGAGTGAAATGTTTTGCCCAGGGTTACACAGCTACTAAATGTTTGAGGCTAGATTTGAACTCAGGAAGATGACTCTTCCTGACTCTAGGCCTGATATTTTATTCACTGTGCCACCTAGAAGCCTCAGCTAACAATGTTATTGACATTTATATATGTCTCTTAAGATTTACAAGGCACTTATATACATACATATATATGTATATATATATATGTGTGTGTGTGTGTATATGTATTATATTATATTATATATTATATTATTTAATTCTGAAAATACATCACGCCTATGAGATAGAAGCTTTTACTATTTATATATGAGATTCAGTGAAAATCAGAGAGATTCGTTGACTTACTATGGATTTCATAAGCAGTGTGTGCCAGAGGCCATCAGTCTATCTACTACATCACCCTGCCTCTCCATCACCAATAACAATAGATACTCATCATCTCCAAATTATGTGGAACGAAAAACTTTTAAAATATAGAAAACTGGTAAGAAAAAAATCAAGACCGTATCAGGACAGAATGAGGTACATACTACCCCATCATCCTGGCTGTTCCTAGAGTTGTCCCAAAGATGATTTAGTGATTCTACAGATGATGGTGGTGGTGGTGGTGGTGGTGGTGGTACCGGTGATGAGATTATACATCTTATGCTACTATTTTTGTTCAGTCACAAAATGTCAGTTTATCCATGTGCTCAATGGTTTATACAACATTAATTTAAGAGAGTAATAGCACAATAACAACACATTTCTGAACTATTCTAAATGAAAGTTACCAAAAATATAAAAAATAAGAAAAATAGCCATTATTATATAATTCACCTTTTTTTCCTAGATCAAAGAATGAAGTGACTTAAAACTTTCATTAGAAGCTGCTCTTAGGAAAAAGTCAGACCTTCCTCAAATTGAGTAACACATGGACTATTTCTTTCCCTGTATGATTTTGAATAATGGATAGATATGCTTTTGTGAAGTTGCAATGGAAATATCAGGACAAATATGACTGAAGGGCAGCATCATGCTATGGAAAAGAACATTGAATTCAGAATCAGAGGACCTGGTTTCCACTTCCAGTTCTGCTTCTCACTATGTCTATGACTTTGGACAAGTTGCTTAACCTCTCTGGATCTAAGTTTCTCTACATATAAAACTATGGCAATGTCCCTCAAGCTCTAAATCTATGAATGAATCATTGTAGCATCTTATATTGACATAACCATCCTTCTATAAAAGAGAACTTCTTATGCAGGGGCCTATGAACTTGGGTTTTTTTAAGTATTTTAATAATTTTATTTTTACATATGTGTTTGTGTATTCCTTTTAACTTTATGTATTTTATGCATCTTAAAAATACTATCCTAAGATGGGGTACATAGCTTTCACCAGACTTCCAAAAAAGTCCATGATACAGAAAAGGTCAAGAACTCTTGCTAAAAAAGAACTTAGGCATCATTAAGAAAATAATGATCTAAATAGTATCATTCATATGTAAGGAAGACTTAAGTTTGCCAGTTACAGATACAGTTACAATTACTTCCACCTCCCTACTCCCAAGGCTTCTATTATCTGGGCTAAACATCTACATTCCCTTTAACAGATCTTCTTATAACTTGTATAAGGAGAGTTACATTAAGTCCCTTCTAGCTCCAACATTTTAGGATTCTTTGTCTTTCATGGCACCAATACGCAAACAAACAACAATAACAAAAACTTTCTCATCCACAAATTACCTGTAAAAAATTTATGGTATATTTGGGTTATTTTTGTTGTTGGTGGTTTTGTTTTTTTTTTTGGGGGGGGGCTTGTATGTGTACGAAAAGAACTGGAAATAGTTGGTACCCATCCTTTGGGGAATTTTATAAATAGTGGTATATGAATGCAATAGTATACCACTGTGCTGTGTGTAAAGCATCAAATATGAGCCATTCAAAGAAACGTGGAAAAGATTCCTATGAACTGAGATAGAGTGAAATAAGCAGAATCAGAATAATAACATACGCAATGACTAAAACAAAAGGAGTCAAAAATCACTAAAGGAAAGCTTACTCTAAGTAATTGAGAAAACTAAGAGGGTGCTTCCAGAGAAAAGGAGGTATTCTTATCCTTATGGACTCATCATTATAACAGAATGTTATATTGTTCTGAAACTACAACACTAACTGATGTGTTTTATTTCTTGAAAGCTTAATTATTAAAATTCTCCTAACATATAATCTACCTCCTGTGGGTAAATGAGAAAGTTGCATTCACTAGAGCACCAGTGAATTACTATTAGGGAAATACAAGACCAAAGTCTTGTTCTTTAATTGATTTCAATAATATTTACATGGCAGTGAAGTAAAGAATATAACTTAAACCACTAAAAAATGAAAAACAAAACAGCAGAAACTTAAAGCATTAATTCTATTGCCTTATTTAACTTTGAAGTTGACTGTATCTTATGAAATGTTCTTTGAAAAGGTGATTATGTGAACTATATAACTTTAGTTCCAGTCCCATTCAACAAACATTTATTATTAAGATTACATAAGAATATTTAATCAGAGTATTCCATAAAGCCAAGCCAATGATTTCTGGAAGCAAGAGTAGAATAAGAAAAGCACCTGGGAAGCATTTCTAATAGAGTCACCAAATAGCACAAGATGACACACCTCTCTCTTTCAAGAGGAAGAGGAAGTCTGGACAAAGCCCAGAGGAGAAAGGAAGGATTTGCTGATTACAAAGAAAAAAACAAAGCCTAAGTACCTTTGCTATATCTTCACAAAATTTCCCTTTACCCTTGCGTTTACAAGTTTGTTATTTTAATAGAAAGAAATACCACATCTCTGAAAACCTATTTTTATTTAAAAACATTTTTCTTTATTTTCAGTTCTGAATTCTCTCCCTCCACTCCTATTTTCTACCCATTGAGAAGGAAATGCAATACCCATTATACATGGTTGAAGTCATGCAAAACACACTTTATATTAGCCATATTTAAGAAGAAAAAAGGCAAGAAAAATTAAGAAGGTGAAATAAAATATAATTCAATCTGCACTTAGAGTTCATCAGTTCTCTCTGTGGAGGTGAATAGAACTTTTCTTCATAAATCTTTTGGAATTGTTGTTGGTCATTGTACTGATCAGAGCAGCTAAATCTTTCTCAGTTGATTGTTGCTATAATATTGCTGTTACTATGTACAATGCTTCCCTAGTTCTGCTCACTTCACTTTTCACCATCTTACATAAGTCTTCCCAAAACTTCAAATTTTTAAGAGGGATAATTTAAAGCTGGAAGAGGGAAAGGCTATGTTTAGGGGAGAGTTTAGGTACAATTGTGAATGAATGAATGAATGAATGAATGAATGAATGAATGAATGAATGAAAAAATGTTTATCAAAGGACTTATTATGTATCAAAAACCCTATTAAACAGTGAATATGCAATCAGTGCTGAATACTGGAGATACGAAACAAAGTGAGATTTTCCCCACTGTAAAAAAAACTTACATTCTAATGAAGTGAGGTAATATTTATAGAAGAATTCTGACCAGAAAAATATGCTTTGATATTGAGGTGAAGTGGCAATCCAGACTAAAGCGTAGTATTGCTTTAAATATCTTTCCCAGAGTGGTAGAAAAGGTTGAGGGCATATAGGTTGGGTGGTCTATCTTTTGTGCCATTTTTCTAGTCAATGACACCAAAAACAAATTACGAAGTTCCTATTTTTACAGAGCACAAGAGGCAAAACTCAAGATGCTTTCCTCACTTTGTCCTGAGCATGCACAACATCTCCAACTAAGGAGAATATGCCAAAACTCCAGACTAAATTTTAGCAGTTTTTCCTTTGGGTCCAGCTATATGAAACCCAAGGATCAGATGGGGATGATTCTGTGCAGAGGGGAATGAAGAGAGTAAAGAACCATCATCCGGCTGCTGCCTCTGCTGCCATTATTGCCTGGGATATATTTGACAATTTCCTTTTTCCTAATCAAAGATGTATTCATAAGATAGTGGTGAAATGAATGAAGTAAGGAGAGGGAGAAGATAATTGATGCCTTTGATTACACTCTAGTTTTGTCCTCTTATTTCCCTGTCATTTATTTTATAACATCAAACATCTTATATTTGTTTTGTAGCACCTTTATCATGCAGTGGAAAAGAGATATTTCCATTAACACTGTAGGGGGGAAGGAAGAGCTGTTATGCTGGAGGGGAAAATGGAGGGATGATGGGCAATGTTAGAATCTTGTTCTCATCAAAACTGACTCAAAGAGGGAATAACATATGCTCAGTTGGATATAGAAATCTATCTCATTCGTTGGGAAGTAGGAGGGGAATAACATAAGAGAAGAACAGGATACTGATAGAAGGGAGGGCAGAATAAGAGAGATAATGGTCAGAAGCAAAACAGACTTTAGAGGAGGGACAGGATAAAAAGAAAAAGAGAAGGAGAAACACGGAGAAAAAAATAGGATGGAGGGAAATACACAGTAACTAATCATAACTGTTGAATATTAATGGATCAACTCACTCGTAAAACAGAAGTGAATAACAGAATGAATTAGAAATAAGAATGCAACAATATATTGTTTACAAGAAACACACTTGAAACACAGGGACACACAAAGTACAAATAAGGGGCTAGAGCAGAATCCATTACTCTTCACTTTGGAAAAAAAGGCAAGGGTAACAATCATTATCTGACAAAAAGCAAAAGCAAAAATACAACTAATTAAAAGAGATAAGCAAGGAAAGTACATTTTGCTAAAAGGTACCATGGCATACCAGGAGTGGGAAACCTGAGACCTCAAGGCCACATGTAGACTTATGGGTTCTCAGGTGTGGTCTTTTGAATGAATCTAAGTTTTACAGAACAAATCCTTTTGTTAAGGGGATTTCTTCTGTGAAGTTGAGGATCTAGAGGGCCAGAGGTGGCCTTGAGGCGGCAGGTTCCCCACTCCTGGCATAGACGATGAAGTAATACCATTATTAAACATATATATTCACCAAACAGCATATCATCCAAATTCTTAAAGGAAAAGTTAAATGACTTAAAGGAAGAAATAGAGAGTAAAACCATGTTATTAGGGGACCTCAACTTTCCCCATTGAGAATTAGATAAATTTAAACAAAAAAATAAGAAAGAAGTTAAGGAGATGAATATAATTTTGGAAAAACTAGATCTGATAAACCTCTAGGGAAAATGTATTAGAAATAGAAAGGAATATGCCTTTTTTCACTGGTACATGACACCTTTACAAAAAATGATCATTACAGAAAAAATAACTCTCACAACGAAATGCAGAAAAGCAGAAATATTAATCCCATCCTTTTCAGACCATAATGAAATAAAAACTGCATTCAATAAAGGGCTGTGGAAACATAGAATAAAAATTAATTGGAAATTAAATAATATAATCCTAAATAATGATTGGATCAAAAATATAAATCGTAAAAATGATAAATAGTTTCATTAAAGAAAATGAGAAGAATGAGACAACCTACCAAAATTTATGGGATACAGCCAAAGCAATGCTCCTACATCCAAAGCCTCCAAGAAAAATATGAATTGGTCCCAGGCCATGGAAGAGCTAAAAAAGGATTTTGAGAAACAAGTAAAAGGAGTAGAGGAAAAACTGACAGTGATGCTAAAAGAGACCCAAAAAAATACTGAAGAAAATAACGCTTTAAAAAATAGCTTAACCCAAATGGCAAAAGAGGTCCAAAAAGCCAAAGAGGAGAAGAATGCCCTAAAAAGCAAAATTGGCCAAATGGAAAAGTAAGTCCAAAAGCTTACTGAAGAAAATATTTCCTTAAAAATTAGAATAGAGCAATTGGAAGCTAGTGACTTTATAAGAAACCAAGACACTGTAAAACAAATCCTAAAGAATGAAAAATTAGAAAATAATGTGAAATATCTCATTGGAAAAACAACTGGCCTCGAAAATAGATCCAGAAGAGATAATTTAGAAATTACTGGACTATCTGAAAGCCATGATCAAAAAAAAGAGAACCTAGACATGATCTTTCAAGAAATTATCAAGGAAAACTGCCCTGATATTTTAGAACCAGAGAGCAACATAGAAATTGAAAGAATCTACCAAGCTCCTCCTGAAAGAGATCCCCAAAGGAAAACTTCTAGAAACACTGTAGCCTAATTCCAATGTTCCCAGATCAAGGAGAAAACATTACAAGCAGCCAGAAAGAAACAATTCAAGTTTTTGTGGAAACACAATCACGATAACACATGATTTAGTAGTTTCTACACTAAGGGACCAGAGGGCATGGAATATAATATTCCAGAGGGCAAAGGAGATAGGATTACAACCAAGAATCACCTACTCAGCAAAACTGAGTATAATCCTTCAGGGGAAAAAAATGATCGTTCAGTGAAATAGAGGACTTTCAAGCATTCTTGCTGAAAAGACCAGAACTGAATAGAAAATTTGACTTTCAAATACAAGACTCAAGTGGAACATAAAGAGGTAAACAGGAAAGAGAAATCATAAGAGACTTATTAAGATTGAACTGTTTATATTCCTGCAAGGTAAGATGATATTTATAACTCATGAGACCTTTGTCAGTATTAGGGTAGTTGGAGGGGAAAATTATATGTATGGATAGATAGATAGATAGATAGATAGATAGATAGATAGATAGATAGATAGATATGAAGGTGAAGGGGTCATATCTGGAGAATAAAAATAAGGGGTGAGAGAGGATTATACTGGGAGAAGGAGAAAGGGAGAGGTAGAACAGGATAAATTTTCTCACACACAAAAAAAAAACAAAAACAAAAGAAAACGCTCTTAAAGTGGAGGGGAAACAGGGGAAGGTGAGAGGAAATGAGTGAATCTTATTCTCATAGGATTTGGTTTAAGGAGGGAATAACATACACACTCAATTGGGTATGGAAAGCTGTCTTACCCTACAGGAAAATAGGGGGAGAAGGGCACAAGAGAGCAGGGGAATGATAGAGAGGAGGGCAGATTGGGAAAGGGGGTAATCAGAAGCAAACACTTCTGAGGAGGGTCAGGGTCAAACAAAAGAATAGAATAAATGTGGGGGCAAGATAGGATTAAAGGAAATAGAGTTAGTTTTTCACAAGATGTCTACTATGGAAGTGTTTTTCGTAACTGCACATGTATGGCTTGCATTGAGTTGTGTGCCTTTTCAATGAGGGTGAGTGGGGAGGGAGAAAGGGAGAAAATTTGGAGCCCAAAGTTTTAAAAACACATATTTTTTAAAAATGTTTTCATATGCAACTGGGAAATAAGAAATACAGGAAATGGGGTAAATCTATCTTGCCCTGCAGGAAAGCAGAAGGAGAAGGGGATAAGGGAAGGGGGGAGAGATAGAAGGGAGGGCAGACTAGAGGAAGGAATATTCAGAATGCATGCCATCTTGGGGTGGGGGGAGGGGCAAGATGGGGTGAAAATTTGGAACTAAAAATCTTGTGCAAATAAATGTTTAAAACTAAAAATTAATAAATAAAAAAAAGAAAAGGAATTGAAAAAGTCATCAATGAGCTACCTAATAATAAAAAAAAAAGGACCATATGGATTCACAAGTGAATTCTACTAAACATTTAAAGAACAATTAGTTCCAATTATATGTAAATATACTATTTGGAAAAATAGACAAAGAAGGAGTCATACCAAATTCTTTTTATGACAACAAATCTAGCGCTGATACCTAAATCAAGAAGAACAAAAACAGATAAGGAAAACAGCAATACAATGATCCAAGACAATTCCAAAGGACTTATGATGAAAAATAGTCTCTCCAGAGAAAGAACTGATAGAACTCAGATTGAGACATAATTGTTTTCATTTGTTTTTTATGCTTTTGTCTTGGAATATGGCTAAAATGGAAATATGGTTAGTATGATTCCACATATGTAATTGTTGTTAAGTTTCTAGCCTTCACGATGGGGATAGAGGCCAGAGGAAAAGAATTCAGAACTTATTTTTAAATTAGTGTTAAAAAACAATAAATAACAAAAATTTGAAAACACACTGGGGGTTGATTAGGTTTGAGAGTCAGATGATTAATTTGAGCGAAGAGCCAGAAGCTCCACCACTATCTAATGACAATACAGTTGGAAATCAAAGTTAATCTGGAAAATGGAAATAAGAGAATTGAAAGGAAACAATATAGCTGTAAAAAGAATTCATTTCACTTGACTGACTTGCATTCACAATATCTTCTTCGGCTGAAGTGAGAAGAGAAGCTTTCATAGAAAGTCAGCTTTATAACATGATGCTCAAGTGTATAAATTTTACATTACCATGGAGATATGTAGTGTAGTGGAAAAAAAAACAGTAACTTTAGAGTCCAAATTCAAAACCCACCTCTGAAGATCATGGCCCATATTTTGCCTAGGCCTCAGTTTCCTCATCTGTAAAATGAGAAAGACTAGATGGCCTCTGAGTACCTTTCCAGATCTAGATATATGATTCTAAGATCCTACGATATTTTTTATGATAAAAATCAAAGTGTGTAAGAATGGAGGCAGCTAGCATTGTACTGGCTAAGAAATAGAGTGGTGGATCAGTGGAATAGGTTAAACATGCAAGACACAGTGGTCAATGACTATAGTAATCTATTATTTGATAAACCTAAAGATCCCAGCTTCTGGGATAAGAACCCACTCTTTGAAAAAAAAAATAATACTGCTGGGAAAACTGGAAAAGAGTATGGCAGAAACTAGGCATAGACCAAAATCTCACACCATATACCAAAATAAAGTCAAAATGGGTTCATGATTTAGATATAAAGGCTGATATTATAAGCAAACTGGGAGAGCAAGGAATAGTTTACCTATCAGATCTATGGAGAACAGAAGAAATCATGACCAAACAGTAGATAGAGAACATTATGAAAAGCAAAACGGATCACTTTGATTACATTAAATTGAAAAGTTTTTGCACAAACAAAGCCAATGCAACTGAGATTAGAAGAAAGGTAGAAAATTGGAAAAGAATTTTTACAATCAGTCTCTCTGATAAGGGCCTCATTTCTAAAATATATACAGAATTACATCAAATTTATAAGAATACAAGCCATTCCCTAATTGATAAATGGTCAAAGAAATATGAACAGACAGTTCTCAGATGAAGACATTAAAGCCATCTATAGTCATATGAAAAAATGCTCTAAATCATTATTGATTAGAGAAATGCAAATCAAAACAACTCTGAGGTACACATCACACCTATCAGATTGGCCAACATGACAAAACAGGAAAATGATAAATGTTGGAGAAGATGTGGGAAAATTGGAACACTAATGCATTGTTGATGGAGTTGTGAAATGATCCAACCATTTTGGAGAATAATTTGGAGCTACACCCAAAAAGCTATAAAAATGTGCATATCTTTGACCCAGCAACAGCACTTCTAGGGCTATATCCCAAAGAGATTATACAAAGGACCCATATGTACAACAACATTCATAGCAGCTCTTTTTGTGATGGCAAAGAATTGGAAATTGAGAGGATGCCCATCATTTGGGGAATGGTTGAGCAAGTTGTGGTATATGAATATAATGGAATACTATTATACTATAAGAAATGATGAACAGGCTGACTTCAGAAAAACCTGGAAAGGCTTGCATGGTCTGATGCTGAGTGAAGTGAGCAGAACCAAGAGAATGTTGTACACAATAACAGCTATGTTGTGCAATGACTAATATTGATGAACTTAACCCTTCCCATCATTACAAGGATCTAAGACATTTCCAGAGGCCTTGTGGTAGAAAATGCTATCTGCATCCAAAGGAAGAACTATGGAAGCTGAATTGCTATTTTTTTTTCTCTTCTGTTGAGTTTTGTTTCCTCTTTCTGATGGTTCCTCCTATTGGTTTTAATTTTTACTTACAACATCACTCATGTGAAAATAAGTTTAATAGGAATGTAAATGTATAGCCTGTATCAGATTGAGTGCCGTCTTAGGGAGGGTGGTGGGAAGGAAAGAGGAGAAAAATGTTAAATTCAAAAGCATATGGAAGTGATTATTGATAAATCAAAATAAATTAATAAAATATAAATAAATAAATAAATAGATGAATGAATGAATGAATGAATGAATGAATGAATAAAAAAATAAATAAATAAGTAAAGAGTGGAGGCAGCTAGATTATACAGTGGGTAGAATATAGAACTTTGAGTTAGGAAGACCTGAATTCAAATCCAGCCTCAGATATCCCCTGGCTGTGTGACGCTGGGCAAGTCATTTAACAACGCTTTGAGTTTCCTCATCTTTAAATAGTGGTAATAATAATAATAATAACATTTTCCTCACAGTGTTGTTGTGTGGATCAAATGAATTAACATATATAAAGTACTTTCAATCCTTATTGTTTACAAGAGAAAAATAGGACCTAGTGAGATAACATGAATTGCTCAAGTCAAAATTCTAATGCTGCAAACTTTAGAAGCCACAATATTAATGACGCTTTGTGAGCAGTTTTAAAATAAATGCTTTAAAGTGATCCTGTATTAATAGGGACCAGAACTGTAAGTGCCAAGGAGTGAATGGGGCCTTCCTAGAGCATGAACATCCAGGGGGAATAATTCCTCCCCAGAAGGTATGCTTAGTGCACTTTTCCAGCACTTCATAGTGCCTGACAAACAGTAGGCACTTCGTATTTATTGACTGAATGATTGGCTTTCAGATTACTATGTCAATACTTCACATTATAAGTCTTTCACCAGCCTGCCTCACCCAGTCACAAATGCCACTGAATTGCTGTCTCCAAGGTCCTATTCCCACCTCTAGTAGAGCTAGGTTTTCCTTACAACCCTCATACATGTCTGGGATGAGCTTTTAAGAGGACAGCTACCTAGAGTTTGACTTGCAAACTCTTTCTCACCCTCTGCAAAAGGCTAGTTATCACTATGATAGGGAGGAGAAAGACGCTGAGGGGGAAAAGCAGGAGGAACGTGATAAAATAGCTGACATATAGAACTTGAGGATTTATGAAGTGCTTTATGTATATCATTTCATATGATCATAATGGCCCTCTGAAGTTGATGCTATTCCTGTACCCATTCTATAGAGAAGAAAACTAAAACTGAAACCAAAGCTCTGAAAGTATCTTGCCCAGGGTCAAACAGAGAGTTAAGTGTCTGAGACTGGATTTTAATTCAGGTATTCCTGACTCCAGGCCCAATGTTCTATCCACTATTTTACCATCTACCTCTCTTGATTTGGAGTGGTTATAAGAAAGGAAACTTAAATAATGAAGAAATTAGGAAGTGTTGCGAAGCTGGGCAGGATGACCAGAACCTTGGAGGATAGGATCAGAATTTTAAATAATTCTGCAAAATTTTCCAAGTATTACAAATAAATGTCAGTGTTGCGGGGGACAATCAATGAAGACCAGCTAAAGAAACTACAGTTAAAGCAATGTGGAAAATACCTAATGAGAAAGAACCAAACATATGCAAATATAACAGAAAACAAAGTGAGGTGCATCATCAGCAGAAAAAAAGCATAAGTAGTTAATGAGTGCAGTGCCAATAGTGAAAAGTGTGAACATGCCATTGGGAAATAGAACTTTGTTCTTATAAATAACAGCTGTAAATAACTACAGAAGTGATCAAACCTTTGTCTAAATTAGCATGTCCTATTCTATTATTTGCAGTTCTTTTCGAAGAAGAAAAGGCTTCAGAGAAGATTCGATGCAATAATAACTGCTAACATTTTTATGGCACATTATGATTTACAAAGCAGTTTCTATCTCATTTAATCCTCACAACCATTTCAGGAGGCAGGCTAGTTTTATTTTCCCCATTTTACAAAGGAACAACCCTAATGCTCAGAGAGGTTAAAGGAGCTGGCCAGTTCACACAGTTGGCAAATGGCTGAGGAAGGATGCAAATCTTGGTCTCCTGATACAAATCTGTTGTTCTTTTCTCTACAAGATAGCTGCCCACCTGAGTGCCCTCAAAGGGTTCGAAAAGAAGAACTTTGATCTAAGGGGGAAGGGCTTATCATAATCCAATCTAACAAAGAAAAGGCTGAGGAGTAAAGTTAATAATGATCCCCAAGTATATAAAGGGCTTTTTTCTCAGACAGTCATACATTGTCTAAAAAAGGATACTCATAAGCTAAAAAATAATTATGTCAGTAAAAATTGCTAGACACTTATTATTAAGAGAGAATAAAGTCTCTTTTTAAAGTCTGATTGTCATTTCTTTTATTTGTTTTTTTTTATTTCTGGCTTTTCTGAAGGTGGTGGAAGGGAATGTACATTTAGACAGCACCTATTGTACACATGGCAAGTTGGATGGGATTGAAAAATGACTGAACAATAATAATATTATGTGCCAGACACTGTGCTAAGTACTTTTTAAAAAACAGATATTATCTTATTTGACCATCACATCAACCCTGGGTGTGAGGTAAATGCTATTATTATCACCTCCATTTTACATTTGAGGAAACTCAGGCAAATTGACATTAAATGACTTACCAAGGATCACACAGCTAGTGTGGTCTGAGGATGGATTTGAATTCAAGTCTTCCTGTCTCCAGACTCAGTGCTCTATCCACTGAACTATCTAGCTGCCAAGATGAAGGATTTATTGAAAAAAAGTTCTTCTCTCTCAGTAATTCTATTAAAAATGTAAATATGAGAAATCAAAACCCAACAAATAGGGATTTTTTAAAAGCAGAACAGAAGCCACAGAACCAAGATTTTTATAGGTAAGAACTTCTTAAAGTAAACAGTCTTCTAATGACTTATTTCAGTTGATTCTTAAAACTTCCTTTTGCCTGTGTTCCTTCCTTTGTATTCTCACCACTGAATACTATTTCCATACTACACCATGTTCTTTATTTTCCCATATGTGAAATAGATTCCTAGTCTTACTGATACTAGCCTAATTTCATTTTATATACTGTAGTTAAGTTCATCTTCATAAAACTTTCCTGCTTTGAAGTGATTCCCCTGTCCCAAGGCCTTTTAGTGTCTCCCCATTTCTAAAAGGACAATTCTCACTTCTTAATTTTGTCTCTGAATGATTCTTCCCCTAAACCTTACTTTTTTTTTTGGTGAGGCAATTGGGGTTAAGTGACTTGCCCAGAGTCACACATCTAGTGAGTGTTATGTGTCTGAGGCTGTATTTGAACTCAGGTCCTCCTAACTCCAGGGTTGGTGCTCTATCCACTGCACCACATACCTGCCCCTAAACATGACACTCTAATCAGATTGTTCTACTAGATGATCTACAAAACAGCTGAAAACAAGTATGAATAAGAAAGGAATGAGGAAAGAGAGGAGGAAATGACATCAGAGAAAACAAAATTGAAAGAATTAATTTGTGATCAGCTGTAAGCAGAAAGGCAAAAAAACCTAAATAATGGATCAGACATTGACACCAAAAAGAGGTCTTCAAGACAAGAAGCTAATATAGAGCTGTGGTTCTATACTGTATATATAAAATACTATATATGTGTGTGTGTGTGTGTGTGTGTGTGTGTGTGTGTGTGTGTAGTATTCCTCTCTTCCACCATAGTTTTGCCTACTCTTTGGTATACTCAAAGTCTGCCACTCCATTAATTTCATTCTACCTAGTTTGGGGAACTAGAGAAATACAGGTGAAAAATTCTATCTCAAGTAGTGATTTGCTTTGACCTTGATTAGCATTATGGAAGTGGAAAGAAGTTATAAATAGCTTTCTCACTTTAAGTTAAATAAGGGACAGATTTCACAAAGAAAAAGCTTAGATAGAATTGGAAAAATTAGAAAGATAGATTTACCCTTACTTAGATTTTCTGCTGCTTGTAACTTTAGTGTTCATTACAAAAGAAAGACATAGCTCTGAAGTTTCATTCTAAAACAGCTGGTGATCTCTCCATTAAGAGAACTGAAAGAAGTCATGTTAGTGGTAAAAATTCAATGGAAGATCAGCAGACTTATGTTGAGTAGTAGCTCAGGTACAAAGGACCTGGCAACAAGGATCTGGCTGTTCATTGAAGGTCAGCAGATAGCCAAGAAACAAAGAAAAGCGCCCAACACAGTATACTATAATTCAACCACATCACAAGACTGACTGGATGACAATGATGGTTTAATGTGAGATGTGGGGGGATAGCCAACAAATCTTCTAGAGGCAGAAAAAGGGTTCCAACAAGGGCACTGTCCCCAAGAATATAAGTTGCCTTGACTACATGAGTTCTCTTTCCCACTGTGATATGCTGATCTGAGAGAGTGAACCTCTGTATTAATTTGGGGCCAAAGAGAATCCTTCATTTTGTTATAATGCTTAATTAAGTGTATTTTATTTTAAAATAACATTTTCTTTGACTTGTCTGATAAAATGAGCAATGGCAGGTTGCTGAACCAAAGAATTCCTGATACCAGAGTACTTTTCAGATCAGCCATGACTCGGGTGTCCAGGCTACATCTATATGTGTACAAGAATACATAAAAAGCTCAATCAAAGGTCACTAACTCTGGGAAGCCATCTCTGATTCCTACTCTCTGCTAAACATTAATCTGTTCCCACTTTTGATGTCAAGCTCATGCACTATATATTATTGTACATTATGATTATCCATCGTACCAGAAAATCCTTTCATATAATAAGTTAAATGAGGGCAAAAACCACATCTTATCTAAAGATTTTATCACCTCCAGTTTCTAAAGCAATGCTCTATACCTATTTGTTATAATATGTTGCTGTTGTTGAAATGAATTAAGTGGAATCAAAATGGCAAAGACACATTAGAATAGAAGGAAATGAGGCTGAATCAAAACTTCATTGAGAATACTTTTTGAACTGTGTGAATAACTAAAGAACAAGTTAATTTTTAAAGGTTAGTAGAAATAAAGATATATATATAACATGTATTTGTGTGTGTATGTATGTGTATGCGTGCATGTATGTATGTATTTCTGCTCCAAGTTCTGAAATATGTCTCTGGACCCCGGTTCAAAATATCTGCCATAGATTGTTGGACTGTAAGTTGTACTTTGTCACATGAGGATCATTGGATCATAGATTTAAACATAGAAGGGACCTTAGAGATCAACTCATCTAACAATAATTTCCCCATCCGCACATTAGTTTGTATGCAGACTCTCAAGATAAAGGAAAATAGGTTTTGTTTTCCCTGATTAAGTGTGGAATGTGCTGATTACCCCTCTCTGTCAGAGAGGTAGAATAAAAATCCAAAGACCCAGATTTTAGTCCTGAGGAAGGATTTTTTTTTCAGTTTCTTTGTTTTTCCCAATTATTCATTTATTTTAAACATTCTTTTCTTTTTTAATTTTGAATTCCAAATTATCTCCCTCCTCCTCACCCCCTTCCCATACCCACTGAAAAGGCAAGCAATATATCACTTATACATGTAAAAATTATGCAAAACCTGTTTCCTTATTAGCCATGTTTCCCAAAGATAAAGCGAGAAAAATACACTTCAATTTGCACTGAGCCCATCAATTCTCTCTTTTTTTCAACATGAATCCTTTAAAATTATCTTGGATCATTATTGATCAGAACAGCCAAGTCTTTCACAGTTGATCATCATTATCACATTGCTGTTACTATGCACAGTGATATCTCAGTTCTCACTTCACTTTGCATCAATTCATATAGGTCTTGTCATGTTTGTTTTTCTGAAACCACTCTCCTCACCATTTCTTACAGTACAATAATATTCCATGACAATCATATGCCACGACTTTTTGCAGCCTTTCCCTAACTGATGAGCATCCCATCAATTTACAATGCTTTGTCACCACAAAAAGAGCTGCTATAAATATTTTTATACATATAACACATTTTCCTTTTCTTTGATCTGTTTGGAATATAAACTTAGAAGTGGTATTCCTGGGGTAAAGGGTATGCATAGTTCTATAACCATTTGTGCATATTTCCAATTTGTTCTCCAGAATGCTTGGACCAGCTTACCACTCCACCAGCAGTTGTTTAGTGCACCTATTTTACCCACATTACCTCCAGCATTTGTAATTTCTGGTAGGTGTGAGGTGGTATCTCAGAGTTACTTTCATTTGTATTTCTCTAATCAATAATGATTTAGAGCATTTTTTTTCATTTGACTATAGATAGCTTTGGTTTCTTCTTCTGAAAACTACCTGTTTATATCCTTTGACCATTTATCAATTGGGGAATGGCTCTTATTTTTATAAATTTGACTCAGCTCTATACTTAGTACATATTTGAAAAGTTAGTCTTTTGTCATAGAAATTTTCTGTAAAAAATTTTATATTACTTCATTGTTTATGGTACCTTTTAGCATAATGTAGTTTGCCTTATCATCTTTTAATTAGGTCAGTTTTTTGCTTTTGTTTTGTCTGAGATCATGATTGTCACCCCTGATTTTTTTTCTTTTTTACTTTTTTTTCTTTTGCTACAGCTGAAGCATATTGGATTGTGCTCTAATCCTTTATTTTAACTCTGTGTGTGCCTTGTCTCTTGAAAACAACATACTTTTGGATTCTGGTTTCTAGTTCATTTTATCTACTTGTTTTGTAGATGAGCTCATCCCATTAACATAAATAGTTACAATTGCTAACTGTGTATTTCCCTCCATACCATTTTTTTTCAGTTTTTCTTCTCTCTGTCTGTCCTTAAAAGTTCATTTTGCTTCTAAACACTGATTCCCTTAATCCACCCTCTCTTTTAATATGAACTTCCTATTTTCCCTGTCCCCTTCCCCTGCTGTTTTCCTATTAGGTAAGTTACATTGCTGTACAAAACTGACTATGAATATATATTCTTTCCTCTATTCTTCCAATTCTGATAAGAATGAGGTTCAAGCACTGCCACCACCACTCCCATTTTCCCTCCACTATAACAGTTCTTCCTTGTAAGCCTCTTTTATGTGAGAAAAATTTCCCCATTCTAGCTCTCCCTTCATGCTTCTCCCAGTGCATCATCCCTCTTTCTCATCTCTTTCTTTTTTCTTTTTTTTTTTTGGAAATCATTCCAACATCATCAACTCCCATCCATGCCCTCTGTCTATGTAAATTCCTTTTAACTGATCTAATAGTAATAAAATTCTTAATAGTTACATTTATCATCTTCCTACATAGGAATATAAACAGTTTAACTTTATTGAGTCCCTTATAATTATTCTTTCATATTTACTTTTTTTTATGCTTCTCTTGAGTCTTCTGTTCTAAGCCAATTTTTCTATTCAACTCTGGTCTTTTCATCAAGAATGTTTACAAGTTCTCTATTTCATTAAATATCCATTTTTCTCTGAAGGATTATACTCAGTTTTGCTGGGTAGGTTTTTCTTGGTTGCAATCTTAGTTCTTTTGTTTTCTGTAATATCATATCATAAGCCCTCTTCTTCTTTAAAGTAGAAGCCACTAAATCTTGAGGGATCTTGACTGTGATTCTTTACATGTGAGTTGTTTCTTTCTGGATACTTAAAGTACTTTGTCTTTGACTTGGTAACTGGAATTTGGCTATCATATTCCTGGGAGTTTTTGTTTTGAGATCTCATGCATGTAGTGATCAATCGAGTCTCTAAGTTTCTATTTTATCATCTGGAGCTAAGATACCAAGGCAGTTATTTTTTCATAATTTCTTGAAATATGGTGTCTAAGTTCTTTCATTGATCATGCATTTCCTGTAGTCCAATAGTTCTAAAATTTTATCTCCTTAAACTGTTTTCTAGCTCAGTTTTTTTTTTGTGAAGAGATATTTTAAATTTTCTTCTTTGTTTTTTTTTTACTTAGTTTTATTGTTTTTTTTTCATGTCTTATAGAGTCATTAACTTGCACTTGCCTAATTCTAATTTTTAAGGAATTATTTTCTTCAGTAAAATTTTGTACTTCTTTTTCCATTTGGTCAATTATGCTTTTTAAGGAGTCCCTTTCTTCGGGAATTTTTAATCTCCTTTTCCATTTGAACAATTCTTTATGGAGTTCTCTTCAGTTGATTTTTGTGCATCTTTTTATCATTTAGCTAATTCTATTTTTAAAGTGTTGTTTTCGTCAATAATTGGTGTGCCTCTTTGACCAAGCTATTAATTTTCTTTCCATAATTGTCTTGCATCACTCTCATTTCTTTCCCCATATTTTCTTCTACCATTTTTATGTCTTTCTTTAAACTTTCCACAAATTCTTATTGGGTTTATAACCAATTAGCATTTTTCTTTGAGGCCTTAATTGTAGCTGTTTTCATATTGTTGTCTTCTTCTGAGTTTATGTCTTAGTCTTCCCTCCCATGGTAATAGTTTTTTATGGTCACATTCTTTTGTTGCTATTGTTGTTCTTTGCTCATTTTTCCAGTCTGTTTTTTGACTTGGAATTTTATGTTAAAGTTGGGATCTCCTTATATAGGGGTGGAAAGTCACTGTCCCAAGCTTCAGGCTTTATCAGGCTGCTATTTTCAGAACTAGTTCTGAGCATCTGCAAATTTTTGGTGCTTCCAAATTGATGTGATCCTGAGAGAGGTGTGGTCACTGTTCTCCTGGTCTATGCTATGGTCTTTACCCAGGAAGATCCACTGGTACCCTGAAGCCACAAGTGTGTGCGCTCCTCTCCACTCTGAAGCTGTGACTCGAAACTTGTCATAGGCAATAGAGTTGCCAATCATCTTCAGCTGTACCCAGTGCCAGCAACGAGTTCCTTGTAATCTCTTTCTGACCAGTTACTTGACTACCATCTCTGGGCTGAGCATTCCCAAAGATGCTGCTGCTGCCACTGCTCTTGCTGCCCCAAATATGTGACCTCGAAATAAGCATCTACCCTGTTGTCACAGACTTCTGCTCACCTCTGAAGTCTGGAAAAGTGTCTCATCCCAACCTTTTGTTGCTATACCACTCCAAAATTTTATTTAAGCATTCATTTAAAGTTGTTTGGATGGGAATAATGGGAGAGTTCAGCTGAGTGGCTACCCCTAATCTGCCATCTTGGCCCTTCCTGAGGAAGAAATCTAAAGAGCATTCTCCTTTAATTACTTCAGTGAGGACCCCTTTCCCCCCACATATATATGCACACACACACACACACACACACACACACACACACACACACACACACACACCCTGGTTGTTAGTGGCTTTGTTACACTTTCAAATTCACTGTTTGCCATGGAGACCTGGATATCAGGAAATTCATTAGAAAATATGAAGGCCTTAATAACTGAGTGGCTGAACTCAAGTTTCCCGCCTAGGCAGATTACCCAAAGTTTCAGGAGCAATATAAGCCTGGTGATAAAGAATAGGTAGAAGTTAAACAGGCTATCGTAATAACATATAAGGTCCAGTTTGTAAATCAGCAAACAAGAATTTTTGCTTTAGAATTAGATTCCAGTGTAATGACAGGTGCCTCAAGGGGAAAATACCTGGCAGGTTTCACCATACTGATTAAGCATCTGTAAAAGCCATTAAGGCTTCATTCTATGTTAACATATCTTACTTACAGGGCCAGTTAAGTTGCACAGCAGAGAAAACATTCAACTTAGAATTGGGAAGTGCCAAGTTTGAATCCTGCCTCAGACACTTACTTAGATGTATGATCTTAGGCAAGTTATTTAACCTCTCTGAGTCTCAGTTCCCTTACATGTAAAATGGGGGAAATAATAGCCCCTACCTCCCAGGGTTTTTGGGGGAAAAGTGACATAATATTTGTAAAGTGGTTTGTATATCTTAAAGAACTATATGTATATAAATGTATGTGTATATATGCACTAGCTATTATTAAGAGCTTATATAGTGAAGCCTTGAGCATTGCCTATTACAGTGAGAAAGGTAGTAAGATTTTAATAATCTGTTGATTGAACCAATTATCCCATATGCATGGTATAACAGAAAAAGAATTAGATCTCTAAGGAACTTCGGAAGCCATCCAGTCCAACCACCTTATTTATACATGAGCAACTTGCAGCCTGGACAGTAGCAGTGACTTCCCCAAGGTCTCATAGATAGTACATAGAAAAGCTGGAATATAAACCCAGTTCCTCTGATTTCTTCGAAGTCCAAATGAAGTACATGTAATACTGTATTACGCTGTCCCACCCACATATGAATGCTGAAATTGAACCCCAAAAAGCTACGTGTTAAAGTTGTCGCTGATTTGATTGATATGTCCTAAAATGAAAATAATTGTTCACAATTTACATTTTTAATAATGATGGCAAATTTAACCAGGGTTTCACTTCTCTGAAAATATATCACCATCTGAGCTGGCAAGATATTGTAAGTATAATCATATGAAATGATAGAGAAGAATTATCTGCTCAGGACAAAATGGTTTGGTTCAATAAGCTGTAATATCCTTTGGAATCCTCAATAGCACCTAGTACCTAGATCAATGGTAATCACATTTTCTCATCTCTTACTGCTATCAGTGGGCTTAGGGGACTGGAGGGGGTAAGGGAATTGAAGAAAAGGTGGCATTTTGTACACTTCGAAGTAAATTCTTTAAGGGTAGGTGGTTTTCTTGGCTCTATCTTCAGGTAAGTCATTCTCAAAAGAGCATTTTCAAAGCGTCTTTTCTCTTGTGGGGGAATAGGACTTTTACATAGTTTTCTCCTTCACATAAATCACACTATCAGAATGCCCTATGGATGCTGAGTGTGAGAGATGAACGGGCATCATGCACCATATGGAGCAAGCAACTGCAAATGTTTGTGATAATTGATTAGGAACCTTCAGTTCAGTTGATAGAGTAAGAACATTGATTCCCTGCAGGCTCACAAGAGTATAGGCATTTGTTTGCTGAAGGGGGGGAAAAAAGGACCATTTAGTAAACAGGGAAACTTACACATTCATTCCTCTTAAAAAAAAATGGGGAGAGGAGGGCCATAAGAGCTCATATGCAGTAGACAAAGTAGCCATTAAAAGTTCCCTTTGAAAAACAGGCTAAGAAAAAAAAAAGGAATTTTTGTTTTCTCTGTTTTAAATAGAAGCACGATCTCCCAGATTGTACATTATATGAAATTTTTATCCACTCAGATAGCACTCATTTCACATCTCATCTGTTCTGTGAATGAGATGGGAAAATAGTTATCACTTTTTTTTTTTTTACTGCATAAAGAACCCTTGGTGAATTGCACATTTACAGTATATGATTATCCATCCTGTCTTTTTCAAAAGATTGACTCTCAGCAGTCCTCCTGTCCTTTTCCCATTGCAGCGTCATGGATGCAGTGCTCTGCATTTACGCCAGACCCTATGCATTTCAATCAATCTTATTATTATAGTCAGGTTCCAAGTCCAAAGGCCCAGAGCTGAAAAATGAAGAGGGAACCTTTTATTTTTGACAACCGCTTTCTCAAAAATTAAGACAACAAGAACTCCTTAAAGTATCTTTTATTTGTAACTACTATGTTTAAAAAAGACCGCTTCCCCACAGATAGCAGTTAGGATCTCATTATAAAATACTCCCGTAAAAACTATTTAATTTTCCACTACAGGGAGGGAGGATTTGATCTCTTATTAAACATTTTATGGAAAAGTCTAAAAGTGCTTTCAATTATTTAACTGAATTGAAATCTAGGCCTTGGAAACTGCTGGCATTCCACACACACATAATATTATCAGCCCACTGAGTGCCATTAGGTCATAAAATGCTGCTGTAGCAACATCTCTGTTACAGCTGCTGGGGCTCATGCAACTTTTACTACAGTTATAAAGCCATTTATTACATTTTCTTTATGATGCTAATGCATTGCAGTCTGTTATTTTATTGTTCCCACTGTGATAAAGACCGAAATGTATGATATTGTGCAAAAAAAAAATATACGGGCCTAATAATGTACCCTGCTGCATTAAAAATCTCTTAGATAAGCTTAAGAGGCTCATAAAAATATTAACAGGGGCTAGCAAAAGGGAAATATTTCGTGGGACATTTTCTTTCATTTGTTTTATTGTTCCCTAGAGAAAGTATTTTTTTAATTGTGTTTTGTCAAAATATACCAAAGATGATAAGAATATCTGACTATCCCCCCCCCAATTATAATATCATCACAGTGTCAGAACATAATTTGCAATTCACTAACAGGAGAAATGGCTAAATAATATCCTGATAATCACATGAAGAGAACTAAAGTCATTAAAAAATAATAACATCCTTGCACTCAGAGGTCCCGGTAATTGATAGTTACAACTTGCTCAAATTGTCTAAATTTAACTTTCCCATTGTATTAAAGATAATGCAGCTTGCTATTGAGAGGAAAAATCAATCAACTTAATTAACTTCTACCTGGTTACTATACCTGGTAAGTTAATTTAGTTGTTGGCTTTTACACGGTGAGGAGAAATTTCTCCCTTGTACTCAGATCTGAATACTTTTTGATACCTTTTTTTGGCAGAGATCTGTGGATTAGGAACTTTCTTTAAAACAGTAACAATAAAAAAACAAAAAGATTGTTCCAAGACAGAGGGGAAAATCCAAGGAAAACAATCCATTTCGTAAGAACTCTTTGAATTCTCTGATCCAAATGATAGATTTTTAACTCTTGATTTGCCCTCAGAGAGCCATCAGAAATAACAGAAGCACAGTTTTTGTGGAGAAACACATGATTGTGTTCTCCAAACTATAAAGAAAATGGGTTAATTTTCTGCAAATTTCCATTATTTTTATAATGTCTTTCACTAAAATATATGAATGTTTTCCCATCACCTTCTCTTCTTTTAACCTCTGTCACAATGAGTAATCGGAATGTTAATGCTTACACAAAGTCCTGCCTTATACTATGGAAATTTCCATGGACACTTAGACACTAAGAACTGGAAGACATTTGCCCTATCCCTTCATTTACCACAGGGGAAACTGAGGCTGAGTAGGTTTTGAAAGAAATTATTTGCCTCAACTTGACAGATATTCTGCTTCAACATGCTTTGAGTCTGAAAACCGGAGTAGAAGAAAGACCAGTCCCTAGAAATATCGACTTTTCAGAGTTTAAAAAGTAGAGACATTAAGAATTCAGGCACCTTTTTCTTGTGAGGAAAAAAAAGGGAAAAAAAGCAAACGAGAGGTGGGTATGTGAATTGCTCTTATGGATAAGATTACGATGCTAATGGAAGCACAGTAAATAAAAAAATTTGGATCTATTCATGTTTATGAAATATCCAAGCCAGTGGTTTGAACTGTGTCTCAAAAACCAGACACCCCAATTATATGCAAATGGAACAATGAGAAATTATCAGTGGATTAGTCTGCTCACCACAATGTCCCATTTTTGCACCTCATTTGTATGTACTTAATCATATACTTTCAAGTGTTTAGAATCTTCCTTCAGAATAATCCCCTGCCTATAGAAAAGTCACAAGGAGGAATTTAATAAAGCCAGCTATGCCCTAAGTTGTTTTAATATATTGTTAGTTTGGCCATCACAGTAATTCGAAAAACTTCTAATAAAAAAATGTGCTGTGAAAAGTAAAGAATCTTCACAAATAGAAACTATGTAATTCAATAGAAACTATATAATTACTCATAAAATATTTCATAATATATCTTGTTAATTAGCATTACCTCTAGAAATGTTTGTAGTAGGAGCACTGTTGTTTGGGCTCCTACAAAATGTACTGCTATGTACAGTATAAATAATAGTATTTATCACTGAAGTCTATAAAGAGGTAGTAATAAAGGTCTGAAGTTAAATTAAAAACCTTCATACTGAATGAAAATATTTAGTATGGACATAGTATATTGCGTGTGCACAATAATTACTTTTATTAGAATATGTTTAATATAGATTGGACAGCACAATGGTGTGGTGGACAGGTAGCTAGCCTTGGAGATAGAAAGACCCAAGTTCAAGTCCAGCCACTGATACATTCCAGTCGTGCCGTTTAGGAACTGTGTGAACTTGAACAAATCCCTTAATCTTTCCATACTTTAGTTTTCTCATGAGTTCCTGATATCTAAGACCCTTCCCAACTCTGAATTAAAGATCTCTGAGCTTAGCCTTTCAGTGCCCTTAACTATACCTTTGGACATTAAATTGCAGGTTAGCACTAATTTGTGTTGGTGAAGGAAACTTCCATAACCCAAATGAAATCAGAGATTCATATAAGAAAAGGAAGATACACAGTAGAGATCATATCTCATATCAGAGAAACAATGCAGCATTTTTCACTTTGTAGGGAGGTTGACTAAGTGAAATAAAATATTTGTGGTAGATCTTGAACATACGTGGAATACTTATTCTACCTGGTTGATACACACATGTGCATGCACAAATACACATATGCACATACACACACACAAACACTCACTCACTCTACTACGTCTCCCTTCACAGCCCATGACAGTATCCAGCTGTCTCAAAGAGAGTCCAAAGCATTTACTCACATTCACTTTTATTTTGGGACCTTTAAGGAATGAAGAAGCTATTTGTTGAAATGCTACAGTCTAGGACAAGTAATCAGTTTTATGTACACAAAGAGTGGCTCAACAATAAAAATCCCAAAGTAGTATCCCTTTGCTTTTTTTTCTTTGTTTTTGTGTGTGTGTGGTAAAAAGTGGATAAAGTGCTGGGTCTGGAGTCAGGAAAACTCATCTCCCTGAGTTCAAATCCAGCCTCAAACACTTACAAGCTGTGTGACCCTAGGCAAACCACTTAATCCTGTTTACCTCAGCTTCCTCACTTACAAAATGAGCTGGAGAAGGAAATGGCAAACAACTCCAGTATCTTTGCCAAGAAAATCCCAAATGAGGTCACAAAAAGTCAAACATGACTGAAAAATGAATGAACAACAAGAGAGATTTGTATAGAAAAGAACATTTGAAAACACCTTTTTATCTGAGTTAATCTGAGAGAGAATCAAATAGATACACATACACACTCACACACACACACACACACACACACACACACACACATTTTCTTCAGAGATAATACTTCATTCAGATTACTCCTCCAGATTTTGTTTCAGGGACATTTTTTAAAATCAATAATCATTATTGATTGTGCCCTGTACAATTTTATGAAGTGAGATCTGGGGGAAATATAAGTATTTCAGGTTTAAAAAATTATAATTCTGCATTAAATATCAATTAATGAAATCTAAACTAGCTTCTGACAAGTTTAACTTACAGTGGCTTCTTCATTAGCCTTTATGTACTCTCATACGTCATTTCCTTCCCAATCCAATACCCACCAATATTAAGGCTTAGTGATATGTGGTCAAAAAGAATATATTTCCTGAACCTCACAATTCTTGCTACATCTGAATGCACAAATCTACTCTATAAGCATTTGTTTGGCCAAGTAAATCTAAGATGGGAAGTTATAGAAGAGTAAGATTGTTACGATATCATTTCTAAGTATAACGTATTTTTTCTCTGCTTATACCAAGTAACAGAATTATTCCTTTCAGAATTAAAAGGTTTCCTTCACTGTCTTTTACATGACTCAACTTCAAAACAAAATCTTTCCTGAACTTTTGAGGGACTGAAAGTTCACATGTTAGTGCAGTCTGGTTAGACATGGTCTTGCAAAATGTCATGGTAGTGGTGAACCAGAAACGTAGCTCCTTCTTTGGATCATAGCACATTGAAATATGTCAAAGTCTTAGAGTTATTCAGAAAAGGAGGAGAATTTTCTGTCTCTGGAGAAAACTGAGGTAGAAGCCATGCTATTTGCTAAATACCTGAGAGACCATTTCTAGAACTTATGGGAAAATACCCTACAGACCAGAACAAGAGTGACACATAAAGGGAAGCGCTGGATCCCAGCACCCCAGAGCTGATTGTTAAATTTTTAGTGAGACCATTTATGCTTCAGGATTTCATAAATGCTATAAATAAAGGCTTCATTTTGTTTTTTGCTGATTGTCTAGATTTAAGGAAGTGATGGAGAAAATGCTAAAAATGTAAATTAAACTTAAAAGTATGAAATTAATAAAGGACATTTCTTTTCTCTCTATAGGAGTTGTAGACCTGATTTCAAATAAATAATTACTGTGTAAATTTAAATAAATATTTAAATGGAATGACAAGTTGTACATAACAGATTCACAGTTTCATATGCAATCTTTTTATTGTTGTTGTTGTTGTTAGTATACTGCTATGGAAATGCTTGTGTAATCCTATAAGTTAAAAATAAAATTAATTAATTAAAAAAATGTCATGCATACATTTTTCCAGAGAACTAGTTGTTATGTATTTAGTGGCACACACCTACATGTATCTCCAATTAATTAATAATTATAAAATGATGCTTAAGCTTTTCTAAATAAATTTTTAAAAAGTTATTTTAACATGCATATAAATTGTAGGGGCCTTCTGACAAATGGGTGGAAGTTATCTACCAAGCAGCAAAGACACTTGACATGTATTTAATTTTTCAAATTTGCAAAGTGTTTTACATAATAATGAATAGTATTCATGTGTGAGTGTATGTAGTGAGTGCTTTATACGTGCTATTTATTTGATCATACTTTACCTTGCTTGATCTTCACAACTGCTCAGTGTAGTAGATGTATTCTTGTGCCCATTCTAGAGATGAAGAAACATTAATTTATTTGCACAGCATTACACAAATGATATATATCTGAGGGGAAATTTGTATCCAGAATTTCTTAACAAATCTAGAATTATATCTCCATAACTCTGCTGCCTACCTCCACTCCAGAAGGGTTAATAGGTTTTCCTGCTGTCCCAGGAGACCTTGGGAAGTAAAGCAATGCTAAAATTCGCCTTAATTCCATTGGTGGTATTGATGAAAACCTAATCCCTCTCATTATTTAAAGATTCCTTATCTTCCTTTAACTACACTAAAATGTTAAATTGCATTTTGATGAGCTACATCGTATGCGGAGGTCCTCCATGTGTTTCATCATAGGCACAGGAGAAAGCCCTGTTCTTTTTAGACAGACTAAGCCCTGTGTTATGATTCACTGTCATACATAACTCCTGTTTATTACCTTGTCTGTAGTATTTGGAAAATTAGTACGTGTAAATCTGATGTAAGGTGATATGGAATTATAGATGTGTGTAGTTAACAAAACTAATCACACTCAACTATATACTTAAAAAACACAGGGTATTTTTGGTATCATAACTAGATGAGAATTACCAAGGATTAAATCCCCTGTATGAAACTAATTTCAGGAACAGATGGCTCTAAACAACTTTGATGGCCCTTCAGTTTCTTTATTGCAAATAAAATTCTTGCTAGGTTTGGTAAAACAAAAGTAGAGCCCAGCTGTCTTGTTTGTATATATTTTGACTAAGTATACATAATCAGTCTTTAAGTGATGTGACAGTTAGAAATAAAAATTTTATTTTCATACCACTTGTAATCCAGATTCATTACTGAGCATATGAACTTGAATGATGAGGCACCAGGTAGTAGCACTCAAGGGATAATTCATAGTAAGAAAATAAGTGAAAATAAATGAAATGATGAGGAAGTACAGAAGAAGGAAGGCAGCTAGGTAGCTCAGTGGGTAGCGTGTTGGGCCTGGAGTCAGGAAGACCTGAGTTCAAATCCTACTCAGACTCTTACTAACAGTGTAACTCTGGGCAAGTCACTTAATCTCTTGTTGCTTTAAGAGAAGGAAATGGCAAAACACTCTAATATCTTTTTCAGGAAAATCCCATGGACACTATGGTCCATGGGGTCATGAAGAGTCAGACGTGACTAAACAACTGGACAACAACTCACAAAGGAAGAAGAGGGGAAAGGATGACAAGAAAGAGAAAGAGGAGGATGACAAGGATCAGGATAAGAAGAAGAAAAAGAAGGAAGAAAAGGAAGAACAAGAACAACAACAATAACAATGAGGGGGAAAAGGAGAAGAAAAGGAGACGTCTAAAGTACAATTGGTATGATCAAAATTACAACTAAACGTAATGAAAGAAAACGGAAAGTATTATCTATTTCATTGAACTTGGATCAAAACAGGAATGGTCAGGCAATTTTCTGGAAATATATGTAAAAAAAATCATAAGTCACAATGTCTCTTGACTGTCAAGGATAAGAAGTTCTAATATAGCTTAGTAATTTTCTCAAATGCAGCACTGTATTCACATTTCTCTAATTTGACTTATTACACACTGACTTGTAATTACCCTTCTTGGCTACTGCCAATTATACTTGGGAACATTTATTGAGTAAATGTTAATGGCATCTACCTTTTTGTGATTACATGAAAGAGGAAATACATCATTATATTAGGAATGTATAAATTCTGGAAGATAAAACTAGATTCTCATCATAGAGTAGAGGTTCTCTAAGTCTTTACAAGCAGAAAATGATAGGTCCTAGGAAGCTGAAAAGGCATCAAGCATGGGCCAACAACAGTGCTGCATGTCTGTCATCTGAGGACCAGCTTAAATAAGATCAAAAAAAGCTTGTCCCCAAAATGATATTGAACAGTGACTTTTTTCTCAACCACAGCAACAATACCTACACCTCTGAAATCTCAAATTTTCTGAAGTATTGGAAAAAGTAAGGGTCCATTGCTCTCTGCATCCAATTTCATCTGTAGGCGAAGAGCTCTTACTATCAGGAGCTGGACAAAAAACTGTTTTGAAGCATTTGATCTTTCTAGAGTTATGTGAAGGTATGATAGATGGGAGTACAGCAGCAAAGGAAATGAAAATCTTTGGCTATATTAATTTAATTCCACTACGTAACCTTAGTTTTATACTAAATGAATGTGTGTTTTCAAAGGAAAAAATACTCGACAGTTTTTCTTTTATGTTCTTATTTCTCAAGACAAAACTACTTTCCAAAGAAAAATGTTACTATGCCTCTTGTGTATTTGGATGTAGTTAGGATAATAAAAGTTAAATAGCTCTTCTACAATCAGTTAAAGGATCTTTCCTAGTGATAAAATAATGGCTTATTCAATACATGAGAGATACCATTTTTTTTCCAACTTTCTGATAACCAATAAATGAAAAAGAAAATTTTGGGGGAAGGGGGGCATGGAGCCAGGATGACAGAGGGAAAGCAATGACTTGCTTGAGCTCTCCTCCAAACCTCTCCAAATGGCCGTAAAAAATTACTCTAAACAAATTCTAGAGCAGCAGAACCCAAAAAAAGACAGAGCGAAACTAATTTCCAGCCCAAGACAACCTGTATGGTTGATTAGAAAGGTTTATCACACCAGGATGGGAGAGAAATGCAGTTCAGGATAGGCATGCAGGCAAAAAGGCCTCAGCAAACCTGGAGCAGGACTCAGAGGACTGAATCAAGGGTAGCTGTGGGGGTTTCCACACTTCTCAACCCACAAACACCAAAGACAACTTAGAAGGTCAGTAGAAAAAGTTTGTGACTGCTGTGAGAGTGAAACTTGGTCCCAGCCCCAGTCTCTGTAAAACCTGAGGGCACCAGTGGCTGCTTTCAGAGCTCTTGGCCAACAGAGTGAGGGGAAATCAAGTGGCTGTTCTGAGGGAGATTTCAGGGATCTCTTTGCTGGTGCTGAGGCAGGATTCTCTTGCTTTGCCTGTGCTTGGATCTGGGTCACAGTGCTGGTGGCAATCCTGGGTCAAGGAGGAGTGGTGACTTACAAGGAGGAGCTTGTAGTGGTGATGCAGAGAATTCTCCTCACAGTTCCAAGGTAGAAGAGAGTGCTTGTGGTTATTCATAGATCAGAACACAGGCCAGGAAAGGAGTAAATGCCTCTCCTTTAATCATACCACCTTGGAAGAACAGAAAACTTATAGGTCCCCAGAAGTATCTCTGAAAAAAGCTTCACAAAACCCCCAAAGTTTGAAACAGTATGTTCTCTACATTGTAAACAGATCCCCACCTTAACAAAGAGTTTATAACTCACGTAATTGACTGAGATCATGAACAAACTGCAAAAAGTCAGACCATAGAATCTTTCTTTGGTGACAAAGAAGATCAGAACATACAACCAGAAGAAGACAATGAAGTCAAAGTTCCTACATCCAAAGCCTCCAAGAAAAATATAAATCAGCACCAAGCCATGAAAGAGCTCAAAAAGGATTTTGAGAAGCAAGTAAGAGAAGTAGAGGAAAAACTGGGAAGAGAAATGATAGTGATGCAAGAAAATCATGAAAAATTAGTCAAAAGCTTGCTAAAGCAGATCCAAAAAAAAAATACTGAAGAAAGTAACACCTTAAAAAATAGCCTAACCCAAATAGCAAAAGAGATCCAAAGAGCCAATGAGGAGAAGAATGCCTTAAAAAGCAAAATTGGTCAAATGGAAAAGGAAATCCAAAAGCTTACTGAAGAAAATACTTTTTTAAAAAATTAGAATGGAGCAATTGGAAGCTAGTGATTTTATGAGAAATCAAGACACTGTAAAACAAATCCAAAAGAATGAAGAAATAGAAAACAATGTGAAATATCTCATTGGAAAAATAACTGACCTGGAAAATAGATCCAGGAGAGATAATTTTTAAATTATCAGACTACCTGAAAGCCATGATAAAAAAAAAAGAGCCTAGACATCATCTTTCAAGAAATTATCAAGGAAAACTGCCCTGACATTCTAGAACCAGAGGGTAAAATAGAAATGGAAAGAATCCACCGATCACCTCCTGAAAGAGATCCCCAAGGGAAAATTCCTAGGAACATTGTAGCCAAATTCCAGAGTTCTGAGGTCAAGGAGAAAATATTGCAAGCAGACAGAGGAAAACGATTCAAGAATTGTGGAAACAAAATCAAGATGACACAGGATTTAGTGGCTTCTGTGTTGGACCACAGGGCTTAGAACATGATATTCTGGAGGTCAAAGGGGCTAGAATTACAACCAAAAAGCACCTACCCAGCAAAACTGTGTATAATCCTTCAGGGGAAAAATATGGGCATTCAGTGAAGTAGATGTAGGAGTTTTGATTTTGTTGTCTTCTTTTGGTTGTATGTTGTGATCTTCTTTGTCATCAAAGTATGAGTCTATAATCAGGGTCTTTTCCACTGTTTACTCATGTTCCTAGCCAATTACTTGACTTTTTCGCTCTTTGTTATGGTAGAGGTCTGCTTCCAGCGTGGAGGGTGTACATCAAGCATTTTTGATGAAAAGACCAGAGCTGAATAGAAAATTTGACTTTCAAATACAAGACTTACGAGAAGACTAAAAAGGTAAACAGGAAAGAGAAATCTTAAGGGACTTATTAAAGTTGAACTGCTTACATTCCTACATAGAAAGATGATACTTGTAACTCATGAGACCTTTCTCAGTATTAGGGTAGTTGGATGAAATATATACAGACAGAGGATACAGGATGAGTCGAATATGAAATCATAATATCTAAAAAATAAAATGAAGGGGTGAGAGAGGATTGTGCTGGGAGGAGGAGAAAGGAAGAGATAGAATGGGGTAAATTATCTCACATAAAAGGGCCAAGAAAAAGCTTTTGTGGTGGAAGGGAAGAGGGGGGAGGTGAGAGGGAATGAATGAATCTTACTTTCATCAGATTTGGCTTAAGGAGGGAATGACATACATACTCAATTGGGGTATAGAAGTCTATCTTACTCTACAGAAAAATAGGTGGGAAGGGATAAGAAGGGGAGATGATAGAAGAGAGGGCAGACTGGGGTAAGGGGCAATCAGAAGCAAACACTTTGAGGAGGGACAGGGTCAAAGGAAAGAATAGAATAAATGGGAGAGCAGGATAGGATGGAGGGAAATATGGTTAATCTTTCACATCATGACTATTATGGAAGTGTTTTGCATGACTGCACATGTATACCTATATTGAATTGCTTGCCTTCTCAATGCAGGTGGGTGGAGAGGAAAGAATGGAGAGAATTTGGGATTCAAAGTTTTTGTTATTGATATATTTATTTTCAATTTTCAACATTCATTTCCACAAGATTTAGAGTACCAAATTTTCTCCCCATTTCTCCCCTCCCCCCACCCAAGATGATGTGGATTCTGAACACCCCTTCCCTCAATCTGCCTTCCCTTCTATCACCACTCTTCTCCTATTCCCTTCCCCTTCTATTTCCCTGTAGGGCAGGATAGATTTATATACCTCATTGTCTATATATCTTATTTCACAGTTACATGTAAAAACAACTTTTAACATTCGTTTTTAAAACTTTGACGTGTGTGTGTGTGTGTGTGTGTGTGTGTGTGTGTATTCCCTTCAACTACTCTACTACCAAGAAAGGTCTCATGAGTTACATGGAAAGTTATCATCTTTCCATGTAGGAATGTAAACAGTTCAACTTTAATAAGCCCCTTATGATTTCTCTTTCCTGTTTACCTTTTCATGCTTCTCTTGCATCGTGTACTTGAAAATCAAATTTTCTATTCAGTTCTGGTCTTTTCATCAAGAATGCTTGAAAATCCTCTATTTCACTGAATATCTATTTTTCCCCTAAGAGATTATACTCAGTTTTGCTGATTCTTGGTTTTAATCCTAGCTCTTTTGACCTCTAGAATATCATATTCCAAGTCCTTCAATCTATTAATGTAGAAGCTGCTAAATCTCGTGTTTCCACAATACTTGAATTGTTTCTTTCTTGCTGCTTCCAATACTTTCTCCTTGACCTGGGAACTCTGGGATTTGACTATAATATTCCTAGGAGTTTTCTTTTGGGGAATTCATTTTGGGATGGCTTTCAGGAGGTGATTGATGGATTCTTTCAATTCTTATTTTACCCTCTGCTTCTAGAATATCAGGGCAGTTTTCCTTGATAATTTCTTGAAAGATGATGTCTAGGCTCTTTTTTTATCATGGCTTTCAGGTAGTCCAATAATTTTTAAATTCTCTCTCCTGGATCTGTTTTTCAGGTCACTTGTTTGTTTGTTTGCTTTTTTTTATAAATGGGATATTTCACATTGTCTTATGTATTTTTTCATCCTTTTGGTTTTGTTTTATAATTTATTGATTTCTCATAGAGTCATTAGCTTATATTTGCTACATTCTAAGTTTTAAGGAATTATTTTCTTCAGTGAGCATTTGGATCTCCTTTTCCATTTGGGCAATTCTTGCTTTTTAAGGCGTTTTTCTCCTCTTTGGCTTTTTGGACCTCTTTTGCCATGTGGGTTACTCTTTTTTTTTTTAAGGTGTTATTTTCTTTACTATTTTTTGGGTCTCCATTAGCAAGCTGTTGACTAGTTTTTCATGATTTTCTTGCATCACTCGCATTTCTCTTCCCAATTTTTCCTCTACTTCTCTTATTTCCTTTTCTAAATCCTTTTTGAGGTCTTCCATGGGTCTGAGACCAATTCTCATTTTTCTTGGAGGCTTTGGTTGTAGGAGTTTTGATTTTGTTGTGTTCTTTTGGTTGTATGTTTTGATATTCTTTGTCACCAAAGTATGAGTCTACAATCAGGGTTTTTTCCACTGTTTGCTCATGTTCCCAGCCAATTACTTGACTTTTAAACTCTTTGTTATGGTAGGGGCCTGCTTCCAGTGTGGAGGGTGTACTGTCCCAGGCTACAGGGGTTTTGTGCAGCTGTTTTCAGAGGTACTTCTAGGGGCTTGTAAATTTTCAGTTGTTCCAAGGTGGTATGATTAAAGGAGAGGTGTTTACTCTTTTCCTGTCCCATGCTCTAGTCTATGAGTGACCATAAGCATTCTTTTCTGCCTTGGAAATGTGAGAATGATTCCTTCTGCACTGCTGCCACAAACTCCACCATGCCAGCACTCCTCCTTGCTACAGAATCACCACCCAGGACTGTGACGCAGATCCAAGCACTGGCAAAGTGATAGAATCCTGCCTCAGCACCATCAAAGAGATCCTTGCAGTTCCCCTCTTATCAGCTACTCAGTCTCCCCCTGTCTGAGGGCTACCAGACCAGAAGCAACTGCTACTGCTGTGGCTGCCACCTCAGGCTGTACTAGGGCCAGGACTGAACCACACTTCTCTTACCCGGGTCCAATAGACCTTTCCCACTGACCTTCTGAGTTGTCTTTGGCTGTTTGTGAGTTGAGAAGTCTGGAAACCACTACAGCTCCCCTTGATTCAGTCCCCTGAGGCCTGCTCCAGGTTTGCTGGGCATCATCTTTGCTGGAGTGGTTTATGCTGAACTGTGCTCCTCTCTCAGGCTGGTGCAACAGACCTTTCCTGTCAACCTTCCAGGTTGCCTTGGGCTGGAAATTTGTTTCACTCTGTCTTTTTGTGGGTTCTGCTGCTCTAGAATCTGTTTAGAGTCATTTTTACAGGTATTTGGAGGGGTTTGGGGGAGAGCTCAAGCAAGTCACTACTTTTACTCTGCCATCTTGGCTCCACCCCACCCCCCAGTAGTGGAATTCAAAGTTTTAAAATTGAATGTTAAAAATTGCTTTTACATGTAACTGGGAAATAAGATATACAGGAAATCTCTCCTGCCCTATAGGAAAATAAATGGGAAGGGGGATAAGGAAAAGGGAGTGATAGAAAGGAGGGACAATTGGGGGAAAAGATATTCATAATACATGCTATCTTGGGATGGGGGATGGGGAGAGATGGGGAGAAAATTTGGAACTAAAAATCTTGTGGAAGTGAATGTTGAAAACTAAAAATAAATTAATTAATTTTAAAAAAAAGGATAAGGAAGATTTGGTGTTGTATCTCCATCTTTTCATTTGTATCTGGAACAGACAGCAATCATCAATAATGGGATAGATGACAGATAGAAAGATAGGTAGATAGATAGATAGATAGATAGATAGATAGATAGATAGATAGATATTTAACAGACAAAACAGATTGAGTGAGTGATCTAGTAACAGACATGGATAGCTATACATATAAAGAAAACATAGTTATTAAAAATAGATCTAGAAATATATATTGAGATGGAGAAATATATATGTGGATATGTACATATATATGTCTATAGAGAGAGAGGTACATAGATCAGTGATATAGGTACAGCTAAAATTATAGGCATAGAAATAGGTAGAGGGATAGAGCTAAGGATGGGTCTGGATACATACAGATAAGGTATGGATACATGCAGAAAAAGACAGCCATAGACACATAGATACGGATGGTATGTATAGCTACCAACATTTGTATCAGTTGTGTGATTCGCCAGTTCTGTTCATTCCAAAACACTACCCCTTTCCATTTGTCACTTTTGCAACTACTTCAAAAGATAAGAATAACTACTTCTCATACTCTAGCATCTAACTTTCTAGGCTCTCCATTGATTTTTTTTTTCATGAAATAAAAAGGAAGAGACTTGGACTGTGGCCCAAGATAAAGAAGAGATGTGACCTCTTTCTACTACTGTTGGTCTCCTGGATTATCCAGGAGTGAGGTGATAAGGGCCTGCACCAGAAAGGGAACAGTGTCAGAGGAGAAAAGGGGGCATATGTAACAGATGTTGCAAAGTTGAAATTGGCAGGCCTTGGCAGAAGCTTATGTGTGAGGCATGAGAGAAAATGACCATTCAGAATAACTACTACATTGTGATTCTGAGGGAGTGGGAAAATGGTGTTGCCCTCTACAGCAACAAGGAAAATAGGAGGAGGCAAAGGGTTAGAGGGAAAGATAATGAATTTCATTTGGGACATATTGAATTTTTGTTGTCTACTGGATATACATTCTAGATTCTGAAAGACAGTTGAAGATGTGAGACTAGAGGACAGCAAAAAGCCTGGGGAAGAATAGGTTGATATGAGAATTATTAGTATAAAAGTGACAATTAAATCCATAGAAGTTGATAAGATCCCCAGTGGAGTGATATAGAGGGAGAAATAAAGGGTTCAGGAAAGAACCCTGAGGGACACTTATGATTGGAGGGCATGATCTGGAGGAGGATCCAGCTAAGGAGACAGAGAAAGAATGATAAGATATATAAGAAAAGAACCATAAGAGCCTGGTGTCCCACAAGCCTAAACAGAAGAGAATATCAAGGAGGAGTGATCAACAATATCAAATACTTCAGAGAGATCAAGGAGAATGAGAACTGACAAAAGGTGACTAGATTTGGCAGCCAGGTAACCATTAGTAATTTTGAAGAGGGAAGTTTTGGTGGAATATTAAGATTGGAAGCCATAATTGTAAGGGGTCAAGAAGACAGTGAGGAGAGAAAGTACAGGTATCTATTGTAGTCAGCCTTTTCAAGGAGCTCAGCAAAAAAAAAAAAAAAGGCCAAAAGAGATGCATTCAGGCAGTTAAAGGATAAATAATATAAATAAATAGAGAGATACTTCAAATTAGGAACACAAGTTCAAAAACTGTCTCAGACAATTACTTGCTTTGTGACCCTGTGCAAGTTATTTTATCTCTAAAAGTCTCAGTTTCCTCATCTACAAAACAGGGGTAATGAATAATTAGCATCTAAGTCACAAGATTGTTGTAAGAATCAGTTCTTATAATACATTAATATATTATATAAATGCTTTCTATTGTTATTTTTAGTTATGCTAAGTGAATTAATACTCAAGAAATAATATTTTTAATTGAATTTAATTGAACTGAAATGAATTGAGTTCATTTTAGTTCCTTTTGTGCCCTTGGCAACTATTACCACAGTCAAATAAATTTCATCCATAAATCTCAAAAAAGATATTTAGCAATCTTGAAGAGGAAGAGGCAGAGTTGGAAGCATTTCCCTACCATTCTGCTGCTTCTAAAAGGCCCCCCAAATCCCTTACAGGTAATTCAGATTCCATAAGAATAAAGATCATTAGCCTATGAAGTTCTGAAATAAGAAAAATGAAATACCAATTTAATAAAAGAAATAAGCGAACAAGTAGAAAGGAATTATTTGTGTACAAATGGTCTCAGTTTGAGACTATTCTCATCAATCAGTGTGGGAAGATTTCTTGCTGTTTGTTTTGGCAAAAGTTTTTGGTAGATGGTAGAAATCTTCAGAGATGTGGAGGGTTTGGGATTTTCAGAATTGTTATTATATATGCACTTAGAAATTTATAAGGGCAAAATGTTACAACCAGACCATCAAATTTTATTCGTTTATTTTTTGAGATATCTTGAATACCTACCAAGAAACATGGGCATGGATGGCTCATGTTTGAATCAAATCCCCAGGTTATAATTTTACAGACCACAGTGCATCAGAAGGATGATTGATTGAAATTCAAGAAAAGTTATCCAACATCATATGCTCTTAAGCAGGCAAATCACCATAAGCTAAAGTCCCCATAGAGATATATATAATCCCTTGCTGAGAAAGCTCATATATGTGTGTGTATATATATATTATATATATATATATGTATATATATATATATACATATATGTATATATATATATGTATGTATATATACACACACATATATACATACACATAATCACCTACATATACATATATATGCAAGCATATATACATGTACATATATGTGCACATACACATGCACACACACACGCACACACACACACACACACACACACATATATATATATATATATATATATATATATATATATAGTTGTTTTATTAATGTAACCACTATTGGTAAAACTAATTGTCCATAATCTTATGGAAAAAAAATTACTTCCATACTCTCTCTGCCATTCTGGTCATTGGGCTGGAATTATTCGCCAAATTTGGCTGGAATTATTAGCTGCTGTTGTCTTCTTAATATGTTCTCCTGACATTGTAAGTTGCACTACCTCCTGCCTCTCAGCTGTAACTCTCTTCTTCTTCCAGCTTCTATCTACTTTTGTCCATCTCAAACGCCCAAAGCTCTCATTGAACACAATTGTCCCTATATACCTGACTGGTGATTACAGTTCTCTTTTTCATCAGCTGTCTGGGCTCTAGGATTGAAATGATAGATCAGAGTTTCTTTTCTCTTGATATCATTTATACACAACCCAGAAGCCTTCAAATATCAGTCATGTCCAAAAACAGAGTTATTTTGTCTCCACTTCATAAGTTAATAAAATAAAATTAGCTCAAGTTCTGTTCTTGGTTGCTACCCCAATTCCTTTCCCCTAAAAAAAAAAAGCCAGCAGTACTCTCTTTGCAGATAGGATGATTGAGATCTCACTCCAAAATATGTAATCATTTTCACCTCTCAACAATAGGTCTGCAATTCTCTTCTCCTACCCCCAACTCATGTAGAGCTTGGCAAGAGTATTTTTTTTCACTCCTGAAATAGGATTAGACATTCTTTTCTCAGATATTAGCAAAATATCCTAAATCCCACTTAACTTAATCTCATTAGGCCCTGATTGGAACTAGAGAAAACATGTGAAGCTATCACTTACAGATACTATATAATCTATCTTTCCCCATCCCAGGTGAATCCAAATCTTCAGAAGCTCTTAATGGTTCCTGGGGAAACTTGTCTTTAATTTTCCTGAGAGAATGGGAAGAGAAAAGGATGTTGTCCTAGCTAATCATATTTTCTGTTTAATTAGAATGTGGCTATGGCAATTTTGCTTAGTATGTGCTGTTAACATGAAGTAAGCTAGGTAATATCTTACAGTTGTTCAGTCTACTTGATTGGTTAGTAAGGGTAGACTAAAGTAAAATATATCTTGGGCAGAAGTATTTACAAGACTGTTATTGTTCCATCTTCATTTTCAAAGAAGACCAACAACATCACAGGGTGATGTCTTAATTTCTGCATCAACTGGATTTAAGTGAGGCAGAGTTGCCCAAAGTCATCAGCCTCACTCTCACTTCCTGTGTCATCAAAGTCCAATGGCAAGACAAAAGTCAAGAGGGCTGACAATGGCCCAGAATGCAGTGGATGAACTTGGCATCTTCGATTTCTGACCAAGCTCTAAGCACTCCATTGCACCTGTTTTAGCCACCTTCATGGCCATGGGAAAAAATTGTTTTCATCTGCCCATTCCACTGAGGGAAATCTTCATATGCTTGAAATAGACATCCCCCTAACTGAATGACAGGTTTGAGGCCTATTAGTTACCCACTACCTGTTTTAGCCCATTTACCAAAACAGCTTTACCAAGGTGTGGCCGCTGCATGCGCTACGGCTTCCTGGAGCAGCAAGTGAGAGTTAGATGATAGATAGGCACCAAATATGGATGAGCAGCCCTGAAAAGGGTTCAGCAGCACCTCACACCAGAGATGACAGTCCTCCCTAAACACCCCATACTTGTGAGATAGTATATATATCACAGTCTTAAATTCAAAAGGCCATAACTTGATGACTCAAATGTCATCTAGTCCAAAGATTAACTGAAAAAGAATCCTCTCTACAGATTCCTGGTAAGTCAAGTAACCAAACAGCCTCCGCTCAAAGACGTCCAGTAATAATAACGTTCTTGCTTTACGATAGGGAGTAGAAGGATCCATCTTTAGGCAGCTAGGTAGTACAGTGGCTAGAGCTCCAATCAGGAGTACCTGAGTTCAAATCTGGCCTCAGACACTTGGCACTTACTAACTGTGTGACCCTGGGCAAGTCACTTAACCCCGATTGCCTCACCAGAAAAAAAAATCAATCCATTCTGTCCAAAGACAGACAAAGAAGTTAGAAACTTTTTTTCCTCCCACCAAATCTAAATTTTCCTCTCTACAGCACTGATTGCTCCTAGGTCTGTCTTCTTGGGTCAAACAAAATGAGATTAATCTCTCTCAATATACAATTTTTGGGCTATGCCAAAATAACTATCTCACACCTCCCATCCTAAAATCTTCTCTTCTCCAAACTAGAGCAACTTTCTCCAAACTCCAAATGCTGTCAACATCATTAGGTCCTTCACCTGATCATACACAGTCTCAGTAAACCCATTCCGTTTATGAGGACCCTGAAAACCTGAAGCATTATAAGCCTAGCAAAAAGAACTATGAATTTAATACAAGGGAAAAGAAAAGCAAAACTTCCTTTCCCCACTTGATCCCATCTATTAAGTCTATTTTAGTCTTCACTGTCTCTGAGATGGATTTCCTAGCAACAAGGAGACAAATAAAAATAAAGAATAGTAAAGTCATCCTTGGTCTTTCTCAAGTGCACTAGAAAAAGTGAAGATTCTACTAATCTTTCCTTTTTTATGAAAATGTTGTAAGTCATGACCTTCATGATAACAAGGAAATGATAGTTAAAAAAAATTTGGGAGATTTAACCTCTCTGTCATCTTAGCCAATCTGTTAAGTCTAAAGTTAAACAACTGCAGAGTTGCTTTAATTTGCATTTCTCTAATTAACACTGATTTATAACTTTTTATATAACTGTTGATAGCTTTGATTTCTTCCTCTGAAAACTGACTATTTATATCTTCTGCAAAAAGTAATAGTTTTGTTTCCTCATTACCTACGCTTTTTCTTTACTTTCCTTATCTTATTGCTATGGGTACATTTCCAGTACGATATGGAATAATAAAGGTGATAATGGACATCCTTGCTTCAACCCTAATCTTATAGGAAAGGCTTCTAGTTTATCTCTGTTATAGATAATGCTTGCTCTTGGTTTTAGATAGATAATGCTTACCATCTCAAAGAAGGCTTCGTTGATTCCTGTGCTTTCCAGTTTTATGATAAGAATGGGTGCTGTATTTTGTCAAAAGCTTTTTTGTAGCTATTGATATAATCATATGATTTTTGCTGTTTTGTTATTGATATGTTCAATTATCCTTATGGTTTCTTCTAATATTGAAAAGGCCCTACATTCCTGGTATAAATCCCACCTGGTTGCAGTATATGATCTTTGAGATGTATTGCCATAATCTCCTTGCAATTTTTAAAAAATGTTTTACATAAATATTCATTCAGGAAATTGGTCTATTGTTTTCTTTCTCTCTTTTTGCTCTCCCTGGTTTAGAAGTCAAAACAATATTTGAAACATAGAAAGAATTTTGTAGGGGCCTTCTTCACCTATTTTTTCCCCAAACAATTGAAATAATATTGGATATATATATATATATATATAGATAGATAGATAGAGATAGATAGATAGATAGATATATTTGGTAGAATTCACTTGTTAATCAATCTGGTCCTGGATCCCTGCTCCCCTCACAAGGGAGCTCATTTAGGAATTGTTTAATTTCTTTTTTTTTCTAGTAAGGTTACTTAAATATTCTATTTCCTCTTCTATTAATCTAGGAAATTTATATTTTGGTAATTATTCATTTATTTCATTCAGAGTGTCAGTTTAATTGAAATAAAGTTGGACAAAACAGCTTCTAATATTTTTTTAAAATTTCATCCTCATTGGTGACACATTCATTCTTTTCATTTTGATAATGATAATGTGGTTTTCTTTTTTCTTGTTTTTTACTCAAATTAGCCAATAGTTGATTTTATTATTTTTTATAAAACTAGCTTTTTATAAAATTAAGTTCATTTATTACTCAACATCTATTTTTACTTTCAAATTTATTAAACTGTCTTTTATTTTTTAGGACTTCTATTTTAACTTTTTTTTCTTTTTTAGCTGCATCCACAATTCATTTATCTGCTCTTTCTCTTTTATTGTTGTGTTTAAAGATACACATTTTCCCATTAACTCTGCTTTCACTACATCTCCAAATTTTTGCTATGTTCTCTCACTCTCATTCTCTTCAATGAAATTATTTCTTCTTTCTATGATTTGTTCTTTGACCCACTCATTTGTTTGGATTAGGTTATTAATCTCAAATTAATTTTAATCTCTGGTTAAAAGGCCCTTTATTGAATACAATTTTTATTGTATCATGGTGTAAAAAAATACATCTAATATTTCTTCATTTCTACATTGTAAAGTTTCTATGCCCTAATATTCAGGCAATTTTTTTTTGTGAAGGTTCCCCACACAACTGAGAAAAAAGGTGTACATGATTCTATTCCCGTTCAGTATTAACCAGAAGTCTATCTATCATTTAACTTTTCTAAAATTCTACTCATCTCTTTAAGTTTTTCCCTTTTTAATTTTATGGTCAGATTTACATAAATCTGAGTTCAGGTGCTAGTGCTAGCTTGATGTACCCCACTAAAATACTTTTTACTAACTATTTCCTCCTATAACTCCCTTAACTTTTCCTTCAAGAATTTGGATGCTTTGCAATTTGGTGCAGATATATTTAATATTGATATTTCTTTCTTGTCTATGGTAACTTTTAGTAAAATGTATTATCCTTGATTATCTTCTTTAATTAGATCTACTTTTTCTTTTGCTTTGTCTGAGATTATAATTGCTACCTTTTTTATTTCAGCTTAAGCAGAATAAATTCTATTTCTGTCTTTTATTTTAACCACATGTGTCTTTCTGTTTCAAATATGTCTCTCACAAATAACATATTGTTGAATGGTGGTTTCTATTCCCCTCTACTATCCTCTTCCATTTTATATATGAGTTCAAATCATTTATGTTCACAATTATGATTTCTATGTATTTCCCTCCATCCTGTTCTCTTATATTTATCCTGCTTTTTTATTACCCTATCCCTCTTCAAAATTCTGGCCACTGCCTTGCTTAAGCTACCCTTCCTCTTCCTCTCCACTTTCCCTTAGTCCCTTCCACTTCCACTTCCCTTTTGGATAAGAATTTCTATACAATATTGAGTATATTCATAAATTATTTCCTGTTTGAATCAGTTGACATGAGAATGGGGTCCAAGTGTTATCTGTTCCCCCAAATTTACCTCTCCATTAAAAACTCTTCCTTGCATGCTTCTTTTATGTAAGATAATTTCCTCCATTCTTACCCTCCCTTCTTTCTTTTCTTAGTTCATCCCTCTTTTTTACCTTTCCTTTCTGCTTTTTAGATAATCCCAACATAATGGACTCATATTTATGCCCTCTGTCTCAGTAGACTCCTTCTAACTTCCCTAAAGATAGTAAAGTTCTTAGGGGTTACATGTATCATATTCCCAAATAGGGATGCCAACAGTCTAACCTTATTAAGTCCTTTATGATTTTTCACTCATTTACCTTTTCATGCTTTTCTTGAGTGTTCTGTTTGAATGTAAAATTTTCTATTCAGCTCTGGCTTTTTCATTAGGAATATTTGAAATTCCTCTATTTCATTACATTGTTTCCCCTGTAGAATTATATTCAGCTTTGCTGGGTAGCTTATTCTGGGTTGTAATCTAAGCACCTTTGCCTTCCAGAATATCATATCTGAAGCACTCTGCTCTTTTATTGTGGTAGCTGCTAGGTTTTATTTGATCCTGACTATGGCTCCATAGCATTTTTTTATGGCTTCTTTCAGCATTTTCTCCTTGACCAGGGAGGTTTGAAATTTGGCTGCAATATTCCAAGGGTTTTTCATTTTAAGACTAGTGTGTTCTCTCAAGTTCTACTTCATCCTCTGGTTCTAAGGTATCAGGATAGTTTTCCTTTATAACTTCTTGAACTATAATGTTTAAGCCCTTTTAAAAAAATCAAGGCTATCATATAGTCCAATAATTATTAAATTATCTTTCCTCAATCTATTTTCCAAGTCAGTTGTTCTTCTTATGAGATATTACACATTTTCTTCTATTTTTTTTCAGTCTTTTCACTGTTTCATTGTTTCTTGCTCTTCCACTTGACCCATGCTAAATTTTAATGAGTTGTTTTCTTCAGTGAGCTTTTTTGCCCCTTTTACCATTTGACTGATTCTGATTTTTAAGGAGTTATTTTCTTCACTATTTTTGTTTCTTTTTTATTTACCATTTTGCTAATTCTCATTTTAATAGTTATCATGACTTTTGTGTCCCCTTTTACCAAACTGTTAATTTTCTTTTCAGAATTTTCTTTCGTGGCTCTCATTTCCTTTCCCACTTTTTCCTCCTCCATTCATTTGATTTTTAAAAAAATTTTTTTTTGCTCTTTTTTAACCTCTTTCTTTAGATATTTTTTTCCCTAGGGATTCTTGTTAGGCTTATGGCCTATCTGCATTCTTTTTCTTTTGAGGCTTTGCTTGTAAATGTTTTCATGTCACTGCCTTCTTCTGAGTTTGTGCCTTGAGCTTCCCTTTCACCATCATAGCTTTTTATGTTCAGGTTCTTTCATTGTTGTTTGTTCATTTTCCCAGCCTATTTATTAACTTGGAGTTTTATGTCAGAATTGGGTTATGCTCAGTTCTTAGGAAATGACAGGTCTGAGCTGCAGTCTTTTATGACCTTCTGCTACTTTCATGAGTAGGTCTTGGACCCTGTATGTTTTCAGGGCTCCCAAACTGGTAGGATCCTGGGAGTGATATTGGTCATTGCCTTCCTGGTGAACATTCTAGTCCTTACTCAGGTGCTCCCTACTTCTACACAACCACAACTGCTCCTCTCCTCCCTGGAACTGTGACCTAGAACTGGGTAATGAGCAAAGGAGTGCTAAATAGTACCCAGCCCTGTTCCCAGTACTAATGCCAGGATCGCTGGAATCCCTTTAGATATTCAGTCTTTTTGCTGTCTCTAGGCACTTCTGGTGCTACCTCTGCTGCTGTTGCTACCCCTGCTAAATTGCTATTGCTGCTGGCACAGTTAACTCCAAGGGCTATATACAATGTTGCTTCTGTCAGCTCCCTCCCAGCCAGACCTCACCCCACTATCTGCAAACTTCTCTTTCTCTCTACCTAAGCTACCCTGCAGTGGAAAAATGACCCTATAACTTTGTGTTGGTTATTCCACTTGGAATTTCGTTTGACAAACTTTTTAGGTTATGTAGAAGTTTGTGTTAGGGAAGTTCAGCAAAAATGCTCAATTAAATTTGTCATCTTGGCTCCACTTTCCTTTAATTTCATTATAAACCAGAAATTCAAGGAAGAACTGCCTCCAACAAATGAGAATTATTCATATCCCCAATCCATCTTCATTGCTGAAATGTCTCATAATTTCTTTTTCTTTTTTTGTTCATATTTTTGTTTAATTTCAGATTAACCTTACTGCTGATTTATGAAATGTTTGTATCTATTCAATCTTTTGGCTATCTCATTAGTAAAATATGTAGCACTCAATTAACGACATTTATTAAACCCCTATTGTATTCAGAAACTTTTGTTGGTTCAGGTTTGTTTTTTTTTTATTTCCAAGTGAAGGTGTTTATTAGGGATAACACAACACACCAAGCAGGCTCCTCCAGACCCCAGCTTAAAAGGGGGAGCAGCTCTCCCAGGGAGAGGGATGCTTCAGGGATACTGGTCCTGATTCATATAGAGGAAAACCTATCTTGGGCAGGAAGATGAGGTGACCAGGTAATCAATTTCAGAGTTTCACTCATTATCTAAGCCATTTTTCAGCCAGGGTTGGAGAGAAAGAGGAGCCCCAGTTATTTTCTGTATCTCATTGTCTCCTAAAGTGGTTTTAAGTGGTACTTGAAATAATGAGCTTCTCATTGACTACTCTTTGAATCTCATCATCTTCCCCCTCAAAAAGTAAGCACCTAAAAGGCAAGGGTCATGTATTCTTCATCAATACCCCCTCAAACAGTGGGGACCCAAATTGGTTTGGGGATATGGGTGGAGGTCTCATCTTCTGGAACTACTTCATGCTGACAAGGGGCATAGAGCTGTCCCTGCCTCAATTGGTCCCAGTGAGAGGTTCACTGAAACTGAGCATAGGCCATGTTCAGGGAATTAGGAATACTCCAATGGCTGGTATCCCACAGGACCATCTGAAATTTGACTGAAGATAGTGTTGATTTGGAGAGGGCCTGAAGTCTCCACCTCAAGCCAGTTGGGCACCAGAAATGATGGGGTTCAGGGTGTGTTAGAGTGCAAGGTAATCCGGAAAGAATTTGATCGGGCAGTCTCCAAATCAAGTGAAGACATTTACTGGGGATAACACAACACACCAAGCAGACTCCTCTGCCCTTTAAGGGAGACTTAAGTGAGGCCAGCTTCCCAGGGAGAGGGGGATACATTCCCACAAAGAAGAGGGGAACTGCCCCCAAGGGAGAGGATCCTTAAGGGAGATGCCCATTTAAGGAAGACCCAACCTTAAGGGGGGGTTGCCCTCCTATTAAGAAAGAATAGCCTCCTTATGGGGTGAGGCTCTCTAATTAAGGAAGATACCCCAGTTCAGGTTTCTTGAGGGGATAAAAGTAGTACATGAAAGGTCCTTTTCCTCAAAGAGCTTTATATGGTGGATATATATACAAATATATGTGTATACATGTACGTATGTAAATATTTATGTGTATGTATGCATTTACATGTATATATATATACATGCATATGTATGTATATGTATGTATACATATATATTTAAACAGAAAATTTTAAGGAAATAAACATGTACATTGTTTGTAGTTTGATTCAATAAACAATCATTGATTCAACAATTATTAAGTATCTTTGCATTTTGCTAGAAAATGGGGAAGTCCATAGATAAGGGTAATAATTCTTTCCTATTTCAGAAGTCAATGATCACTATGTATGTCATGTTCCAAAACCAATAAAGGGTAGTAGCAATAAAATTGAAAAGAAAGGGACAGAGGAAAGAGATACAACCCATAGGATTTGGCAACTAATTAAGTATGTCTTATAGGGTCACGGTCTATGATGGTGTCAAAACAGACTCTGAACTTAAGAAGAGTGTAGATTACTTGGCTGATATGCTATCAAAGAAAAAGAGAAAACTGAGAAAAGTGGAAGATTTAAAGGGAATGCTCAGTTCAGCTTTAAACATATTTGGCTTGAAATATCCACAGGACATTATCAATGGAGGCATCCAGTAATTAAGAAGGAGTGTTATATAGAGACACTATGGCATGTTAGAAAGACAGCTGTCCTTGAAGTCAGGATGAACTAAGTTCAAGTCTGACCTCTGTACAAACTGGTTATCTGACCTTAAGCAAATCATTTGATATCTCACTGTTGTAAGTAAATCTCTTAGATAAGAAATTGCAGAAAATTTGCATACCAATATTATTAGAGGGAGCTCCCTGTAGCAGTGAAATCACAAGCCCAGGCCCTATTAATGTCCCTATGTAAAGCACAATATAGTTTCTATTGGATGGAGTCGAGAATAAATATATCATAGAATTTCTTCCTTTGTGTAGCTTAGAATATTTTTTTTTAATTTTGAGAAGTTTTTATTGATATCTTTTGTGTTTACATCACTGTACTTTTCCCCAATATTCTTTCCTCTCCCTTCCCAGACAGTCATAACATATATAACAAAATTTTTGAAGAAAGAAAAGAAAAATAAGCATGAATATCAATCCATTGAAAAAAGTCTGAAAATATGTTAAATGTGTAACGCTTCTGATATCTGTCACCACTTTAACGGGATGAGGTAGTGATATCTTCTCGTACCTCTTCTTTCAAGTTTTGCTTGTTCTTTATAATTTTGCAACCTTCACTTTTGATTTGTATGTGTATGTGTGTGTGTATGTATGTGTGAGTGTGGGCGTGCATGCACATATGCACATGGTTGTTCTTTCTATTTACCTTGTTGTAGTCATTATGTATATTGTTTTCTTGGCTCCTACTTACTTCACTTCATAAGTTCACGTATACCTTTTTATGCTTCTCTATATTAATCACATTAATCATTCTTATAATATATTCCATTACAAAATTCTTTTAGCTATTCCTCATTCAATGGGCATCTGCTTTGTTTCAACTTCTTTGCTATTAAAAAGAGTGCTACCATAAATATTTTGTTATATATGGGGATTTTCTCCTTATCAATAGCCCTCTCAGCATATAAACCCATTAATAGAATCTCTGGATCAAAGATAAACATTTTATGCACCTTATTTGTGTACTTCTAAATTTGTTTCTAAAATGGTCACATGGATTCCCAGCTCCACCAACAATCAATGAACCAGTCTACCCATCTTCCTACAACCCCTCCAGCACTGACTATTCCCATCATTTCTCATCTGTGTCAGTTTCTGAGCTGTGACATGAAACCTCAAGATTGTTTTGGTTTCCATTTCACATGTTCTTATTGTCTTGGGCCCTTCATTTATTTGGTCGTTAAGAGTTTGCATGTCTCTTTTGAATACTATTTATTCATACATTAGTGTTCTTTGATCACTTATCTATTGGGGAATGACTTTTGATTTATTGACATATTGAATTGACTTGATAAAGATTTGATAATACACACATACACATCTATACATATTATATATAGTCCCATATGAACATTCCCTTCTTATCCTAGGTGCATTAATTTTGGCTTTTTGGTTTCATGTAATTAAATTAATCCATTTTATCATTTGTAATTTTCTCTATGTCTTATTTGGTTAAGAATACATGTACTATCCATAGTTGTGAGAAATATATTGTACTTCCCTTCTGTTATTTATAGTAATATATTCTTTAATATTGAGATCATATGTCCATTGTGAAATACAGTACAAGGTATCTGTTTAAGCCCAATTTGTGCTGAACTATTTTCCAGTTTTATCAAAAGATTTTTATCAAATAGGGTGTTCTTTCCTAAGTAATTCATGTTTTACATTTTATTACAAACTGGGTTATTCATCCAAATGTTTCTAGTTCTTCCTCATATAGTCTGTTCCATTGATCTATCTATTTAGTCAATGGTAGAATAATAGAAAGGCATGGTTTTGAGTCTCCTCACCTTCTTGCTGCTCTTGCCAAGATCCGCATGATCAGTACTTTTACTAAAATAAGGCACCCATAACTAAATACAATATGCTAAGTATTTTCTGACCAGGGCAAAGCCTTGTTCTCCTCCTCCTTCTCCTCCTCCACCTCCTCCTCCTCCTCCTCCTCCTCCTCCTCTTACTACTGCTACTACTACTACTACTACTACTACTACTACTACTACTACTACTACTACTACTACTACTACTACTATCCCTCAATTTTGCTAATGATTCATTAGTTAGAAGGTAGAAAGAGAGATACAGAAGGTCAACAAGTACACACAGAGACAGAAAGTACTTCTACTCAATAAAAGCAGATCTATCACTAATTGTTTTTAAATTCTTTGCTTTTAATCAAGTAAGTTATAGCTGCAGATTTTAGATTTGAACTTTTTTTAAAGATCCTCCCATTATTGTGTATAAGAAAAATCACTTGTTAATTAAAAGTACTGCCTTTCTCATAGATACCTTTCCACCATAGATTTCTTAATAGAACTTGATGATTCACACTATTCCACCTGATATAATAATGTTAAAAGAATGATGTCATCCTAATTCCTGAAACATCCACTCTCTCTAAATGAAGCAGCAATAGTGTGAAGATACAATAAGAACTCCTTAATAAAAGAATTTTTTCTTAGTGGGAATCATAAGACAAGAGCTATTATATACCAGAGATCCAAATAAAGCTAGCTATGCTTAGCAAGAAGCAAGTAAGTTTCCAAAGGAACTCATCTTGAATTTCTATGGGTTTAAAAAATAAAAATAAAAATAAACCTTGAGGTGTTGAAGAAAAAGAATTGTGTTTTAAGAAGCACTTTGAAAGAGTAATTTATTCTGTTAGTTTTTTCTTGAATGACAGAAGTAGTTTCTAAGATTGGATCTATATTTTTATAATTTCCAAGGTAATTATCAAGAAAATATTTTTGCTGAGGAAAATAATAATAGGAAAAAAGTACTTTTGATATATTATATACATAGGATGAAGTCATTCACTCTCTATTCACTTTGTATTAAAGAAATTAATTGTGCAATATTTATCCTCATTTTGCCAGACTTTCTTGGGGGACAGAATGTCCTTGTGTTTATCCAGTAGGAGTTTTTGATAGCTTGTAAATGAGAGTGACATCTAGACAGTCAATCAATCAATTACTCAATTAACATTTATTAAGTGTCTACTATATGCCAGGTATTGCGCTAAGGGCTGGTAATACAGAAAGAGACAAAAGACAGTCCCTGCCCTCAAGGGGTTCGCAGTCTAATGGGGGAGACAATAAGTGAACAATATAAACAGGGAAAAACATATCTATGTGTGTGTGTGTTATATATATATATATATATATATATATATATATATATACAGGAAAAATAGGAAATAATTAACAGAATTAAGAACAATTGGGAAAGGCTTCATGTAGAAGATGAGATTTCTGTTGGGACTTACAGGAAGCCAGGGAAACTAATAGATAGAATCTAGGAATGAAAGCAATCCAGGCATAGGGGACAGCCAGAGGAAGTATTCAAAGCTGAGAGTTTTGTTCTTGGAGCAGCCAGGAAGTTAATGTTACTGGATCAAAAAATGTATGATGAGGAATTAAGTATAAGAAGGCTAGAAAGATAAGAGGGGTCTAGGTTATAAAGAGCTTTGAATACCAAGCAGGCAATTTTCTATTTGATCCCACAAGTTATAGGTAGCCACTGAACTTTATTAAAAGGGAGAGGGGTTACATGGTCAGACCTGCCCTTTAGGAATATCACTTTGGCAGCTGAATGTAGTACAGATTGGAATGGGGGGAGACACCAGCAGGCTGTTGCAACAGTCCAACGATGAGATGATAAGGGCCTACACCAGAGTGGTTGTCCTATAACTTTGCTGAATTTAATGTTTTAGTTCATTTTAGTTAACTTTTTAAGTTCTATTAATTGTGTCATCTTGTCTTCAAAATTTTAAAGTTTTGCTTCCTCTTTTGTTATATTTCCTTAATTACTTTTCTTGTCTTATTGATATACCTAGCATTTCTACCTCTAGGTTAAATAGTAGCAATGGTGTCGGACTTTCATTTTTTTTAATTAATTTATTTATTTTTAGTTTTCAACATTCACTTCCATAAACTTTTGAGTTTTAAATATTCTCCCTCTTCCTTTCCACTTCCCTCCCCAAGATGACATGCAATCTGATATAGGCTCTACATAATCTTTCCTATTAAGCCTATTTTCATTTTAGTCATGTTGTAAAGAAGAATTAGAACCAATAGGAGTAACCACAAGAAAGAAGAAACAAAACAAAACAGAAGAAAAAGAAAGAGCAAATAGTATGCTTTGATCTGTATTCAGATTTCATAGTTCTTTCTGTGAATATGAATAGCATTTTCCATCATGAGTGATGTTGGTCTTTCTCGCTTAACTTCTGATCTTCTTGGAAAGGACTTTAACCTTTCTGTGTTACATATGCTTGTCCTTGGTTTTTGATAGATACCACTTACCAAATTAAGAAAACTTCCATTTATTCTTATGCTTTCTAGTGTTTTTTAACAGAAATGGGTGTTGGGTTTTGTCAATAGCTTTTTTCACATCTACTAATGTAATCATATGTTTTAAATTTATTTCATTATTAATGTGATCTATTATGTTTATAGTTTTCTTTCTATTGAACCAACTCTGAATTCCAGGTATAAATAAGATGAGGTCATACTGTCTGATTTTCTTGATATATTGTGGTAGCCTAGTTGCTAATTCTAATACTTTTTCATCTATATTCATTTGGGATATTAGTCTATAGATTTTTTTCTATATTGTCTCACCTTGATTTAGTTATCAAGATTATATTTGTACCATATTAAGAGTGTGGAATGGTCCTGTATTTTCATACATTTCCAAAAAAAGTTATATTAGAATTAACTGTTCCTTTAACATTTGGTAGAATTCATCTGTAAATCCTTCTGTTAACTGCATTTTATTCCACTTCTCTCTTTGAGAGTTCAGTTATAGCTTGTTTGATTTTTTTAGATTGGATTATTTAAATTATCTAGTTCTTATTCTGTTATTCTGGAAATTTTTATGTTTTTGTAAGTATTTCCATTTCATCTAAGTGTTGTTGGTATATAATTAATTAGACAAAATAAATAATTTCTAGTAGTAGCCTTTGTTCTTCTGCTGTTAGGATGTTGACTGAATGTTCAAAATCCTCTAGACTCTTTGAAGTTCATAAATTCTTCCTCCCATAAGAAGAAGGGTCAGTGGGGAAACAGCAGATCAAGATAAAGCCTAAGGCTAGGACTCTTCTCCTCAACCCTTCCCAATCAATTCTTTATCAAGAGTTTGACTAGGTCTTTCCACCGCTAAGCTAAATTTCCTTGGGTTCCGAACTAGCTTGATAATTTCTGGAAGATCTGAAAGGAATGACCATTCTCTTTGACCAATCTGAAAACTCTGCATAGCACCATTTCACTTCAGCCAAGGATATGCAAGGACTTTTTAATTAATCAAGGACTGTTCATATTTAGTCTAAAGCCTGAAATTCATTAAAGTCTTTGCCTTGTTCATATCTAGTTAACCTCTGATTTATTAATTATTCACACTTAATGGTATCAAAAGATATCAACTTCTTCTTATTTTAATTGTTGTAGGGTAATTGATTGACAGACTCAATAAGCCCCACCCTTATGAACCTTTATGATCCCTACCTTCCAGAAATTTGCAATTCAGTATAAACACACTGAAAAATGTATTTTCATTGGGCATATAGGAGCTGAATAGAAATATTGAATCAGTGTATAAATAGACTATTCAGAATTTAAATCATATAATGCAAAGGGAAAAGAGGGCAGCTGGGTGGCACAATGGACAGAGTGCCAGGCCTAGAGTCAGGAAGACCTGAGTTCAACTCTGGCTTCATACACCCTGGGCAACTCACTCAACCCTGTCTAACTCAGATTCCTCATTTTGAAAAAAAAAAGATGGAGAAAGAAATGACAAACTATTCTAGTATCTTTGCCCCCCCCAAAAAAAGAAATGGAATAACACAACTTAAATGACTGAACAACAACAAAGGAAACAGAATCTATAATGTTGTGAATGTAATTGTGATGAGGATGAGGGAGGATAGCAGTGTGCCTTCCAGGTCCCTACAGTGTAAGGCAGTGGTGTGAGACAAGAGAATGCAGTGACTTTTTCTGTGGACCCATTCAGGAAGATTCCATGGAAAAAGTAGAATTTCAGGAATAACAATTATCTTGCTAAACAGTGATTCCTTTCTGCACTACTCTTCCTTCTCTTCTAAGTTAATTTACCGGCAAGTAGCCAACCAGTACATGGAGGTAAAAAGAATCTAAGGCATGGAATTTACAGATGAAATGGATCCATGAATCTGGTACAATTTCCTCTTAAAGATGAGTTGGTTTGTAGATCAGTTGTTGAGTACAGAAGTCATGATCTTGACTCACAGAATCCAATCATTAAAAGGGATTTTAGACCAGGATCCCTGTTCAATGTATAAATTTCGTCTATTTCTACAAATGCTCATGCAGATTGGCTTGAACACTTCTAATTGTGGGGATGTCATTTATTCATGAAGCAACTCTTTTCACTTTTAGCTGACTTTAAATGCCAAAAAGTCCTTTCTTGAAGTGATTCTAGTTCTGCCTTTCTGTGACTTCAATCTATTTATTTAAATTCTGACCTCTGGAGCTAAATATGATAGCTTTTTAAATATTTGAAAATCACTATCAGAGGTAAGATTTTTTTTTCTATGAGATATAATGTATACGGTTAAAGCATATACTAAACCAGAAAGTAATACATGAATATTTTTATATTATCATCATTATTTTTGTTATTTTTATTCTTCTCATCTCTTTTGGAATTTATATAGAAACAGTCCTGGGACAAAAAGCTGCCCTCCTATTGTTATTTTACATCTAACATGTTGGGTATATTTACACATGTATATAAAATACTTGCTTCTAGGAACTAAGGGAAAGCATTGTGGTATAAACTCATCTTCTATAGGACTACTGACATTATCTTCAGAATGACTGCAGTAGTAATAGTATGATAAGGACGATATCTACCTTTTCAACTATTCCCACATTATCTAGTCATATATGGCACATTTTGTCATTGCCTTGAATAATACAAAATGATAATGAACTTCAGGGTCCCTAAGGTTAGCCTTCCTGCAATCTCTAGTGACAAAGATGTGATCCTGAATTACCTTCATAAACCTCTCCATATCAACAAACACATCCACATGATACAGTCATTTACAGTACCCCCCTTTACTGATTTACGTTAGATTTTTTTCATGAGATTCATCTATGGAGAGCATTTTGATATCTTTAATGGATTTTAGCCATTTCATAGGCCCATCCAAAGGCCAACACCACATATAACAAATGCAACAGTTCATGCCTGTTATCAAACTATAGTTAAATATTATGAGTGCATTCTCATGGAGTTTAGCCATAAAGGGAATAGAGACATACACAATGAGGATTCAACAGAGGAACTGTTTGATGAAAATCGGAATGAATGATTGACATTCTAACATAGTCTAATATGCACCTTCAATTTGGAAAGAACAGATTACACAGGTTTAAGAGGAAGAATAAACTATTTAATAACCTAACATTGTATTGAGGTCAGCCCAAAGGATGGCATATTCTCAAGTATGAAATTTTTAAGGCAAAAATAAGTTTTAACAGTCTTATGAGAAGTAAAAAAAAAAGGGGGGGAATGTTGTCTAATGAGAATATTATGTATGTCTAGCAAAGTGACAAAACTAACTTCTTCAATAGCTAAGCTTTATCCCTCACAACACTTAGTTCAATTCTGCAGAAGGGTCTCAAAAATACTTCCCATATGGAAGAGAAGAGAATCATTATGATTCCTCTCCCACCTATAAATCTCCTCCCTTTTTTTCTTTAGTATCAGGCAAGAGCTGAAACTCATTTGGGGTTCAATATGTCACATTGTAACTAACCATATTTAAGTAGCAAGTGTAAAGCTATTATGCTTATTATATTTGGTCATAACCTCTTAATCATAGACAAAACTGCCAGTGACTGCAAACAATTTCAGTCAGAGTTAAATCCTTCTTACAAATCACACATAAAATATCTTTTCTTTCTGGAGCAAACATTTCATTTGCATCACAGCAACAACTGGTATATTTGCAAGTCTGACTTACCACTCCAGACATTGGTGTAATATAGATGCTATCTATATTTCCAGAAGTGTATGCTCTCCCACAAACCTTTAATAAACTGTCATCAAATATTGAGACTAATTTTCCTCCTATGAGAGAGAAAAGCAGGCTATTACAAAGGTTCATAGGGATTTTCATTACTATTCTAAATAATCAAAATATTAATAATGCTAATAGTGTCATTCTGGAAGGCATACAACTTGTTATTCAATTATAATGGATTTTTTAGCTATGAAACTCAAAATTATATCTTTTAACAACAGCTTCTTACGTCAACAAACTTACCATTTTGGTCTCTAACCTCTTAATGTAGTATAATAATTTAAATAATTCTCCAATGTTTCATGCAACTATCACAACTTGAAATTATGAATTATAATAGAAATATTCATGGTGGGTTATGTAGACAGCAGCATATTACAAAGATTTGCACGCAAGAAAAGTCAACATCAATGACAGGGAGAAGAATAGGACTTAGAGCTTAAAGGGAAGAGTCCTTGGAAGTCATCTAGCACAATTCATTTGTTGTACTAGTGATAAAAGAGGCTTATTAGAGAGGTCAAGTGACTTGCCCAAGTTTTTCTTAGCTAATAACAGCTTATATTTACAAAGCACTTTACACTTGGCACGATGTTTTACATATAATATTTCATTTGGTACAACGATCCTATGAGAAAGGCCACAGTGTGATTACTCCCTTTTTAAAGATGAAGAAATTGGGGTTCTTACAAATGAAGTGATTTGCCTATGATCATAAAATTGGGAAGTTTCAAATGCATGATTGGAACCCAAGTATGCTAATTCCATATACAACATTCTTTACCTCATACCCCATTATCATCTAGAGGAAATGATGGCAGATTGGGCAACTTGAGTACTGTAATGATATCTATGACATATTTTTGGCCTCTTGAATGATTTTTTCTGTACAATATATGGAAGGATATGCATAAGAATCAAGTGGAAGAAGAAGGATGGAAATGTAACCATCTGTATTGATGATGGCAGGAGACATATCAATAAGAACACATGTTAACAAATATCACAGCATTATGAATAATTGAAAGACAATAAAAAAGGCAGTTATAACTCAGAATAGTATTTTGTTCTCTTTAGAAAGTAAATGACATGGAGACAAATGTCCTTCCTGTCATGATTCTCTTACTCTTTTTCTTTAAAAAACAAAATGTCTATCTATCTATCTACCTATATATAAACCTGTCAACTGTCTATATGTGTGTGTTTATGTATATACTCATGTATATTTGGAATCTATGCACCTATGCTTGTTTTTAAAAACAGAGACTTGGGAATAAATAATAATGACAAATAGAAATAATCACTTATATATGCATATTGCATGTTAAGGTTTATAATGTATGAACACATATATATTTATTGTGTATGTATTTATGTGTGTGTGTATACATACCATCTCATTTAATTCTCACATCAACTTTCTGTGATAAGAGCTATTATTAGCAAATTTTAGAGATAACCTGAGGCTTGGTGAGGTTAAGTGACATACCCTGTGTCACTTATAAGTCTAATAAATAAGGTTTTTATAACTATAAGTTTAGCATTGTCTACTACACCATATTCTTTCTGGCAGATAAAAACTCCCATAACAATGAAGAAATATTTATAGGCAAGAGAATTCCTGAAGAATAGTCTAGGAAAAAAGAACAATTATATAGCAACTATAATTAGTTCTTCAAGAAACAGAATAAAATCCCAAAAGAATGTTCAGTGTATAAAAATCCTAAGAAAACAGCAGAAGAAAAAGATTAAAAGTGAAATTAGATATCTTGATAAAAATTTAAATAGAAGAATCAATGAATTAGAAAAGAAATTGTTAAGCTTTAGGAAAAACAAGGTCTCTAAAAAAAGTGGAACAGATAGAACCCAGTATTTCAACAATAAAATAAGAAATGTTAGAAAAAAGTCAAAATATATCACCTACTCAAGCAACTATACTAGAGAACAAGACATAGGAAGAATATCCAAAAACAATCAGCCTCCTGGGAAAAGAAATAGAGTCAAAGATTTTCTAATCGATTTGGAAAGAGAAATAAATATTAAAACAACAAAAGCTGGGAACTGTAATGTATGTTTTCAGACATAGGCAAATCTACTCAAATATAAACTAGAATATACAAACAGAATAAATAAATTAGCATATATATAATATATACACATGTATAACCATATAAATGTAACAATAAAATATTCAATGAAGGGTTTTTGAAGAAATAGTAAAAGTAGCTAGAGACTAAATAACATTATGCCAGAGAACTAATGGATCAAACAGCAACTTTTTTAAAAATTTCATTAAAATGACATTAATGAGACAGCATATTAAAATTGATTGGATCCATCCAAAGCAGTTTTGAGGTGAAAATTTATATCTCAATATTATTTCATTGACAAAACAGAGAAAGAAGTCAAAGTGATGTGCATACAAATAAAAGGAAATTGCATATCTAATTAAAACCAAACAAACAAACAAAAATAACCAAGCAGAAAGTCTGGAAATTAAAGCAGAGATTAAGGAAACTGAGAGTAGTAAAAAGAATACTGAATTAGTGAATAAAACTAAAAGATTTAGTAGGGGGAAAAACTAATAAAATAACTGTACCATATGGTTTTTAAAGAGAGAGGAGAACCAAATTGTATGAAAAAGCAAAAAGGAAATCTTACAACAAATTTGTTATAATAAAATTATTAGGGGCAACTGGTGGTGCAGTGGAAAGAGCACTGTCCCTGGAGTTAGGAGGACCTGAGTTCAAATGTGGCTTCAGACACATAACACTCACTAGTTTTGTGCAGACACATAACACTCACTGGCTGTGTGTCTCTAGGCAAGTCACTTAACCCCAATTGCCTCACCAATAAATAAATAAAAGGAAATTATTAGAAACTATTTTACCCAACTATATACTAAGAAAACTAACTGATGCCTTAGTAGAAATAAAGGAAAAATTATAAAATACTAAAAACCTCGATTAACAAAATAAAAAATAAAATATTTAACTAGCTCAATATAAGAATGAAGCAACTGAACAAGTCATAAATGAATTTCTAATGGGAGAGGGAGGAGAATCTAGGATCAGATAGGTTCATAAGTGAATTATATCAAACATTCAAAAAACAATTATTTCCATGCTATATAAACTATTTACAATAATAAGAAAAAAAGACACCCTTCTAATCTCTTCTCCTGATACAAATTTGGTCTTGATACTTAAAGCAAGGAGAGGCAAAGAAAAAGAAAATTACAGATCAAGCTCCCTCATGAACATTGATATAAAACTTTTAAACTAAATATTAGCAAATAGGCTACAATAACATCTTCGGAATATTACACATTAAAACAAGTTTGGTTTTATTCCAGAAAAAGTAGCCTTGGCTTAAAATAAGAAATGCTACAAATATGATAAACCATTTACGTAAAAATAAATAATAAATTCCATATGTTTTCGTTAATAGAAGATGAAAATAATTTTGCTAAAATCCAGCAGACATTTCTATTAGTAACCTGAGAAATCATGGGAATAAATGTTCTTTAATATAGTAAATTGTATGAGCAAATTGTATATGTCCAGGAGAAAAGTCAAAAACCTTTCCCAAAAGATCAAGGACAAAGCAATGATCTACCAAATCACTACCCCTCTTTAACATTGTTATAGATATTCTAGCTATAGAATTAATACAAAAAATAAATTGAGGTTATAATCATAAGCAAAAAGAAAACACAGTGTTTACTTTTTGCAGACAACATAACAAAATCCTTAGGGAATTCTAGAGAGTAAACTGGAAATTAATGGCAGAAATAATTTCCACAAAGTAGTGGGCTAAAAGATAAATTCATGTAAATCATCTGCATTGCGATACATACATACATATATGTATATATGAGTTAGGAGTTAAAATTCCATTTAAAATAAATATTAGTATGTTTGTCTTTTTCTGTATGCTATATACACAATCTGTTCCACTGATTGTCTTCTCCATTACTTAATCAGTATTAAATTGTTTCATTGATCACTAATTTCTAGTGTGTTTTAAATATAGATCTACTTCTTACCCAATAGATTATATACTTTTTATTTCTCCAGTAACTTAATTATTAATTTTCTATCTCTATTGAAGAAATCCTTTAGTAGCTTGACTGACACAGCACAGAATAAGAAAATTAATTTAGGTATTATTGTTATTATCATTGATATTACTGTTCTTGCTGTTGTTAGGCTCAACTTCTCCATAAGCAATTAATATTTCTCCAATTATTTCTACAAACAGAGGTTTGCATATGCATTCATTTAGCTCCCATATATGTCTTGATAGGTAGACTGACAAACACTTTTACATAATCTATGACTATTTCAAATGTCATTTCTCTTTCTAACTTCTTATTAGATTTTGCTGATAATATACACAAATACTATGGTTTGGTGGATTTATTGTGTGTCCTGTAACTTTGATGCTTTTCAAACTGTAACTTTGTACAGATCATATTAGTTATGATACTATCGTTTGCAGTCATTTTAAATGGAATTTCTCCTTCTAACTCTTCCTGCTGGGTTTTGTGAAACCTAATGAAAGAACTGAAACTTAATTGAAAAATAACTTTAGAAAAGTAGAAGGCTATAAGATGAATTCATATAAAATCAAAAACATTCAAATATATAACCAATAAATCTCAGAAAGAAGAGGTAGGAAAAGAAATTTCATTCAAAATAATAAGAATCTATATATTCTAGACCATACTTGGGAGTTTATCTTCCAAAATTTATCCAAGGGAATATGTGAATCTAACTATAAAACATTCTTACAGAAATAAAGATATATAAAAAACTGGAGAAATAACATTTGCTAATAGGTAGATCAAGCCAATATAAAAAAATGACCATGATTATTTGTTTTATTTACTTAGTGGTGAAGCAATCAAAATCCCAAAAGAATATTTATAGAGCAAAAATAATAATAATGATAAAATTCAGATGGGTGAATAAAAGTTCAAGAATATCAAAAGTAATAAGGAAAAAAGTGGGGGGGGGGGAGAAAAAGGCCTATAAGTACCACATCTCCAATTGTGCTGCAGAGCAATAATCATTAATGTGATTTAATACTGGTTAAAAAATATTTGGCCAACTAGTGGAACATATTAGATATACACCATGCAAAAGGAAATAAACTCAGTAGTATAGGATTTCCATAAACTCTGGGCTGTAATTCAGGGGTGGGGAACTTGTAGCCTCGAGGCCACATGTGGCCATCTAGATCCTTAATTAAAAATTCAGCCTTTTGACTGAATCCAAATTTTACAGAACAAATTTATTCTAAGGCTTCACTTAAAGATCCAGAAGATCACACATGGCCTCAAGACCACAGGTTCCTCCACCCCTGCTCTAAATTGCTGGGGAGGAAAAACTCAGTACTTGAAGAAAACTGGACAGGAGTCTTGTACTAATCAACCTTATTCCAAAACTTCAGACTAGACATCAAAAAAAAAATTCAAGAAGGTGGAAGCAAGATAATAAAGTAGAAGAAGCAGGTAAGATTTTCCAATATTTCTCTCCAAACAATGTTAAAATAATACCTCAAATCAAATTCTAAAGTGGCAGAGACAACAAAAGGTTGGGATGCACCATTTTTTCCAGGACAACTGATGGGGCTGGAATGAGGGATCTGTGGCACTGGAGTAGGTGCCAGTCAGGAGTCTGCAGTTGGCAATAAGAGCACTGGGAAGAATACAAAATAAATAACATAAATCATCAGCATTTCTCATATATTAGCAACAAAATCCAGAAGGAAGAGTTAGAAGGAGAAATTCTATTTAAAATGACTGCAAACAATAAAAAACACTTGGGAGTCTACCTTTCAAGACAAACTCAGCGACAACATGAACACAATTACAAAATGTTCTTCACAAATAAAGATAGCTCTAAACAATTTGAGAAATATTAATTGCTAAGGAGTAGGTTAAGCCAATACAATAAAAATAACAATTCCACCTAAATTTATTTCTTATTCAGTGTTATACTAATCAAACCACCAAAGAATTATTTGATACAACTATAAAAATAATAAAAATTTGTCACAAAGGACACAAAGTCAAGAATATTGAGAGAATCAGTTTTAAAAATGTGAAGGAAGAGAGACTATAAATTCCAGGTTTCATCCTATATTACAAGGTGGTAATCATTAAAAACAACTTGGTGCTGGCTAAGAAAGAGAGTGATGAATCTGTAAAATACAATATGGATAGCACATAGAATTAAATGGCCATAATAATCTGGTATTGGATAAACCCAGTGATCCAAGGTTGGGAGCAACAACTCAGTATCTGACAAAAATTCTTAGGAAAACTGGAAAGAAGTTTGGCTGAAATTAGGCATAGACCAATATCTCACACAAAGGTTTATCATGATAAGGTCAAAATGGGTACATAATTTAGACATTAAAGGTGATAGCGTAAGCATAGGGGAGCATGGAAAATTGTACCTGTTAGATCTGTGGATTAGGGAAGAATTTTTGACCAAACAAGAGATAGAGAGAGGATCACAGGAAATAAAATGAATAATTTTGATTACATGAAATTAAAAATGTTTTACCGAAACAAAACCAATTTAGTCAAAATTAGAAAAGAAACAGGAAATGGGGGGTACAGCAAGTTTCTCTGATAGAGGCCTCATTTCTCAACTTTATAATGAACTGAGCCAAGTTTATAACAGAAAAAAAAATCAGAGGAAGGCAGAGCCAAAATGGCAGAGTAAAAGCAGTGACTTCCTTAAGCTCTCCCTCAAACCTCTCCAAATGCCCATAAAAAAAATTACTCTAAACAAATTCTAAAGCAGCAGAACCCACAAAAACACAGAGTCAAACAAATTTCCACCTCAAGACAACCTGGATAGTTGATGGGAAAGTTCTGTTGCACCAAACTGGGAGAGGAGTGCAATTCAGCGTGGGCTGCACAGGCAAAGACAGGCCACAGTGAAAATGGAACAGGACTCAGGACTGAATCATGAGCAACTGTGGCAGTTTCTAGACTTTTCAACCCACAAATGTCAAAGACAACTTAGAAGATCAGTAGGAAAGGTCTGTTGGACCTGGGTGACAGAGGAGTTGGTCCAGTCCCAGCCACAGCACAGTCTGGCAGCTAATTCTGCAGCACTCAGCCTGCAAATGATGAGGGGATTGAGTGGTTGATCAGAGCAGGATGGCATTATCTCTTTGCTGGAACTGAAGCAGGATTTTCTTCCTTTGCCCATACTTGGATCCGGGTCACAGTCCTGGATGGCAATCCTGTGACAGGGAGGAGTGCTAGCATAAGCGGAGCTTGTGGTGGTAGTAGAAATGGAATTCTCCTCACAGTTCCAAGTCAGAAAAGAGTGCTTGTGGTCACTCATAGACCAGAGCACAGGCCAGGAAAGGAGTAAACTTTACCTCTCCTTGAAAGAACTGAAAATTTACAAGTCCCTAGAAGGATCTCTGAAAACAGTTGTATAAAAGCCCTGAAGCTTGGACACACTGGAAGCAGAGCCCTTAACAAAGTGCTCAAAAGTCAAGTAATTGGCTGGGAATATGAGCAAACAGCAGGAAAAAACTCAGACTATACAATCATACTTTGGTGACAAAAAAACAGAACAAAACAGAAGACAACAATGTCAAAGCTCCTATATCCAAAGCTTACAAGAAAAATATGAATTGGTCCCAGGCCATGGAAGACCTCAAAAAGGATCTTGAAAAGCAAGTAAGAGGAGTAGAGGAAAAATTGGGAAGAGAAATGAGAGTGATGCAACAAAATCATGAAAAAATGAGTCAACAGTTTCCTAAAGGGGAGCCAAAAAATACTGAAGAAAATAACACCTTAAAAATTAACTAACCCAAATAGCAAAAGAGGTGCAAAAAGCCAATGAGGAGAAAAATGCCTTTAAAAAGCAGAATTGACCAAATGGAAAAGGAAGTCCAAAAGCTCAATGAAGAAAATGTTTCTTTAAAAATTAGAATGAAGCAAGTGGAAACTAATGACCATGAGAAATCAAGAAATTATAAGAACCAAAAGAATGAAAATATAGAAGACGATGTGAAATATCTCCTTGGAAAAACAACTGACCTGGAAAATAGAATCCAAGAAAGATAATTTTAAAATTATTGGAATATTTGAAAGTCATGAAAAAAGAAGAGCCTGGACATCATCTTTCAAGAAAACTGCTGGGGCAGCTAGGTGGCGCAGTGGATAGAGCACCAGCCCTGGAGTCAGGAGGACCTGAGTTCAAATCTGGCCTCAGACCAAACACTTGACACTTGCTAGCTGTGTGACCCTGGGCAAGTCACTTAACCCCAATTGCCTAAAAATTAAAAAATAATAACAATAATAATAAAAAGAAAACTGCCCTGATATTCTAAAACTAGAGAGTAAAATAGAAATTGAAAGAATCTACGTGTCTATGAAGAGGATAAGAGAACTGACAGAGAAAAGGCAATTAGATAACTTTGATTATATGGAATTTTTTTAAAATTATACACAGTTCTGGTGTAGTAAAAATTAGAAAGGAAATAGATAAGTGGGAATAATGCTTACCCCAAATTTCTCTAATAAAGGTCTTATTTACAAGATATATAAGGAATTGATTAAAATGTATAAGTCTAAGATACATTCAATAGATATAGAGTGAATGGATATAACTTCATAGAGCCAAGATGACAAAGTTGCAGGAAGCGCTACAGCACTCTCCCCTGTAAAATATCAATTAATAGACCTACATGTTATTATCATCTTCATTTTACAGATGAGGATATTGAGGAAGATAGAGATTATGTGACTTACTCAGGGTCACAGAACTGCTTTGTATCTAAGGCTTGATTTGAACTCAAGTCTTTTTCACTTGAAGTTCAGCACCACCTTGCTCCATACCTGTCGTACTGCTCTAAATCTCTCTTGTTAGAGAAGAAAGTTATCTGATAAAATGATTCAGTATAAATTTGTTAGTGCAGAAAGAAAACTGCAAAGACACAGTGATATAGTGATATTTCGGCAAGTTAAAGGAATAGCTAATTGTAGAATGACAGATATAGTGATATTAAAGTGAGAGACTGAGAATTATTAGTTGGGAGTGCCCCTGATCCAACACATTGCATCATTTATGTAACTACATCTCTGCATTCAGGCAGAGCTATAAAAATCATTTGAAACCTGGTAGCCACTCTCAGAGAATGAAGGGGCTGCCAAAATGTCAGCTCCTATAGCACACCTTGAGTTTTATAAATCCTGGATACACAGACCAGCATATGAAAGATTACTGTTTTTATATCTCTACCCAGAGATAGAGAAAGTCATTGCAGTATCCTGGACTGGCTCTGTAAACTTCATCAGGTATTTATACATATCTCTATACACCTACTGAATGGGTTACCCTTCAGAGTCCAAAGAGAAGGGAACCATCTCAGCAAAAATTAAAGTGAAACTACTTGAAGACCATTTAAATGACTAGAATAAGGACATAAAGAAGAGGTAGTGTTGAAGGTCAGAGATTTGGAGTTGGATAATTTCTCAACATGGTTTAAGCCCAGAACTATGCCTCCCATCACTGCAAAGGAGCCAGGTGGTCATTTTAAGATGTTGGAAGAAACCAGTTGCTGCAAATTGCAATATCACAAGCATATAGTTTTGTGCCAAACACTTCTGTTGATTAGATAATTCTTTGTTACCTGTGCTTCACAGTGAGACTTGTTAATGTTCTAAACATTTAAAAAAAACAAAATTGTATCCTGTGATATTTTTCTAATGTGTGTATTTATGCATCCAGCTGCATGAACTGTTCTGCTTCAAGCATTTTTAAACTCTAACCCGTGACATTTTGCTAATGTCTGTATTTATGTACATCACAAAGAGCTGTTAGCATTAGAAACATTTTTAAAGGAATCTATCCAGAGATACTTTTAACTAATATTTGTATTACAAAGTGTTTCATAGGGGTTGGGGTCTTTTTTTTCCCTAATGATTTGAAACTACCTATTTTTCAATGGCACACAACAGCCTTACTATTTGCCTACTTGCCAGCCTCCCTCCCATCCTGGAATGTGGTCCCTTTGCCTCTGGGTACACTTGGATTATGTAGTTATCAAAAAAGCCCTGTCATGACACGTGACTAAGAATTGTGTGTTTTGCAGTGAATAGCTCAGAATATTTTTATATATGAATATTAATAAACATTTTACTAAAGGTCTACAAGCTAATGAACAATACCCAGAATCCTCTTCTTAAGTCAGTTCTGTGAAAGGAACGTATTTAGAGCTCATATTTTTAAAATTTTGATAAACCCTTATTTTTTTTTTCAATTCCTGCTTCACTGTAACTTCTGAGGTTGACTGACAACACCTTCTGGGGAGGAGTAGAATAGTAATTACATTGCCAAGGAACCTGAAAGAAAGCCAGAGGCAGGACTGGTCAGCATCATTCTTCAAACTAGTAAACATTTCCTCATAATTAAGACATTCAGGAATACTGAGCAACACAGGCTCAGCTTCTGTAAATCTATGAAGGAGGAAGTATCCTTACTCACCTTCAGGGGTAACCTCAGCCTCCTTACAGAACATAGGGACCAAATGAAAACACAGCAAAAAACCTGTGTCAGACAATGCAGCTACAATGTACTTGGTCTCACCATCAAAACAGTCCATGACAATGTCTTCCTAAAAAACAACTAGCATATAGCCAAATTCATTTACATTTCTTCATCAGTCCTATTTACTTTCCCTAAATTATTTGAGTCACTTTTGTCTGTATCATTTTCCATTTGTTCCCCTTATTTTTTAAGTTCACATGCAAAAGGACAGACAGACTTCTAAACTTACAGTGTGCATTTGGGCACACTAAAGAAGAACCTCTCCATTTCCTCCTTCCTGAGAACAAATATTACCCTTCCCAAAGTTCTGCCATAGCATCTGCATTTTTTCCAGTAGATTTTCATTACTTATATTTAAGTCATTGTGTCTTCAAAATACAAACACAATGGCAAAGGTAGTCAATAGATCAGTCAATAAATATTTGTTGAGGGCCAACAAAGTACAGAGAGCACAATAGAAGGAGTGGGTAGTTTTAGAGTTGAACAAAAGTAAGAAGAGTTAGGGTAAGAAGACTAAGAGAATGGACAGAGAATAGGGTTAAAATGATGATTGATCACTCAGTCATCCTATCCCAGTATTAAGGATCAGTGGGATAGGATGAGTATAATAAGAGTGGAGTTTATTAATCATTGATGATGAGTTTAGATTTTCTCAGTCCATAAGTGTCTAGCCTCAAGAAGAAGTCCTCATAAGGTGTTAAGCAGTTCAAGTGAAAGAACAAGAGGGAGGAGCTGATGGAATGACATTTCTGTCCTAGTTCTTCAGGCAAGCCAGGCAGGAGACAGGGAAAGGGTACAGAAAGTAATGAGATCTCTCTCTGTCCCCTGTAAGTGGGAAAAAGCCAATCCAAGGGATTATTCCTACCTCTCTCTGTATCTCTTTATTCCTCTATCTCTCTGTGTCTATCTGTCTGTCTGTATATCTATCTATCTATCTATCTATCTATCTATCTATCTATCTCCCTGTCTTTCTCTCTCTCCCCCTACACTTATGAGATTAAGGTAACATACTGTAAGTCATCAACATGATAAACAAAAAGGAAAAATATCCAGGTAAGTACTACACATGACTGCCATCTCAACTGTTGATTTTAGATGACACATCAATAGGGGTATCATATTTCATCAGACCAACAAGGAAGCCGAGTGATCTTGTATTCCCCAGGGGTCCTGGTTGGCAATAGGGCATGTTAAAGAGTCTGAGTTTTTGTCGCCATCACAATTAAAAGAAATGCAGAGGGCTCAGACTTCTGAAATGAATCAATTAATTGATCAAAGTTATAAATCAGGTGTTAAAAAGATCTTAACTTAGGAAAAATGAAGTGCTCTGATTAATTGATAAAGGTAGATAATGCTACTCAGTCACTGATTAAAACAATAAGGTACATATCTGGGCCTATGTATAATAAAACAAGATGGTTCAGGATCACCCTCTACAGCAGTTCAGTTGAGTGGTGGTGGAATCCAGTTATGAAAAACTCCTAAGAAGGATTTGCTCTTGGAGAGGGGCTTGGGAAGGGAAATCATATCTCCATCTTCCTCTTTCTCGTTGACCAGGTGATATCCTTGTGAACTTTGAGAAGTGAGCAAATCTGAAGTTCCCATCAGCAGCAGTAGTAATGCCCACTAGATCAGTAACAATATATTCTGAGCAGCAGCAGTGCATGGCAACATTTGCATTGTAGCAAGAAACGTAGCTTAAGAACTGTACAAGAACAAAAACCTTTGATCCTAGTGGAGAGCTAACCTAAGGGAAAATCCATGAGGACTTCATAAAGAGATATAGGGACTCAAATAACCAGAAGCTATATTCACCACATGTATACTCTTATTTCAAGTCCACTCCCCCCAGGGACCTTGCATGTACAAGGGGAGAATGTTCCCCCCTATTATTTAGGGGACTATTTATGTAAGACTGCCCTTGCTACACCTGTTTAGTAAATTATTTTCTAAAAACAAATTAATTCAGGCTAAAAAGCAATGAAGAATACTGTGATGGAGGCTCAGAAGTAATAGTACTGGAGACATCAGACTCTTGAAGTTATCCCTAGAAGCCTCTCAAGTTATTCCAGATCTCAATTACAAGTGCAGGCTGGAGGAGGATCCACTTTGGGAAATATTATACATGTATAGACTATGTTACCTAATTAGTCCAAGTTTCAAGCTGGATGGAAGAGGTGAGCAGCCAGAGCATAAATATTCATGGCCAAAAATTTCAAGAGTACAGGGGATTTTAATACTATGAAGGCTTTTGGTCATAATATAGTCCAACACCTTCATTTTATAGAAAAGTAAACTGAGCCTCCAAGAAGTAAAATGACTTACCTAAGATCACACAGCTAATCCTAATCTCATGTAGAGTTCCTCCTGTTATGTCATTTTACTTGCTTGTCTTGCTCCATTTCCAATTTTCTATCCCAAACAGTGCTGGGTATGGTAAAGTGGAAGGAGTATGAGGATTTGTCCATAGGAACTTCAGTTCGGATACTGTATCTAATACTCTAACATGTCACATACGGTATCTAATACTCTGAATGAGTCTTTTTCCATTCTTTGGGGACTCCATCTTAATATATTAAGAGCTGAATCTCCTCGTGAAAGTGAAAAAGGCACCACAAGAAGAAAGTGGTCATAGAAGGCATGAAATTGTGAGGATTCTTGGAGATGGCAAAGTAGGTCAGAAAGTTCCAAGCTCTTAAGATTTTCCTCTACAAAAGAGATGAAATAGCACCTCAGGGTGAATATTGAATGGTAAAAATTAATAAGAGTAGGGTCAGAACAGGGGTACTCCTGGGACAATCAGAGATCTGATTGTCTGATGAGGTTTGGTCCCTGTAAAAATTAAACACCTCCAGGTTAGGTGCCAGGTCCCCTTAAACAACAAATGGCAAGCCCTGGGGTTAGCTGCCTCAGCCCCAGCTGCAGGAACTTTCACCTCTAGGACAGTGAGGAGTGCTGCAAGTGTGAGCCAGTGAAGAATGAGGGAATCTCTGCTGACAAGGAACGCCAGACCCAGCTGTGTTGCAGAGATGCAGCAGGAGGGAAAAGGAACCAGTACATGCCTGGTGAGTGCAGAAGCAGTGGGGTGAGGATACAGCTGCCTGTGGGCACTTACAGGAGGCTGGAGGTCTTGGTTCCAGTTCTAGACCAGAGAGGAGAACTGAAGGAAGGTCTGAGGCCAGAGGCACCATTCCTCATACCCTAGGACTAGAGGTGATTATAAAAACTAAGCTATTACAAATTTTAAAAAAAATGCACCAGACAAAGGAGAAATAATTCAACCATGGAGAGTTAGTGTGGGAATAGAGAAGACTGGAGTTTGTCTTCAGAGGAGGATACTGAAGCAAAGAAATCCTCTTCTACCCCAAAGAGTAATGTCAAATTACCTGCTTAAAAAGAATCCATAGAAGAACTTTAAAAAGACTTTAAAATTGATTGAGAGAGACTGAGGGGGGAAAAAAATTAAAAAAAATAAAAATCCAAGAAAAATGATAAGAATATGAAAAGAAAGTCAAACAATTAGGAAAGGAGATCCAGAATCTTAAAGAAGAAAACGACTCTTTGAAAATCAGAATTGGGTAAGGGGAAGCCAACAAAGTTGTAGGAGATGAAGAAATAATAAAACAAAATACAAAGTGAAAAAATAGGAAAAGAATGTGAAACATATCATAAGAAAAACAACTGATCTGGAGAACAGGTGAAGAAGAGAAAACATAAGAATAATTGGACTACCCAAAAGCTATGATCAAAAAGAATAATATTGATACAATAATACAAGAAATAGTCAAAGAAAATTGTCCTGAAGTACTAGAATAAGAGAGGAAGGTAGAAATAGGAAAAAATCCACTGATCAACACCTGAAAGAGATTCTATAAGGAAAACCCACAGGGATATCATAGTCAAACTCCAAAAAAACCCCAGATTGAGGATAAAATATTATGAGCAACAAGAAAAAACAATTGTGGTGGTGTCACAATTAGGATAACACAAGACCTAGTAGTTGTGACATTAAAAGACCTCAGGGTCTTGGGACACTATATATCAAGCAGCAAAAGACCAGGAGTTCTGGGCAAAAAACATCGTGCCCAGCAAAGCTAAGCATAGTCTTAAATGGAAACAAAAATGGACATTTAACGAACTGTCAGACTTTTAGGACTTGCTTTTTAAAAAAACTGAATTTAATAGAAAATTTGTCAAATTTGTTAAATTGGCTCTACAAGAGCCAAGAGAAATATAAGGTACATATCAAATTCTAATTACAAGGGACCAATAAGGACAGAGTATTCACCTTTTATGTATATAAAATGTAAAACTTAGGTCTAAGATTCTTACTAATAACTGGGTAGCTCATAAGAAAGATTGGGTTAGACCTGCGTATAACATGACTTTAAAAAGTAAAGCCATTTAGGAACAGCTAAAAAGAGTAATTATTTTATACAAATGAGGTGGGAGAGGAAGAACTGAAACAGAGGAATTAGATGGGAGAAGAGGACTGTGAGCTCTGGAAACCTACTTTCACCAGAAATGGGTTCAACAGGGAACAATACATATATATCTAGAAGAATATAAAAGTCTTATAAATTCAGAAAGAAATAAAATGCTAAGAGGGTAAGGAGCAGGGGAGAGGATAAGAGAGGAGGGTGAAGGGATAGATCAAAGGGGGATATAAAAGGATGTTTAAATTTATGGGAATGGGAGGATAAAGGAGGGATCCTTGGAAGGGGGGTAGGTTAAGTAATAGAAGGGCAAGGTAGCAGGTAGAAGTAAAGCCAAGAAGTTAGGGGGTGATAGGAAATAAGGGAAAGTATTAGGGAAAGTATATGTCTATATATATGTACATGTATATGTATATGTATATATGTGTATGTGTATATGTGTATCTATATGTAAATACATCCATGCTTAATTGTAGCCTTTTGGCAGGGTGCAGGGAGGGAGAAAAAAAACAAAGGAAAAAGTGCACAACAGAGAACAAAAGAAAACTAACAAGAAAGCAAAGGAAAAAAATGGACATCTCTCAACACAAAACAGTATTTATTATATATTAATCATATATATTATTTTATATATTATTATCACTATGTAATTATATTATTATAGTGATATTATATATAAGCTACATTGCTTATATATAATTATCTTATTATATATAATAATTACATAATATTATAGATTGACATATAATATATTCCATTGAAATGGAAATTTATTGTTATATACTTTGAACTCTTATGTTCTGCTGTGCACATGACGTGCTTTTTTCTCTTCTTATTTTGTACTTGTTTCAATATTTAAGTTTATAATATGTTTCTTTTTTTCTTATTATGTATTTGTTTCAGTAATAAAAAAAAAGAAAAGCCAAAAAAAAAAAGATGTGATATTTCCTGACTGCAGGAAGTGTCATCTCCCTTCTCTGGTCTGTTCACATGGTACATCCCCAGAAAGCAAAAATATATGCTCAACCATGGCAGCTTAGCTTACCACAGCCAGTAGGATTTTCACATATATTAACAATAGTTATTTAAAGCTCTACATTTACATCCTGCCTTGAAAGGAATTTCCAATTGCAATCCATTCCAGTTTCCTAACAGCAACTCTTGAGATCTTTCAAATTCAAGTCTCTGATAGGGTACTATGTAATGTTAAATCAATAATTATAAATCACTTTTAGAAGGGGGTGGTATTTAATGAGGACTTGAATTTGGGGTGAAATTTCTAACTGAGATCAAATACTTAAAGTCATGAAATATGCTAATAAATTGAGGATGTATTCATAAGAATAAATATCAAGATACAGGCACACAAATTTCTCTGAAAACTATATAGTATTAGATCACAGAAGATCTGAAAGAAAAAGAGGAAGATCTGTCTATTTTCCCTATATCTTTCCTACTACTACTTCTAGCATAATAAGTTCACTTCTGATTTACCTTGCTTCTTGCTAGAGTCTTCATAACCTAATTCTCTGTTCTCCCCATGGATTAGAGGTAAAATCATTTTGTATTCCAAGCTCCAGGCTGAATTCAATGTTCCTATGGGGAGCTGTACCTATTGAAGGAATGGACCCATATTGAGTAAAGAAGGTCCTACCTTATAAACAAAAGAAAGCCAGCTCTTCAGTTGAGTCAAATGGCATCTAACCAACTTATTTTTCTTTAGGGCCTCAGGTGAGGTAAGGACACTCCATTACATCTCCATTCAAATGCACAAGAAGATGTCAATCAAAAAATTATGGTACTACCAAGGGGAAAAAAAAAACAGGCATGCTTCTGAATGTCAGCAGGTCTTTTAAGAATACTCCTTGTACCTGTCAGCAGTTTTTCTTTCCATCAAGCATTGCTTATTCTAAGGTATGATTGGAATTAAATGTGAAAACAAAGAAAGGAGTGATATATGATGCTATTTGGCTCCCCTGTGTACCAAAGAACTCTCCTACTTAAAGGTGACTTCAGGAAATTCAAGAATCCAGTCTATTATAATAATGTAAAAATTGATAAATATGAGTTCAACTTTTTTTTTCTCCTTTTGTTATGTATTGTTTTGTTTTGTTTTTTTCCTCAAAAGATTCTGGATAGAATTTGTATTGAATCATGGATGGCACAGGCACCAGATGGAGCAAATAAACCTCATATATACAAATATCTTAGGTGTATTTTCATGTTGGGTTTCATTCTTGACTTGAAGACATCCATCAAATGACATGCAGAATGGATGTTTGTTAGAGCTCAAGGTAACACCCATACAACCTGTTGCCCTCTCAAATTCCTACCCAGTAGGTGAAGAATGTTATAATTGCTCATTCTGGTAAAGATAGTATCCCACTATATGATAACTTAATAAATGTTACTTACTAATGTGAAGACCCAATTATTAACTGATTATTAATCAATAATAAGCATTTAATAAATGCTTGTTGATTGTTTATGATGAACTCAATGTCTGTCCATTAACTGTCAATATCTTCTCCTACCATCTGGCCTCCCAGCTTTTACTATCCTTGTCACAACATTTCAATTAAATTTAATATCATATAGGTCAGATTCTATATGATTCAATATACAGATTCTATGCCAGGTGCCTCCATAGCAACAAAGAGAACAGAAATTGTATTATGATTTTTTTTGTCTGGTGTCTAATTGCATCCCTCATCTTTACCTTAACCCAACTAGAAGAGGATTTTTTTTTATCAAAAATGCTGAACTTTGGCATCTTTTCTCCTATGTCTAAGACCCTCGTTTACTCTTAAAATTCCCCTAATTTGCAAAATGACCCCAGCATCCTCTTTTTAATCCAACCACTCCCACTACAATATAGCCAGAATCCACTAGTACCCTGTGGCCCAATACATAAAATGTGGCCAATTCTTCTGCCTGTAAATTCATGGTATGTATGTTTTAAGCAGTGACTTTTGAGGTCTTCACATACTGACAGACTTTTTTCCACATCACTAAGGAAGTTTCATGCAGTTTATTATAGTGGCTTGTATTCTTTATAGGAAATGCCCTGCCATTTACATCAAAGATCCAGGCAGACACCTTGCTGACATTTCAGAAAACACCACAAGACAATTGGAAAGAGAATTAATTAGTGGTCTCTTCTTGGACTTCACAATCACAATTTCTATTGTCTATATTTTTTTTACCTTTGATATAGATCTTGAAAAACCATCAAGAGAAAAAGAAAAGAATCTGAAAATATTTGTTGATGTTCTCATCTCTTAATCATTCACTCAGCTCATTCTGAGTTTATAGAACTGAAAGAGACAAGATAGCCCCCAAACTTAGCCTCCACTTTAATTCTCTAAGCTTATTCCTAGACACAGAGGAAGAATAGTGGGGAATTCCAAAGTAGCTTAAATGCTGCTTTGTTATCTGCAAGTGGGGCAGAGGTGTTTAGAGCTATGTTGAATTAACAACTTTCCTACAGAAAAATGCAACTCTAGATTAACTAGTCGCAATAGAAATAAGGGAATTTATATTACAGCAGTTCCTCCTGAAAAGTCAGAAACCATCTTTGTCATGCTTCTAGAGAGATTATAATCACTGCAAAGACCTGAGTAGAATGTGTATTGCTAACATGGGGGTGGGGGAACAAAATAAAACAAAACAAACTCGGGGAAAAATACCTTTCTTCTATGGGGGGGGAGGATGCAAATCATGGACAGCATATGCTCAAATTACTTGTTAACAGATTTTTGCAGTAATGACTTGGTATCTGTGCCCCATGAAATAAAAATTTCCTACCTTTTTATTTCTATCTTTCAACAGTATACTACCCCATTCATCTTTCAACTGCACCACTCCTAAATTATACTTAGGTATTTTTTTTCCTTTAATATATTTCCCCTAATTACATGTTAAAACCATATTTAAACTTTTTTTAAAATTTTAAGTTCCAAATTCTATCCTTCCCTCCACCCTCCCTGAGATAGTAAGCAATAAGATATGTTATACATGTGCAATCATGTAAAATAGTTCCATATTAGTCATTTTGTACAGGAAGACTTGAATAAAAGAAAAAGAATTAAAGAAATTAAATGAAAAATAGCAAGCTTCAGTTTGTATTCAAATATCAATTCTTTCTCTGGACATTGATAGTATGCATCATCTTCAGTCCTTTGGTTGAGATTTCCTGGACTTGGATCATCCTTGTATTCTGAGAATACTTAAGTCATTCACAATTCTTCATCAAACAATATTGCTCTTACTGTGTATATAATATTCTCCTGGTTCTGTTCATTTTGCATCAGTTAATGTAAATCTTTCCAAGTTTTTCTGGAATCATACTGCTTGTCATTTTTTATAGCATAATAATATTCCATTACAATCATAAGCCACAGCTTGTTTAGTCATTCCCCAATTGATGGGCATCCCTTTTGATTTCCAGTTCTTAGCCACCACAAAAAGAACTTCTATAGCTACTTTTGTATAAATAGGTCCTTTTCCATTTTTGGAGTGTCTTTGGGATATAGACCTGGCAATGGCATTGCTGGGTCAAAGGGTATGCACTGGGTGGACTGGCACTAGACAGCATTTCATTTTTATTCTGGTGTAACAGATTTTTCTTGCCAACTTTCTAAGTTGTCTTGGGCTAGAAAATTGTTTCACCCCCAAACCCAAAATTTTTGTGGGTTCTGCTGCTCCAGAATTTGTTTAGTGACATTTTTTTAAAGATATTTTAGGGGAATTTAGAAGAACTCAGGCAAGTTCCTGCCTTTTCTCTACTATCTTGGCACCATTCTCCTCAGGACTTGTGATTCTAAGACCAATGTTCCCTATGGTGAGTTCATAATTCCCTGAATCATTTTCTTCTTTACATGAATTGTTCTGTTCATATGTCAGATAATCCTTGCATTATGTAACTCTTGAAGCTCTGCTAAAAATGCTGAATAATATTCTGGAATTCTCATGTGACTTATTTTCCTTTTCCTAAAGCTCTTAAACATACATAATTGAATACGCTAGTTGACCATCTTTATCTTTTCATTATCAATTCTCTATGAATAGTTTCTTATCTAAACTTTCACCTTAAAAGCCACAAAATCAAAGCAATATAGGACTTAGGTTACTATTTAATCTGCTACCTTATTTTACCAATGAAGAAACTGAGGTTCAGGAAAGTTAACTGTCTGACCCAACACTACACAGGTCCTTGGACTTCAATGTCAGAACTTTTTTCATTGTATCTTGCTGCCTCTCTAATAGTATCATCTCTGTCACAAGGTGTTTAAGACATTGTCATAATGACTTTTTTGCCTCTTTCCCCAATTTACAATGTGTATAAGGTAATATTTATGGGGTGATTTAGAGAAAAGTTTGCAAATTCACAAAAAGAGGGGTAAGCATGTTCTATGGAATTAATACAGGTGCTATAAAATGGGAAGCCTGGGATCAAATAAGGAACATTGGACTAGATGGAGCTTTAAAAACTTTGCAAACATTTTATGATTCCTAATTTCCCCACCTTCAAATTTATTGCATTTTTGTCCCTTGTAAATCTACAAAATTGCATTAACAGGCTCCTCTTTGACAAAAAAGATTTAAAAAAGTATCTCTGTATTCTACATTTACAGCCTTCAAATTTACAGCTTTTAAAATTCCATCAAGTTACACTTTCTTTTTACATTAACATCCTCTGATCTTTGGGTGAAGCAACATGGTTCAGTGAAAGGAAGACTGACCTCAGAGTCAGGAAACCTAGATTCTAATCCCAAGTCTACTACTTTCTAGGTTTATGGCTTGGACAAATCATTTAGCCTCTTGAGACCTCAGTTTCCACATTTATAAAATGAAGTGAAATTAGAATTCCATTCTATTTCTTATGGCATATGATTTTCTCATATTGCAGTTGGCTCTCTAGTCATGGAATAATAGGCTATTGGAAAATAGGATGAAAAAGAAGACAACTTTCCACATTCCTAGTAAATTGAAATGTAAGAAAATGTAGATATGCAGCTTTACAGTAAATTCTAGGCTACAGAGGGTCAAACTGAGGCAGAGAGAAAAAAGGCCCAGTCTATTAATAGGGTAAAGCAGGGATATTTTAGACAGTCACAGAACCAATCAAAGCTGAAGTAGTCCAATGGCCAGAACTTTTTTCCATTTTTTCCCACTAGGCAATTTATATGGCTATGCTGCCTATATCCTGATATTTCCTTTCCCTGTTTAGCTCTTATTGTTTGAAAGGGCAAAGGGAAAAAAGTTTTAAAAAATCATTGATTGGGACAGATATATGCCAAGCTTAAACAGTCATCTAACTGAAATTGTCAGGTTGAGCCTGGATGACAATTTGTTGAGTATGTTGTAGTTAGTATTCTTCTTCAGGCATGGGTTAAGCTAGATGGCTCATGAGGTCCATTCCAAATGCAATATCATATGATACTGTGATCATTCCCAGGAACTTTAATCATCATCATTAATGTCATTATAGGGGGAAAAAATATCATTATTTTGCATCTTTTCAAGTGCAAACCAAATATTGATGAACTCCTCTACTGATGTGAACATTATTCACAAGTAATTTATTTAACATTACCACTATGAAGGAGACTGGGTCAATGTCTGGATAAGTCATTGGATATAGTTGAGTAGGCACCCAAAGTGGGGGGACCAGGTTAAGACTTATGCCTAAATTCTGTACAAATTATCACAAGTTATAATCCCTATTTGAATGTCAAGGTACCATTTCCACATTGAAGATGCAGTTTATATCTACAATATCATACCCACTCTGCTAATACCCAACACCACACCTCCTCACCACCTTGCCCTTCTGCTTCCCCTTAATTCTAGAGTAAAAGGGATGGCCAAATACATTAAATGTCTATTCACATGAAAGAACTCTGTATGTCAACACTGATCAAAAGAAAACTTCATAGTGAGGACACCCACCATGTTACAATTGACAGGAAAATTTATGGACCCATATTTCATGACAGTTAACAGCAGGTTCTTATCATACAGCCTATGGAGAAAATGCAGATTCAAGTAGACCAGCATTTCTTGAGTAGACAGTTGGGAAACTTAACTTCCTACAAGACCTTAGGCATTTCTAGATGTGTTTACTTTGCTGACTAGCATTCTTTCTATTGAAAGGCAATGAGGAGTTGGAGCCAAGATGGTGGAATAAAGGCAGGGACTCACCTCAGTTCTCCCCCAAATCCCTGCAAATGCCTTTATAAATGATTCTAAACAAATTCTAGAGCAGCAGAGCCCAGAAAAAGATGGCATGAAATAAATTCCCAGCCTATGACAGCTTGGAAAGTCAGCAGGAAAGGTCTGTTGCACCAGAGTGAGAAACCTGGCCTCAGCAAACACAGAGCAGGCCTGAGGAGCACTAGCATAGCAGAGCTTGCAGAAACAAGGGAGGGAAAATCCTCTTCCCAGTTCTAAGGCAACAAAGAGTGCTTGTGATTACTCACAGACCATAGCACTGACCAGGGGAGGAGTAAACACTTCTCCTTAGATCATACCACCTTGGAAGAACTGAAAATTTATAGGTCCCTAGAAGTATCTCTGAAAACAGCTGCATAAAAGCCCTGAAGCTTGGGACAATGTACCCTCTACTTTGGAAGCAGAGGCCTACTTTAATAAACAGTTAAGTGAATTAACAGGCTGGGAAATTGAGTAAACAATGTGGGAAACAAAACCTTTGACTATAAAAAGTTTTTATGGTGACAAGGAAGACCAAAACACATACTCAAAAGAAGACAACAATGACTGACAAAGCTCCTACATTCAAAGTCTCCAAGAAAAATATGAATTGGTCTCAGGCCATGGAAGAGCTCAGAAAGGCTTTTGAAAATCAAGTAAGAGGGGGCAGCTAGGTGATGCAGTGGATAGAGCACCTACCCTGAAGTCAGGAGGACCTGAGTTCAAATTCGGCCTCAGACCAAACACTTGACACTTACTAACTGTGTGACCGTGGGCAAGTCACTTAATCCCAATTGCCTAAAAAAAAAAAATCAAGTAAGAGAGGTAGAAGACAAATTGGGAAGAGAAATGAGAGTGATGCAAAAAAGTCATGAAAAACAAGTCGACAGCTTGCTAAAAGAGACCCAAAAAAATACTGAAGAAAAATAACATTAAAAAAAGCAGACTAAGCCAAATGGTAAAAGACGTGTGAAGAGATTTGAATACATTACATTGAATATTGAATAGAGTACAACCTTTAGAAAAGTATTGAAATATTTTCCAATTGGAATAAACCACCTAAACACTTTAATTTCTTCATATCTGCTTTTCATGAAAATCAGTAATTACACGTGTCTTATTGACATTATACTTATGTACTCAATGTGAAGAAATGAAATAATCCCCTAAGAAACATCCAAATATTAGAATCATCTCTTTAAAAGGCCAAAATTATTTCAATCAACTGGGAAAATGAATTAGTGAGAGATTTATTCTTACTTAACTCATACTTAACTACCTTAAAAAAGTAGGAAGTAAAGAGTAACATTTTCTCCCTTTAAACAAGGGATCATTTTGTTAAAAAGAAATAATTTTTGATAAAAGAAAATTTAAAGCAAACCATAACGTATAAAAAAATATGACACAAAACATTGTAAATACTGTTCCCAGTATCCATAGTTCCATTTATCCTGTAAATTTTCCAAGTCAACCATCTACCCCCATACCCATGCATATATGGTGGGTAGTCTGTGGCATATCGTGTGGTAATTATGACTATTGGCACTCCCTCTAGGCCTCAGCACAATGACAATATTCATGCTCTTTTCAGCCTGTGCAGACTCACTACAGCATACCAAACCTAGTATCTTTGTATGATTACTCCTATACCATTATGCTAAGATTATTCTGCTTTATTTCTTCCTTTAGTCTCAATTGCAATTAGGGTCCAGTACAAAACTATTCCTCTCGAATTATAGAGAACTGTTAAAGTAGAGATAAATCTGTTTCCTGCTCATTTATCATTTATAAAATACTCATTTTATATGATGTACTGAAAGACATGGGGGTTAGAGTAAAAATGAATTATAATCAAATATAGACTATAGGCTAAATATTTTAACCAAGATTTCAAATATCTATAAGCCCCAAAAGCAAATTTTCAGAATCATTACCTACCTGTCAGGAATGGTTCTAAGATACAATACTTTGTATAACATGAAGATTGGGATGATTCTAATCTTAGTATCCTTGAATTAGTTTTTTGCAAGGTGCTCTAAAATGTTGTGAATGCCAATCAACAATGTTTACCTATTGCTTCAAAGAATTTATCATCTTTATTACTGCACCTACATTTGATTTATTTCTTATCTAATTCTCTTTATATTATTTTGATACATTAATAAATCTAAGCACTATGGAAGATAGTTCATTGTAATAATCATTTTTAATATATATCTGAATCAGATGACAAAGGAAAATAAAGGAAGAAAACAATCACACATTTCTTATCTCCTTTCCTTCTTAAAAAAAGAAAAACCTGGTATTGTGTAAAACAGAACAAGCCAATAGGAAAATGTGACCATTGAAATAATATTTATTCTTTCTTGGGTTATTTGCATTTCTTTTTCTTCCAGAAAGATATTCTTTCCTAGCCATGGCAAACACTTCTGTCTCAGACTCAAGTGACTGATCTTTCCCATTTCATTATATTCAAAAGCTCTCCATCACTTAAGAGTATTCCTTTATGTTTTAACATGGCTCTTACCAGAGTTTTCTTTCTTTTACGCAATCTCAGTTTCATTAAATGTTCAAAAGATTGTTGTAAAAGGCCACACAGAATAGGCAGCCCTTTTATTTATTTGTTTGTTTTATTGAAAAAGTATCAGATGTCAGAGTTCATCTCTCTTTGGATTATTCATGGTGCCTAGCGCAGTGCTCACTAGGTACCTAATGAATGAGTGTCAAATATCACTGCTAAAAAGATACTTTTGAGCCAAGATGGGCAGAATAAACAGTAAATCATTGTCACTCTCCCATATTCACCTCCAAACAACTATAAAATGGCACCTCAGAACAAATCCTAGAACAGCGGAGTGAGTGGAAAGACGGGGTGGAGTAATCTTTTAGCCTGGGAAACTGGGAGGATCAGCAAGAAAGGTCCATCTCAGTTGGGTAAAAAGGAATGAATTCCAAGAGATGAAGCATTCCAGCAAGTCAGCAGCAAGCCCCAATTCAGCAAACCAGTGGGAGATCCTAAGCCCCAGCGTGGTAGAGCAGGCTATACTAAGACCCCCCCCCCATGTGCCTTAGAATACCCAGGGAACAGGCAGACTCCAGCTCAGAGAACACCATATGCTTCAGCACAGTCCCAGGTGGGCAGGCATCCTCCAGCGGCAGGACTTCCTCATGCTTCAGCATCCTCCAGCAACTGGACTCCCCCATGCTTTGCCCCAGGTGGGCAGGAATCCTGTAGTGGCTGGACCTCCATGTGCTTCCATGTAGTCCTGGGGAAGCACAGGAAAACCCCACCTGGCCATACCATATGCCAGATACCACCACTAGGACCCCAGGTCAGCACAAGGTAAGTTACCAGACCCCTACAGCTTCCAGCTGTCAGCATCTGAGGACTCAGCACACAAAGCCAGTGACCAGGCCCATGACCCCCAACACAAGAAGCTTGGGACAGTGCCCCCTGTGCTCCAGCAAAGGAGCTTAACTTTTTTTCTTATTATTTTTTTAATTAATTTATTCATTTCTAGTTTTCAACATTCACTTTCACAAGACTTTGAGTTCCAAATTTTCTCTCCATCTCATCCCTCCCCCCACCCCAAGATGATGTGCATTCTGAATGCCCTTTCCTCCTAATCTGCCCTCCCTTCTATCTCCCCCCTTCTCTTATCATCTTTCCCTTCTATTTTCCTATAGGGCGGGATAGGTTTCTATACCCCATTGCCTGTAGATCAATGACTCAGCAAAATTGAGCATAATCTTTCAAGGAAAAAAAGATGGATATTCAATGAAATAGGGGACTTTCAATCATTTCTGATTGAAAAAAAGAAAAGCAGAGCTGAACAGAAAATTAAATCTTCAAACACAAGACCCAAGAGAAGCATAAAAGTAAACAGGAAAGAAAAAAATTGTTATTCAATATGGTTAAACTGTTTGCATCTTCACATGGAAAGATGATACTCATAACTCTTGTGAATTGTATGATTATTATGGCATTTAGAGGGGGTGTACCTGGACAGGGAGTGTGAGTATAATTTGACCTTGATGAGATGATAAAAATAATTAATTAATTAAATGGTGAAAAAAGGATTGTACTGGGGAAAGACGTAACAGGAAGGCAGAATAGGGTAAATTTCACCACATGATGAGGCATAAAGACCTATTACAGTAGTGGTAAAGAGGAGAGAGAAATGAACATTGTATGAACCTTTCTCTCATCATAGTTGGTTCATATAGGGAATAACATACACACTCAGTTGGTTGTAGAAATCTATCTTACTCTATAGGGAAACAGGAGGAGAAAGTGGAAAGAAAGAGAGGGGAGCTTGGAGAAGGGAGGGCAGATTGAAGGAGGTGGTGGTCAGAAGCAAAACACTGGTGAAGAGAGAAAGGGTAAAAGAAGAGAGAAAAGCATAAATGGGGGGAGGGAGATAGGATGGAGAGAAAGACACGGTAATCATACTGTGAATGTGAATGGGATGAATTCTCCCATAAAACAGAAGCATTTAGCAGGATGGATTAAAAAGCATGATCCTAAAATATGTTGTTTACAAGAAACACTTTGAAGCAGAGAGATACACACAGAGCAAAGGTAAAAGGCTGAAACAGAATATATTTATGCTTGAGCTGAAGTAAAATAGATAGATAGATAGATAGATAGATAGATAGATAGATAGATAGATAGATAAAACAAGAAGCAGAGGTAGCAATCCTGATCTGAGACAAAGCAAAAGCAAAATTAGATTTAATTAAGAGAGAAAAGGAAGGAAACTACACCTTGCTAAAAGGTACCATAGACAGTGAAGTAATATCAATACAAAATACATATGCACCAAGTGGTACAGCATCCAGATACTTAGAGGAGAAGTTAAGTGAGTGACAGGAAGGAATAGCAAAACTACACTAGTGGGGGACCTCAACCTCCCCTTCTCAGAAATAAATAAATCTTACCACCAAATAAGCAAAAAAAAAATTAAGTTGAGGAAATGAATAGAATTTTAGAAAAGTTAGAAATGTTACACCTCTGGAGAAAACTGAATGGGGATAGAAAGGAATATATGCCTTTTTTTCTCAGTGGTACATGGTACCTACACAAAAATTGACTATGTTCTTGGGCATAAAAACCTCACAATCCAATGCAGAAAGGCAGAAATATTAAATACATCCTTTTCAGATCATGATGCAATAAAATTTAACTATAATAAAGGGCCAAAGAAAGATAGACTAAAAATTAATTGGAAACTAAATAATCTAATCTTAAAGAATGAGTGGGTCAAACAATTGATAGAAACAACCAATAATTTCATCAAAGAGGATGACAATAATGAAACAGTATACCAAAAATTACAGGATGCAGCCAAAGCACGTCTTAGGGGAAATTTTATATCTCTAAATGCTTACATGAATAAAATGGAGAAAGAGGAGATCAATGAATTGAGTATGCAACTAAAAAAGCTAGAAAAAGAACAAATTAATAATCCCCAATTAAATATCGAATTAGAAATTCTGAAAATCAAAGGAGAGATTAATAAAATTGAAATTAAGAAAACTATTGAAATAATAAAGAAAAGTAAGAGGTGGTTTTATTTAAAAAAAACAATAAAATAAATAAACCTTTGGTTAATTTGATTTAAAAAAAAAGAAAGAAGAAAACCAAATTACCAGTATCAAAAATGAAAAGGGTGAATTCACCAGCAATGAAAAGGAAGCTCAAACAATAATTAGGAGCTATTTTACTCAACTGTATGCCAATAAATCTGACAACCTATAGGAAATGTATGAATATTTGCAAAAATATAAATTGCCTAGATTAACAGAAGAGGAAATAGAATACTCAAGTAACCCTATTACAGAAAAAGAAATTGAACAAGCCTTCAATGACCTCCCTGAGAAAAAAATCTCCAGGCCAGATGGATATACAAGTGAATTCTACTAATGATTTAAAGAACAATTAATTCCAATACTCCATAAACTATTTGGCAAAATAGACAAAGGAAAAGTCCTACCAAATTCTTTCTATGAAACAAATATGTTGCTGCTACCTAAACCAGGAAGAGCCAAAACAAAGAAAATTATAGACCAATTTCCCTAATGAATAATAATGTAAAATTTTTAAATAAAATATTAGCAAAGAGATTGCAGCAACTTATCACAATAAGAAATGATGAGCAGGCAGATTTCAGAAAAACCTGAAAAGACATACGTGAGCTGATGCTGAGGGAAGTGAGCAGAACCAGGAGAACATTGTACATAGTAACAGCAACATCATGCAATGACCAACTTTGAGAAACTTAGCTCTTCTCAACCGTACAATGATCTAAGACTATTCCAAAAGACTCACGATGAAAAATGCTTCCCACATCTAAAGAAACAACTATGGAGTCTGAATGTAGATTGAAGCATACTAGTTTCTCTTTTTTTACTTTTTTTCTTTCTTGTGATTTTTCTTTTTTTCTGATTCTTTTTTCACAACACGACTAATGTGGAAATATATTTGATATGATTGTATATGCACATATATATATATATAGAGAAAGATAGATAGATAGATAAATAGATAGATAGATATAGATATAGATATAGATATAGATATAGATATAGCCTATATAGGATTGCATATTGCCTTGCAGAGGGAGGAGTGGGGAGGGAGAAAAAAATCAAAATCTTAGAAAATTGAATATTGAACACTATTTTTACATGTAATTGGAAAAAATAAAATACCATTAAGTGAAAAAAAGATACTTTCCTATACATGGTCTAAATAAGGGTATATTGTTATTTCAAATGATCCATAGATTCATAGAGTTGCTGCTAGTACTACCCCTAATACAAATTATAACCATGCTATCCATGTGTTACTAGACTCAATTTTTTGAGGGACCTACTTTGTCTAAGGCACTCTGCTAGAAATTGAGGATATAAAGACAAAATAAACAACAATTTCTACCCTCAGGAAGCATACATAGGCTAAGGAATCACAACACGTACATAAATAAGTTAATACTACATATGCACACACATGCACACACACACACACACACAAAGTAACTTCAAGACGGAGTGAGTTATAATAACTGCAGGGGATCAGGAAAGGTCTAATAGAAGAGGTAGCATTTGAGTTATACTTTCAAGGAAGCTGGGGATTTTACAAAGGTAAGTGAGATGGAAGTACATTGCAGATATGGAGTAAGAAAAGGCATGGAGGTGGGAAATACATAAAGAACAGCACATAGGACAGTTTTTAATGGGGAGTGTGTGAAGGAAAATGGTATGTAGTAATGTTGAGAAAGTATGTGGAAGTCAGATAGTTGAGGATGATAGAAAAGAGATGAAATATTGAGAGATGAAAAGGGACTACTGGTACTTTAAGGACAGGCCAAGGATTTCAATTTTATTCTGGAAGCAACAGGGAGATGTTGAATACTTTCAAGTGGGGGATATGCTAAGGACAAAATTTGTAAAATCACAAGTATATTTAAAATAGATAGTCATTCTGCCAATAAATCTCTCTAGGCTTAGCTAAATTAACTATCAAATATCATTCTGTTAACAATCCTGTCCTCAAAGTTTTGTTTTGTTTTTTCAGTTTTAGAGTCAGAGTTCCAACAGAAGAGCCTTTATAAACTCAGGGGCATTTGCACATCAGGATGAAATATTAGAGAGGGACTGATGAGAGAAGCATTGTATCAAACATGATTAAAAGTACTGCCACCATTACTCGTTCATAGAGTCATAGCATTTTTTTTTAGTAAGAAGGAAACCAGTACAGTTGTTTCAGAGAAAGAAACTGAGGTATGAGGAGTTATGACTTGTATGGGGTCATATATCAAGTTAGTGGCAGAATGGGAACTCAGACCCTACTCTCTTGACAACCTCTTACAGTGCTTTTCACTCCTCCAGTGGATTAAGTTAAACAGGTTTCAAATCATCTGCCCATGGTCACACAGCTAGTAAGTGTCTCAAGGTCAGATCTGAACTCAAATCTTTCTAACTCCAAGCCCAGCACTCTAACTACTGAGACACATAGCTGCTTCCAAAACTAGTTGTAATGCACAGATATAATGAGATACTACTGTGATAATGAATATGAATATGGAGAAACACGGAAAGAGCTCTGTGAACTGATGCAAAGGAAAAAGGAAGCACAACCAGAAAGATAACATACAAAATAACTGTATGGTAAATAGAAAGAACTATGACAATAAAACATTAACCAACGTTGACTCTGAAAAAGATATATGAGAAGGAACCTCATCAGTCTTCATTTCAGTCCATGCAGGACAAGTTAGCCTAATCAGGAGGGGGGAAATATGTGTGTGTGTGTGTGTGTGTGTGTGTGTGTGTGTGTGTGTGTGTGTGTGTATCATCCATGTGTGAGACTGACAAATATTTAAAGACACCTAAGCTGAAATAAATGCCTCCCCCAGATTGCTTGTAAAAAATAAATCCACATCTTGTCTCTTTCTGCACAGTGTCCAAGTTACTGTATTTTCTAAAACATGGCAACCAGATCTCTTTGATCCACACAAAACTGGTTCCTTTTCCCTCCCCGTATGCTTTCCCCCACCCTTAATGGTTTTAATTATTTAATGGTTTCCTTTTTTTCTTTTTCTTTTTTCACTTTTTAAGGCAGAATGCTGCCATAAATCGACATGGTCTAATCAAGGCACCTTGCAAAAGAAATACTCTTTCCCTGTTGTGGCACATTATGTCTCTCAATGCAGGCTGAGAGCACATGAATTTTCTCGTTGGCCATATTTGTCTCATAATGAGCTTTTTTTAGTCTACTAAAGATTCCCTCTCAGATCTTTTTGGACACATTGGCATCTAACCACACCTCTTCTATCTCATACTTGTTTAAAAAAATACCTTTTGTATCTAAGTGTAAGACTTGACGTTTATCCCTATTAAATATCATCTGATTAGATTTAACCTAAAATTCAAGCCTGTCAGAATATCATTGCGGCCTCACTCTGCCCCCACTATCTTAGTTCATCTTAAGCTAGCTGCTTGTAGGCAGCTAGTACAGTAGAGAGAACACTGGGCTTGGAGTCAGGAAGACTTGAGTTCAAATGTGGTCTCAGACACTTACTAACTCTGTCACTCCAGGACAAGTAACCTAATTTCTGGTTTCCTTAACAGTAAAATAGAAATAATAAGAGTACCACAAAGTACTTAGCATAAGGCTTGGCAGATACTGGATACTATATAAATGCTTATTCATTCCTTCTTCCTCACCTTCTTATATTAATTAAATCTGCAAATTTCATAAGTAAGTAATCTATACCTTCATCCACATCATTGATAAGTGATACATGTTAAGCATCCAAATAGAATCTTGGGATTGGGATGCATGGGATGCTTTTAATTAAGTTGACATTGACCTCTCTCACTGATTATTTTGGGAGGTTAGGTCATTTGGAATAGTGCCAATACCATGTAATCTTACTATCATCTAACCATATTGTCCACATGATGCCATCAGAGACTTTTCAAAACCATGGCTGAAATTTAGACAAATTTTTTCTTTTTTTTCTTTTTTTTTTTTTTTTGCTGTTCAGTCATTTCGGTCATGTCCAAATCTCCCTGACCTTGTTTGGAGTTTTCTTAGCACAGATACTGTAGTGGTTTGCCATTTCCTTCTCCAGCTTATTTTACAGATGAGGAAACTGAGGCAAATAGGGTTGACTTGCCCAGGGTCATATAGCTAGTAAGTGTCTGAGGCCAGATTTGAATTCTGGTCCTTCCTGACTCCAGGCCTAGGACTCTATCCACCACACCACCTGGCTGCCCCAACTGTTTCTATAGCATTCTTCTAATCTATCACTCTAGGAACTTAACAAAATAAAAAAATTGAAGTGAGATATCTGGCATGACCCATTTTTGATGAAGATACTCAGTCTTTTTGTGATCACACTTTCTTCTTCATCTTGGGATCATTGCTTGATTTCTTAACTATAATTCAGAGTGATTTCCTCCTATTAAATTCTTAGATTAACTAATTGTCCATCTGCTGCACCTATACAAGATTATACGTTGATGAACAACTCAAAGTACTGGTTATCTAGCTTTTTGCTGTAATCTTAGAAACAGGTATTTTATCTGCAATACATTAAAATTCTGTAATAATTCAAGCATAACTTGATGACTTGCTATTTTGAAGAATAAATTTGGTTCTGTTAGATTTCATGTGGCAAAGATTAATAGATCTATCAACAAACACTTATTACATACCAACTTGGGGCCAGAGAATGTGTTCCCTGGTCAATCGGCATGCAAAAATAACGATGAAACAGACTTGGTCTCAAGAAGGAGATAACAAAAGCATAATCAAAATGAAGGCAAAATAAATAGATGGCAATTTTCTAGATGAGGCTATCATAGGAAGCAATGCTTATGATGAGCTATGAAGGGCGCTAGGAATTCCAAAAGATGAAGTTCGGGAGAGAATAATGTCCAGGCATGCATATCCGTGCAAAGGCATAGAGATGGTGGTTGAGTGCCATGTGTAAGGATCAGCAGGAAAATTAGTTTGTCTGGACAGCAGAGCTCATGAAATGAAAATAGGATGATCAGTCTGGAATTATAGGTTGAAGTTAGGTTGTAAAGGGCTTTAAATGGTAAGAGAGGAGTTTACATATAATCCAAAAATGTAATGGAAGGGAAGAGTGACATGGTCAGATCTGTTCAGCTATTGTGGAGGCTGGATTAAAAGAGTCACTTGAACAGGTTTGTTTGTTTTGTTTTGTTTTTTGTATCATGGACTTCTTTGGTTATCCAGTGAAGTCTAAAGATCCCTTCTAAGAATGATCTTTTTAAATGCATAAAACAAAAGTATATAGGATTGCTAAGAAACAAAATACAGTTATCAAAATGTATTTTTTAAAATTTCATGGACCCAAGTTAAAAAGACCTGGATTAAGGAGTAGACAAACATGAGACAGAGACCAATTACGACACTATTACAAAGACCACGTGAGCTAGTAAAACAATCAGACTGTCCTTAGCATCTAGTAAACAATAACTTTTGCCTTCCATAGCCTAAGAAACTAGTTCTAGAATTTGTAAAATGAGGAGCAATGGAATACATTTTAAAATATGTACACAGACCTATTAAATCACCACTCTTGTGACTCAGTATACTTAGTAACTCTAGTGAGAGTTCACCCATTATAATGTGGAGAGGCATCTGCTTGCCACCATGGCCTTTGTGAGAGTTGGTTATCACTATCATTCTCTTTTGGTGATTTCCATTTATGCAGGAAGGTTCCCAGATGGTACACTCTCTCCATGAACAAAGGTCAGTAACTATTCTGCACCTAATAGTCTTAATGTCTTGGGGCACTGAGAGTTTATGAGATCTGTCACAATCACATAGACAATATATGTCAGATCAGGAATAGAGCCAGATCCTCCTGAGTCAATTTCACCATGCTGTGTCTACTGTGCATATTTTGGTGCCTTAAAATTCCGTTATATGACAATTGGTGCTTGACACATTGTGTACCTATGGACATCTCCTTTGACTTGTGGTTCTACTTACAGTTTAAAGAGGCAGGTTGTGAATCAATTTCTTAAGGAACATTAATAAATAGCATTTACAACTGAAAGGGATCTTAGCGATTATCTAATCATGTTGCAGATAGGAAAGTTTTAGCTCTTAAAGTAGAAATTAATTGCTCAGGTCACCCAATAAGTAAATGGGATGACCAGGATTTGAATTCATGTCCTATTACTTCATATGTAATGCTCTTTTCTTCTATACCTCAGTCTGGAACAACCAGACCTATACAGTAAGAAAACCTGTGTTGGATGATGATATCAAACACTTAATGATAGCCTCAATTTCCTCATCTCTAAAATGAGGGTAATAATAGCACTTACCTCCCAGAGCTGTTGTGAAGATCAAATGAGATGATATATGTAAAGTGCTTTGTGAATCTTTAAGAGCTATAAAAAGGCTGGCTATTAGCACCCTATGATCCTGTGTGTTCTGTATCTGATATACAATTTAATTTAACTCATCTGATTCTGGAAGTAAATAATGTCTCATTTAACCCCTGTTCAAAAAAAAACCTTCCCATTATGGAAAAGCATAGACAAACTAGGACGCTTTAAATAGTGGGAATATCTGAATTGAAATCAGATGATCTGGGTTAAAATAGCAACTATAGAACTTTGTGTACAAAAATATTTATAACAGCTCTTTTTTGTGGTGGCCAAGAATTGGAAATTGAAGGGATGCCCATCAGTTAGGGAATGGCTGAACAAGTTGTGGTATATGAGTATAATGGAATACTATTGTGCTATAAGAGGCAGACTTCAGAAAAACCTGGAAAGACTTATATGAACTGATGCTGAGTGAAGTGAGCAAAACCAGGAAAGCATTGCACACAGCAACAGCCACATTGTGCAATGACTCACTTTGATAAACTTAGCTGTTTTCAGCAATTCAGGGATCTAAGACAACTCCAAAAGACCCATGATGTAAAATACTATCTGCATCCAGCAAAAAGAACTATGGAGTCTGAATGCAGATCAAAGCATACTATTTGCTGTCTTCTTTTTGTTTCTTTTGTTTCTTCTTTCTCATTTCTCCCATTGGTTCTAATTCTTCTTAACAACATGATTAATGTGAAAATATGTTTAATGTGAATGCATATGTAGAGCCTATATCAGATTGCACACCATCTTGGGAAGGGAGGAAGAAAGGGAGAGGGAGAAAATTTAGAACTCAAAATCTTTTGGAAGTGAATGTTGAAAACTAAAAATATATTAATTAATTAATAAAAAGAGAAACACTGACCAACAACAAAAAAAATCTTCAATCTGCAAAGTAAATGAATTAAATAATTTTTTAAAATCAACAAATAAATGCTAAATATGATACTTATTAGCTATCTAAGAAGTAAGTCAAACAATTCCTTTGAGCCTCAGTCTTCCTCATGTGATCATTGGGGATTATAACATGTGCCCTTCCTTGACTTGTTGTGAGTAAAACAAAAACAAAAAACACTAGATAGCTAAATAAATATGCACTCTATTATCATAAATATATTATTACCATTCAACTTCAAAAGGGAAATCATTCCAACACTTGAAATTTCAGATCATCTATTAAGGTACTGAGAGCCTAATTCATTTCTACTAAACTCCTAGTGACAGCACAAGTCCCTTTTAACTGTCAGTGGGGCACTCTCCTACATTTTCTTTGGAATTGATCAACATTGAGCCTAGAGCTAAGGAAAACAGGTTCTGGAGAAATAATGAAGTGAAATTGTATATAATTGACTAGAATAGATGCGCTTAAGATGTACAAGTATGGAGCATACAACTAAAAGGGAAAAGTGCTTGGGAAAAAACACGCTTTGTGGTTCAACAGATGATAGCTTTTCTACTTTTGGTGATAAAAGAAGTTAGCATAAGGAAGACATGTATTTTTGACTTAATTTTTACGTTTTCTCACATTCCAAACAGGAAATCTTGAATTATCTTCAGGTATCTCCAGGTCTTCTAAATTCTAACATTTTATCTTTAACTGTCTTTTTCCTCACAAAAAAAACCCAACAACATATTGGGGGTATATTTAGTATTTTGTCTTAAAATGTTATTCATAAATGGCTCGGATATTTATGATAAAATTCTAGAAATACATTATTTCAAGTTACCTTTCTGCATTTCAAAAATGTCATGAATTTTCTATATACATAAAAATTCATTTAATTGTTTTTGTCCTAAAATATGTTGTACTTAAAGATAATAGAAATTCTGGGTCCCTTTTATTAATGAGAGTAAAGACTCTTAAAAGGACTTAAAACTAATTTGAAATTTGCTTCCTCCTTTCCTGGAAGACTATAATCTATATGTTAGATCATTAATTATGTTGTATTTCATATTCAAATATAATGCTAATAATGACAATAAAAATAATTTGATCAAGGGACCAAAAAATAAAAATAAAAAGAAGCGACTTTGAATTAAAAAGGCCTGAACTAGCCAATATTTTGTTTTATAGCAGAGTATCTAGTAAGCTTGATACTTCAGCCAAATTTTCATTTTGGATGCAAAGCATTTATGCTTTAGATTATGTGTAAAAAATACCAAATCCTATCCTGTCTTCCAGTCAATGATATTTACAGTGAATTAAGCTCCATTTTTAAGCAACTTAAACACAATTAATGGAGTTGTCCTATAATTACTACTTAAATATGAAACTACATATTGGATCTAATCTTGGATAATAAGCAATTTCCTCAGAGAAGTCTGTCCTCTACATGAGAGGAAGAAAATCACCTCTTCCTTTAGAGACTGGAAAAACCTTAATAAGACTAAGCGATATACTGATTTGATGATGATCCATATATCCATACATATACTGATGCCATTTAACAAGCATATGGTATGCTACGTCTGTGATCAACATAACAGTCTATGGAATAGTCAAATTTTATTTGATTGGGTTATATATCATTTTTATATCCTGATTTCATATCTATTGTTTCATGTGACTTTTTTTGTTGTTGTTCAGTCATGTAGTCATATCTGACTCTTTGTGACCCTATGGACCGCCCTGTCTATGGTGCAAAGATACTGAAGCAGTCTACCACTTCCTTCTCTAGTAGATTAAGATAAACAGAGCTTAAGTGACTTACCCAGAGTCACATAGCTAGTACATGTCCAAGGCTGCATTTGAACTGGCGTCTTCATGACTCCAGGAACAGAGCTCCACTAGGCCATCTGGCTGCCCTCAAGAGACCTTTACAAAATCCTTATAAGGCTCGTGACTGAGACACCAGTATTCTCCCATTTATAGATTAGGAAAAGGAGTAAATGTGGTAAAATGCCTGGACCATATAAGTAAGTAAAGAAGTCTAAATTAGAACCCAGACATTCTGACTCATAGAGCACTTCACTTTCCCCTAGATCCATTTCCTAGAGAAATGGTAGGACTCTTTCTGACATTAAAGCCTCAAGCCTGCTTGTTTGAATGATAATAATTCAATTATTAAAAAAAAAAAACAGATAAAACTCCTAGATAAATCATTGGGAAAATTTCTGCTTTTGTGGCTAAACAGACTGTATGTCACTGGAATTAGGTTAAAACTTATCTTTTGTGTTGAACTACTCGTATTATTATCAACATCATTTATGATTCTGCAAGACCAACCTTAAATTAATTTCAAAATCATTAATTTCAAAATGTTTAGGTAACAAATCAAATTTGCATCTTAGAGATAATTTTGTTTGTTTTTTTGGTCCAAGTCTTTGATTTCAGTAGGGAATTTCCTGAGGAAATTTTTACCCCCAGGACAAATGAACAACTCATCTCTAATTTATCATTGAAACAAGAGTTGCCTTTTTGCTGAGTGAAAAACCTTAGGTCACATGTAGAGGCAAAATTTGAACCCAGGACTTTCTGATTCTGAAGCCCGCCCACTTTCTAAGAGGTATTTTAAATTGATCATTAAGTAGCATTGATTTTTCAATGAATCTGTGAACTCCAAAGTGAAGATATTCTCTCCACAGTACCATTCAACAAATGTTTATTGATAGGGTTTGTCAAATACCCTTAGGTGTTTAATAAACAGCTACTTTGTTCAGGCCACTACATTAGGCACTGGGAAAATAAAAATTAAAAAAAAAAAAGGAATAGTCCCTGGCCCCAAGGAACTTACAGTCTACTGGAGAAATAAAATTTGGAAGTTCTAGATAATTTAAGAGGAGAACACTAATGACCAGCAGGTAGAGTGCCAATCAATTGTAGATTACAACCCATCCTTGCCTTCCTATATTGTATAGTTCTTGTACATATGTCCTCCATTATGGGGCTATTTAACACTCCTTCATCTGGTTCATTTAATATTTCATGGACAAATGAAGTTTAACACCTGGGATGTCCATCTGTTTCCCCTCACTCTTTCTACATGACCAGCATACTTTCTTTTCCAGACATACACATCCTCAATACATCAATACTTCAAAAAGCTATATTAGTGGCATGTGAGTTCCTTTCCCTGACACAGATGACAGCCCATATGTAATTTAGTTGCTAAATTTTACCAAGTGGCCTGAGGCTCAGAGAGCTTAAATGACTTGTCCATAAGCATACAACCTATACATGTCAGAGATGGAATTAGAATCTGAGTCTTTCTGACACTGAGTCCATCATTCCATATACTCTACTACATTGTCTATCTACTAGCTCTAAATATTATATCTTGCCTGCAATGTCTTCCAAAAAAAATCCTCAGCTTCACTCTAGGATAATATCCTTTTTTAAAGGAATGGGTTTTTTTTAATTTTATTTGTTTCTAAGTTACATGTAAAAATAATTTTAACATTCTTTTTTTTAATAATTTTTGAGTTCCAAATTCTCTCCCTCCCTGTGCCTCTTCTTGAAAAATCAAACACTTTGACATAAATTATACATTAGCAATCATGCAAAAGATATTTCCACATTGTTGTTATGTGTCCTTCATTCTGGAGGAAAACTAATGACACCACCGGGTGATGTCTTGACTTGGGCATGAATTGGATTTAAGTGAGGCAGAGTTGCAGAAAGCCATCAGCCTCTCTCTCCAGAGTCATTGAAGTCCAGTGGCAATGGCCTGGGATGTGGTGAATAACCTTGCTATCTTATGTCTGACCACGCTCTACGTGCTTCACAGCACCTGCTTCAGTAGCCTTCATGGCAGCTAACAAGTTGTTGTCATTCACCCATTCTACCATGGAAAGTCCATATTAGCCATGTTGCAAAAGAGGAAACACACACACACACACATACACGAGTAATAAAGTAAAAAAGTGTTCTTCAATCTGCATTCAGACTCTAAAAGTTCTTTCCCTGAAGTTGTTTTTCATCATGAGTCCTTTAGAATTGTCTTGAATTATTGAATTGTTGAGATAAGTCATTCACAGTCAATCATCTTTGCAACAGTGCTATTACTATATATGATATTCTTCTGGCTCCAATCACTTCACTTTGTATCAGTTCATACAAGTATTCACAGATTTTTTTCTAAAACCATCCTGCTCATCATTTCTTATAGAACAATAGTTTTCCACCACAATCACATACAGCAATTTGTTCAGCCATCCCCCAATTGATGGGTATCTCCTCAATTTCCAATTCTTTACCACCACAAAAAGAGCTACTACAAAATTTTTGTACATACAGGAATTTTGCCTATTTCTTTGATTTCTGTGATAAAGACTGAGCAGTGGTATTTTTGGATTAAAGGGTATGCACAATTTGGTTGCCTTTTAGGCATACTTCCAAATTGCTCTCCAAAATGGTTGAGTCAGTTCACAACTCCACCAACAATGCCTTAGTGTTCCAACTTTTCCACAATTCCTCTAGCATTTGTTGTTTTCCTATTTCTATTATATTAGCTAACCTGACAAGTATGAGGTAGCACCTTAGAGTCCTTTTAATTTGCTTTTCTCTAATCAATTGTGATTTAGACCATTTTTTCAAATGACTATAGATAGCTTTGATTTCTTCATCTGAAAACTGCTTGTTCATATCCTTTGAAGATTTATCAATTGGGTAATGGCTTATACTCTTCTAAATTTGATTCAGTTCTCTTTATATTTGAGAAATGAGGCCTTGCTATGAAATTTTTTCCAGTTTCCCACCTTCCTTCTAATTTTGACTGTATTGGTTTTGTTTGTGCAGAAGCTTTTTAATTTCATGCAAAGTTATCTATTTTACTTTCCCTAATCCCCTCTATCACTTATTTGGACATAAACTCTTCCCTTATCTATAGATCTGACAGGTAAAATATTCCCTGCTCCCCTGGTTTGCTTCTGATATCACCCTTCTTTCCTAAATCATGTACCCATTTTGACCTTATCTTGGTATGCTGTGTGAGATATAGTTTCTGCCAAATTGCTTTTCAGTTTTTCCAGCAATTTTTGTCAAATAGTGATTTTTCCTTAAAACTTTGGCTCTTTGAATTTATCAAACACTAGATTACTATGATCATTTATTACTGTGTATTGTGTACCCAATCTATTCCACTGACCCACCACTCTATCTCTTAGCCAATGTCAGCTTGTTTTGATAATTATCACTTTGTGATACAATTTGAGTTCTGGTACTGCTAGTCTAGCTTCTTTCACATTCTCTTCATTGACTCCTTTAATATTCTTGACCTTTCATTCTTCCAGATAAATTTTGTTGCCATTTTTTCTAGATCTTTAGAATTTTTTTTGCCAATTTGATTGGTATGATATTAAGTAATTTAAGTAGAGTTGTCATTTTTATGCCCATGAGCAATTAGTATTTTTCTAATTGTTTGGATCTGTTTTTATGTGTATGAAAAATGTTTTGTAATTGTGTTCCTATAGTTCCTTGGTTTGTCTTGGCAGGTATTTTATATTGTCTGTAGTTATTTTAAATGGGATTTCTCTTTCCATCTCTTGCTGCTGGACTGTGTTGGTAACATATAGAAATGTTGATGATTTATGTAGCTTTATTTTATATCTTGAAATTTTGCTGTAGTTGTTAATTATTTCAACTAGCTTTTTTTAGTTGATTCTCTAGGATTCCATAAGTACACAGGATGATGTCTTTAATGCCACATCTTAGGTGCATGCCATCATTGATATTATGCTATAGTGCACACACATTAAATACAAATTTTGCCATTATATTTGCTTTATCTCCCATGCTAATTCTTTTGCTGTCATGATGTTTACTCAGTATACACATCAAGAATATTTTTGACTAAAACATAAGGTAACAGGCAGGCTGTCAACAAGCAGTCATTTACTTGGCAAGAGTTTATTAAACACTTACTGTGTGCCAGGAACTACTAAATGTTGTCAACATTTATATAGAGCTTCCCCCCCCAAAAAAAAATAAGGGTGTGTAAGACAAGTAGACAGAGAACTGGTTTGGAAGATAGAAAGGCCTGGATTCAGGTTCTGCTTCTAACACATACTGGCTGTGTGACTGTCTGAAAATCATCTAACCTTTTATTACCTAGGCAACAGTTCAAGACTATACATTTCAAAGAAGTTGCTGATCTGCATTGGTAGAGGGAGTTTCCTTACTCAAGAGTTGCCTATACCAATGAAATCTTACCTCCAATACTAATACATAAATCCTATTAATACAAATATTCTCATTTCTGTTTTATTTTAAGGGCACATCTATGGTTTCATTGGTTTAAGGAATTCCTAATGAGGAAACATCTTCTCCTAAGACAGTTAAGTATCTCCTCTATAACTCATAATCCACTGTAGCTTAGAAATTCTGAGATCAAGAGATCTGCCAGATTCAGTTTCCCTATTAGCAGGGATTGCAGATATGCACCACCACTCTTGATGCTCCTTCATTTCTTGATTTCAAAGCATTTTTTTCAACATGAGTTTTGCCATCCTCCCATGTAACTATATTTTTATCAAGTGTCAAAATATAAACTATCTTATTTATATGTGTTGATTCCCTCAGTAGAATGTAAGTTCCTTGAAAGCAAGAACTTTTTAATTTTTGCCTTTGTTTTTCCAGGGCTTAGCACAGTGTTTGCCCGTAGAAGATGCTTTATAAATGTTTGTTGATTGATTGATTGACTTAAGTGGAGAAACTTGTCAGGTTTATAGATTTTCTCTACTTTGTCATATGCAGCAGAAGAATACAAGTTGCCAATATCTTAGCTAACAAACTAAATGACACAGTCAGAATCCAAAAAGATCTTAACAGGATAGAGCCTTGAGCTGAATCTAATAAGATGAAATTCAATACTGATAAATGTAAAGTCTTGAACTAGTGGCATATACAAAGAATCAATTTCACAAGTATTACATGGTCTAGACTTGGATAGACAGTAGTTGTTCTAATAAAAAAAAAAAAAGAGTCTTGAGGTGTTGGTAGACCAGAAGCTCAATGTCAATCAGTGATATGAAGCGGCAACCAGAGAAGCTTTTTGTGAACTAGGCTGCATTAAGAGGTTCTTAGCTGCCAAGAATAAGGAGAAGAAAGTTCAACTACACCCTGACCTCATGAAAATTCATCTGGTATATTTATGTTCAAGCAACTAGATGGCTCAGTGGACAAAGCACTGAGCTTGGAGTCAGGAAGATCTGGGTTTAAATCCAGGCTCAGCCATTTGCTAGCTGTGTGACCCTGAGTGAGTCATTTAAGCTATGTTTGACTTAACCCACTAGAGAAGAAAATGGCAAACCACTCAAGTATCTTTGCCAAGAAAATCCCACGGACAGTATGGTCCATGAGGTTATGAAGAGTTGGACACAACTGAGCAACAAAGATTATGTTCAGTCCTAGGCACTACAATTAAAAAAGGAAGTTGATAAGGTAGAGAGTATCAAGAGGAGAGGAACACAGATAGTGAAAGGCTTTCATTTCACAATATATGAAGATCATTTGAAGGAACCGATCATTTTTAGAAAAGATGAGACTCAGGGGGTTGGAGTGGGGTGGATATTCTAGTTGTCTTCAAATTTGTAAAAACTTGAAATGTAGGAAAAGGACTAAACTTGTTCTGTTCTGCTCAAGATGCCAAGAGGCAATTTTTACCTTAATTTGTGTAAAACTTCCTAATAATTAGAGCTGTCCAAAAGTGGAATGGGCCACCTAAGGAGGTAAAGTTTCCCACTCCCTGGAGATCTTTAAGAAAAGGTAGGGTGAGTATTTGCCAGGTATATTATCATAGAGATTTCTTTGCTTTGGGAGTTGGACCTACCTGGATTTTCTTTCACCTATCAAATTTTGTGGGTTTATGATTCTGTGTTGTCCATGGCAGTCTAATTTACTGGAACATATCATGAATATTATATTACAAGATGATCAAACGATCCTATCAAGTGGGATTTCTTGTTTCCTCTAGGTACATGAGGAAACCAACTCTGTTAATGTCTTAATTTGCCTCATTAAGGCATGCTTTAATTTAATTGAAACTTCTTTACATTTTCTGATTTCATTGTTACCTAGAATGTCAATATGGATATGCTTAGGTTCCTTGAGAAGTATATCAATTCCTTCTTTGATCTTTGCACATACGTTGTGTATTAATTATTGTTTTGGATGGTCTTCCATATGATTTTTACGATCAGCTAATAACTTTTCCTTCACCTTAACCATCTTTACTATAAAAAGCAAAGGAAGTCATATTAGCATTTTCGATTTTTGTTTGTTTCTTGGATTGCTGGCCAAAAATATTAGCCATTCAGTCATTAATCTTCTGGTGATTAGCCATTCTCTACCTTTGTCTGAATGTACTTCAGAAAGTGAATACAATCTATCATTAGAACCATATTGAAATCCTTTTCAGTTTTCTAGAACTTACCAGAAAATCCAAGCTCACCTGCAACCTACATAGAAGAGTTTCTGTTTGTTTTTGTGGAGGCTTGTTAATCCTGCTATCTAATTTTTACTCAGATTGCTATAATCTATTTTAGGTCATAAGCATGTGGAAAATTAAATACCTATAGCAATTAGAAAGGTTTTCCCTCTAACCCTCTCCCTCTCTCTTTCCTTTTCATTCTCCCACTACAGAGAGAGAGAGAGAGGGAGATACAGATACAGATACACACACACACACACACACACACACACACACACACACACACAACACACTCACTCACTCACTCACACATTCGATTGTCAGGACAAACCTGCAAGGGAACAGTTGAGTATAATATGCATATATTGCTTCCAGAAATAGAGCAAAACAGTGCAGGTCAACTAACACTGGAATTTGAAGTCACTTAAACTCTCTCAGCCTCAGTTTTTTCATCCTCAAAATAGGGATGATAGTCATAATCATTCTACCTAGGTGGCACAGTGGATACAGGCCTGGACATGGAGTCAGGGAAAACCTGAACTCAAATATACCTCAGGCATTAGCTAGTTGTATAACCCTGAACAAGTTACTTAATTTCTCTCAGGTTCAGTTCCCTCATCAGAAAAAATGGGGATAATAACAGCATCTACTTCCAGAGTTTTTGTGAGTATATTTTTAAAATGCTGGGCAAACTGTAAAGCACTAGGTAAAAGTTGCTGCAACTGCTGCTACTGCTATTTCTACTACTGCTGCTGCTGCTGCAGCTGCTATTACTTTTGCTTTTACTATTACTACTACTTACTAATTTACCTCCCTACCTGCCTTTCAGGGTGGTTGTGAGGGAGCTAGTTTGTAAACACTGAATACTTTTATTAATAAGTCAAAAAAAACCTCTTCATATTTAAATATATATATATGTATATATATATATACATATATATATATGTATATATGTATATATATATGTGTGTGTATATATATACGTATATATGTGTGTGTGTGTATTTTGTGGATCCAGCTGTTACTTTTTGGAATATGAAGAATAGGAAGTATATGGAGATGAGGGAGGAAAAAGGAAAAAGAGAGTAGAGGAAGGAAGGAGGAAAGGGAAGAGGAAGAAGAGGAAGATCATAAGCATATATGTATATATATATATGTATGTGTATGTATACATATATATATACATATATATATGTATATATGTATATATATATGTATACATATATATATACATATATATGTATATATGTATATATATATGTATAGTCTACTGTGTGTCAGACACTGTGCTAAGCACCTCACAAGCATTATCTCATTTGATGATTAGGGTAACTGTGAAAGAGTACTATTTAATGAAAATGTTCCATTCCTAAAGGGCAATAAAAAGAAGAAAACCACATGCATTGGATATAAGTAGATTGTAGCATATTACCAGTAATTACTTCTTTCTTGACAGAAGCGGCATAAAAGATATAATTATAGCTGTTACTTTAAAGTTTATAATTTTCACAATAATCTTGCATGATAGGTTATTTCCACTTTTCAGATTAAGAAAATGATGCTCAGTGTAGCGGAGTTACTTATAGCTAGTAAGTATCAGAATTTGAACTTCTAGTTAACAGATGTCAAGGGCATATAAGACTAGAAGAGGAAGTGGGCTGATCACTGAGAGAGAGAGAGTAAGGGACTATAGAAATAATAATATCTATTATTATAGTAGGGCAGCTAGGGAGCACAATGGATAGATCTCCAGGCCTGGAGTCAAGAAGACCTGAGTTCAAATCTTATCTCAGACACTTACTAGCTAGGTGACTCTGGGCAAGTAACTTAACTTTGTTTGCCTCAGTTTCCTCATCTGTAAAATGAACTGAAGAAGGAACTGGCAAACCATCTGAGTATCTTTGCCAAGAAAACCCTAAATGGGGTCACAAAGAATCAGATACAATTAAAAAATGATTGAACAACAACAACAATTATTATAGATATCTAATGATTTTACATATAACAATATTTACATAGGGTCCAATCCAAGGACCACAGTGGTATCCATGAAATGTTCAAAGGAAAAGAGGAAGACTTATATAGTTGGTAGCTTCATAATTGAGGATACATATAGAAAGATAAACAAGTCTAGTTCAGTGAGAGATGTGTATGCATTTCAATCAACAATAGTGGAGGGAAGGCCAGCTCCATGAGAGTACAGTAGTAAATAGTTTCACTTTTATCATTTCTATGCCATATAAGGCCCTGAAGAATACCTTTTCTATGTAACATCTCTAGGGATAATAGTGAGCTTGGGTAGGACACATTTGAGTTCCTGTTGGTATAAGCATTTCATTGAGTGCACATTTCTATTAGCCATTCCAGAAAAAAACAGACACATGAGAAACACGTGTTGCCATAAAATCATTATGGACTGAAGTGGTGGATGTTTTAGGGGGTGAACTATTGTGCTTGTATTATAAGCCACTTGACCAAAAAAAAAAGAGCATCTGGACTATAAAAATTACTGAGCAAATGAAAAAAGTATAAAAAGGCCAGAGTAGAAGTGAGTAACTGGTGATTTTAGTACCAAGATAGAAACTAGAGTAAATTAAGAAATCGAAAGGAGATTGGTGGTATATTTGTAGAGCTGATACCATAATGGCATTCCAATTTAATTGGGAACTCTATGTGTACAAAAGGAGATAAGCAGAGACTAAGTCTTAAACAGGATAGACAGTAGCAAGGCAGAAGTGAATCTCAGAAATAGAATTCATGTTTGGTAGCTATAAAAAGAAATCGACTCTATCACTCATCACTTTTACCTGTAAATTTTCAATGACCAATCTTCAAAGACGTGGACTCACACGCTTAATGAAATAAAATGTGTATGCAAAATTGGTTAGTGATAAATAAAAAAGATAATTTCACATACATAAATGAAAAACAACACAGAGTGTAATTATGGAAAGCATGTACCTTGTTAAACATGGAAGGGACCAGGGAGTAAAGTGAAAAGTGAGGGGACAAAACATTAAAGTTAAAAAAATAATTGTAAAGATTAAAGTGGCTAGTAATTCAAAGGCAACACCATAAGAAAAGAGAGACATTTTAATTACCAACAAACAGCAAAGAGGAAGCAAATCATTCTATTTCAAGGCTCTCTATCAGTCTAGCACTTCATAAATCACCTTGTCTGTTTTGATGCAGTCAAATCTCTGAAAATAAATCAAGCATATTTGCATCTCTCCTTCCCTGAGCAGTATGGTATGGCAAAAAAAATAGAATTGGATTTCAAATTCCAGACTTTGAGTTGGAATTTCGTAATTGGCACTTACTTGCTATGTGGCTCTGGACAAGGTGATCTCAGCCTCGGTTTCCTCACATGTAAAATGGAGAGATTGATGTTTTTACTATTTAACTTAAAGGGCCCTTGAGGGAATAAAATGAAATAATGTATATAAAGTGCTTTCAAAAGCTTTGATTGCTATATAAATATGAGCTGTTATTATTACTATTATTGTCATGAGAACATGAAGTAGGTCTATTTAGTGCATAGAAAAAATCTTAAAGTATTAACCCTAGTGATTCCTACTCTCCCTAAAAAGCAAAGTCTTGGGATATACTTACATATAAGAGGATACTACATGCCCTTTAACAAGGGACTTGGGCTCCTATATGAATAACCTGCTAAAAAATTCTCATATACTGTGTAAAGTCTCTAATGAAGACGGTAGACTGGGTGACCAGGAAAGGAGGAATGCTAATTCTGCACTTGGCCACAGCATCTGGAGGTATCCCTGGAAATCAGAAACATCCTGCAGGGTGTACCCCATCATTGTCATCTTCTCCTTCTTCTTCTTCTTCTTCCCCTTCTCCCTCTTCTCCTCCTCCTCCTCCTTCTTCTTCTTCCCCTTCTCCTTCTCCTTCTCCTCCTTCTCCTTCTCCTTCTTCTTCCCCTTCTCCTTCTTCTCCTCCTCCTCCTTCTTCTTCTTCCCCTTCTCCTTCTCCTTCTCCTTCTTCTCCTTCTTCTCCTCCTCCTCCTTCTTCTTCTTCCCCTTCTCCTTCTCCTCCTTCTCCTTCTCCTTCTCCTTCTCCTTCTCCTCCTCCTCCTCCTCCTTCTTCTTCCCCTTCTCCTTCTCCTTCTCCTTCTCCTTCTCCTTCTCCTTCTCCTTCTCCTTCTCCTTCTCCTTCTCCTTCTCCTTCTCCTTCTCCTCTCCTTCTCCTTCTCCTCTCCTTCTCCTTCTCCTTCTCCTTCTCCTTCTCCTTCTCCTTCTCCTTCTCCTTCTCCTCTCCTTCTCCTTCTCCTCCTCCTTCTCCTTCTCCTCCTTCTTCTTCAACAAGCATTTATTTAATGCCTACTGTGTGCCAGGTCCTGTGCTAAGCACTTAGGATATAAAGGAAGGCAAAAACAGTCTCTTCCCTCAAAGACATCACATTCTAATGGGGGAGACAACATGTTCATATAAGATATATAGGGTGCAAATGCAAGGAGAACTCAAAAAGAGGCACTAGCACTGGTACAGACGAGGGGAGACCAGGAAAGGCCAATTGAAAAGGTTGTATTTGAACTGAGTCATGAGGGAAGTCAGAAAGGCCAAGAGATAGAGACAGATGGAGAAGTAAAGGGTCACTGGCCAGCCACAGTCCCCGGGGATATTTCCCTGAATCTCAGTTTTTTCCTTCTATAAAATGGAGACAAAAGTAAGATACTGTATATGAGATGCTTGGCAAATCTTAAACGTTGGCTAGCCAGGTAGCCAGAGGATACAAAGAGAGGGGAAGGAAGCTAGTTGTATGAAGTCCTAAAAGGAAAAAAAAAGGATAGATAAGGAGGCAATAGCTACAATTAAAGCTGATGATGAGGAGCAAAGAATGGAAGGAGAATGTCTACAAATGAAGTAAAATAAAATAATACAAATAAACCAGCATAAAACCCAGACACAAAGCCCAGAACTGGTCCTCCCATGAGTCTTGGCCTACTAATTCATCTTAATGAAACTCTAGTCTCTGAGCCTTAATCAAGATGTGTCTTTTTATCCTCTTGGCAAGGTATCTCTCTGGGGAGAGGTATGGATAATCAAAGGATTGCAAACAAATGCCTATTTTCTGATAAGCTCATCAAATTGATCAGGGAACTCCCTTGCTCAACGCCCGCTCATAATCAAATGAACAGATTAACTCACAAGGTCATCAGGTATAGTTAGTGTATATATATGGTGTGTGTGTGTGTGTGTGTGTGTGTGTGTGTGTGTGTGTGTGTGTGTGTATAAAATCTTTCCTTTACCGACATACTTCCAGGTTTTGATCTCGATAAGGCTAATAAGAGATCCTCTTCCTCCCTCCCTCCCTCCCATTCCCTTCTCCCGAACAGAAACAAGCACACACACACACACACACACAAACACTACTTTCAAATTCCAACTAAAAATCTATTCTTCTTTGAGATGCCTTTCCTGTTCTGTCTTAATGCTAGCTAGTGCTTTCCCTCTATTACTTTTCTTCAATTTATCATATATACAGATATTTGCATGTTGTATCGCCATTAAACCATGAGCACCTTGAGAAAAAGTTTAGTCTTTTACCTTTCTTTCTACTTCCAGTGCTTAGCACGGTGCCTGGCACATCGTTGGAGCTTATTAAATACATATTCACACACACACACACACACACACACACACACACACACACACACACACACACACACACACATACAACCATGCATGCATACATTTTTTCCCTTCAGGTAAGGGTCAAAATTTAAACCAACAGAGCCTTTAGAGCCATACAAGAAGGGAATGTGACCCAACAAGTGCAGTAAATAATGAAAACCATAAAAGTTTGCAGTTGGTTGAGTTATTTTCATTGAAATCCTAAATAGGTTTACATATCTAAATTGAGAAATCTGAAAATGACTAGACCCTGAAATCTCAGCGTCTTCAGGGAAGGAAGTGAAAATGTTAAAAGGATTCTTGATTGTGCAGTGAGCAGGCAAATAGGTAATTAGACCTATACAAAGTAGCCGATCACCCCAGGCTCAGCGGAATAACATTTTTGAATTTTAGCAGAAATCACAAAGGAAGCTGGAGGCCTCTTGGCAAGAGTGTTGTGCAGAGCACTCCAGGCAAAGGGAACAGCGGAGGCCTGGAAGGTACCGAGAGCAATATCAATGTTTAAGAATGAAACTAAGTAAGATATAAAACTGCAGACCCACAGGGAACAGAAAGGAGAAATGTAGACATTGCAAAGGGCATAACGCCATTATAAAAATGTATAATTTAGGGAGAGAATGCTCACTGAGTTCTACACTGTCTAGTGAATTTTGTGTCTGAATTCACATGCTGAGAGACTGATTTTAACATATGCATTTCAAGAAAGCATAGTCATAATAATAGCATAATCAAGGAAGAGTATAATTATATAATCTACAAAAATACTGAATTACTAAGTGAGAAGGTTTGGTTTGGGGAAAGAACTTAAGTGGAAACAAAATTGGCATAGGTCCTTAATTAAAGGGGGCAGGAGCTAGTGGGGAGGAAAAAAAAAAGACAGGTAGAGTGATTCAGGCTTCTTCATTAGAACCCCATGGTGGCTGGCCTGAAATCAACCCTGAGCCGAGTAAATTGAAGTTGTTTGAATTTAATGGCAACAGAAAATGATGGGAATTAAAAAAAAAAAATCAGAGAAGGACCAATTAATGTAATTATTCACAATGGATTAGCTTTATGAGTTGATAAATTACTCATACAATTTAATATACAGAGAATAAGGTAATGAGATTGTGAATAACACATTTTGTGAAAAACTGCCCTACCAAAGTAATTATTATATGGCATTCAGACCAGTTAGAAAATTGAGAGTATTTGATAGCAGGGGTTTTTTTTAATCTGTTGATTTTATCAACTGTAAAACATTTGGGTAGGAGGGACAAATTGTATGTTATTTCATATATGACCCACAGTAATTGTGTAGCTGGATTTTATTAACACTTCTGGGGGAAAAAATGGGGCATTTTTCAGCTGAGAGAGGTGGCTAAAGCAATCAGTTGAGACAGAGTTTCTATTGTTCATCTATCATTCTCTCAAATAAGCTGGGATCCATGAGTTTGGGAAGGGTGGGAAGTGCAATTCTAAGGATTGCACCTAAAGGAGAGAATCATGAAGCTCTTGGCACTTTCACTATGCTCAAGTGGCCTCCAGGATGGTTTAGAGTGCAGAACAAGCTTTGATAGTCAGCTAGAAAATTTTAAATCAGACAAATCTACCTACCATGATACAGAGAAAGAACCAAAGGGGTGTGTAGGGTCTGTGGTTTTGTGTGTGTGTGTGTGTGTGTGTGTGTGTGTGTGCGTGTGTGTGTGTGTGTGTGTGTGCATGTGTGTGTGTGTGTGCGCGCAACATGCTTGCACACATGTATGTGCTGGAGAGACAGAGAAAAAGAGGTCCAAGTCCAGAATATCATAGGGTAATGGAAAGAGCTCTAGAGATAGAGTCAGATGACCTGATTTCAAATCCTGGCTCTCTTACTTAAATCCAGTGGAATTCAATTCCACAAATGTTTGTAAAACACCTATTATGTGCTTGTTTGTGCTAGGCACTGAATATATAAAGATACTAATTGTGTACCCTCAAATAATCTTTCTGGGCCTCAGTTTCCTCATATGAATACTTTGTACTACATTATCTCTTAGGTCCATTGTAGATTTGAGTCTTATGATCTTATGCCTAGGGTAGAGGAGATGAATCTAAGGTTTGTGTGGGCCTTGAGCCTAGAAGAACGATCCATATGGAGGAAGCTGCCTGATACATTCCTGGATTCTTAGAATATGGAAAGCCAATTTCAGAGCAGCTGACACAACTAACATTCTTGCCAAACCAAATCTATTCTCCATTAGGAACCTGGAATTTGATCAAACCTTGAATTGAGATTCAATTGGTCAGTTTACTCTGATGATACAGCTCAGAACAAAAGAAAGAATAAGGAACAAAGTTAAGCAAAAAGATACAGACTGAAGAATAAACAAAGCCCAATTCCCTGTAAGTATGCAGGGTGCACTACAGTGAACCTTAAGACTCCTATAAATTTGTAATTTCTCTTGTTTCCCATTTATTTAATGTTACATTACTGTAACATTGCTATTTCCTATTATGTTTAGTAACAAAACCTCCTTCAAAGAAAGAGTTTATTTTCAGGCAACAGGATAAGGGAGAAGGGAAAAACCTATTTCCTCTCCCAAAAACAAAATTGGGTTGTGAGGAATTGAGGTTTAGAAAGGAGTTATGTTGGCAATATGGAAAAAGAATGGGATGCCAGTAATTCAAGTCCTAAGACTTGATGATGACAGAGAAGTCTATAGTCACAGAGTTCAGTAAATTCATTGAGTACCCCCATCAGCCATAATTGCTATTGTTGTTGTTGTTGTTGTTGTTTTATTGGTAATAATGGAATGGATGGATGGATGGATGATGGATGGTTGGATGGATCGATGGATATCATTTGTTAAACACTTACTATGTGCTAAGAACTGTAGATATAAATACAAAAATATGAGAGCAACTGCCCTCAAGGAACTTATATTTTAACAGAAGGCAAAATAATATTTATAGGGAAATAGCGGCCAGAGAAGGGAGTCATAAAGATGATCATTGGGGCATTAGTACAACCAATTAGTATGTCCTTCAAGAGTATGATAGGTTTATTTGACTACATTTCTCAGAGCAAGAGATGGAAAACTGGAGAGAATTTATGATTGGGAGAGCAAGGTAGAAAATGGCTGGTGAGGAGATGAGGTTGCATAGTTTCAGAGTTCTGCGTCTCAGTTCCTACCAGGCATACTCTCTGGTTTGGATGGTGAAGATGAGGCTTCATGGTCACAGGAAACTGAGTCAAATGGCTTAGCTCCTAACATCATCAATCCAATGGACAACCCTCATACTCCATTAGTGTCTGTAATACATATAAAATATATTGTTCCTGTTTCTCAATAAAAAGGGAATTCTATCAATATTGCATCCCACTAAACACAGGGAAAAGATCTCATTACAACAGGCAATTCAAGAGCACTTCAGTCAGGGGAGGCAGACCAAAACTCAGTCTAAAGAACTGCCTCCTTATTTGACCTTCTTTTTCACCTGACAAGTTGATCAGCCTTCTATTTGTATTTTGGGGAGTACATGGGTGAGAGTTCCACAGAATAGGCAAGTATGGTTGTGTTGTGATCTGCATTACTAGAAAGGATGTCCACCTTGGTGAGAGCTAAGATCCATTGAAATATTGGGATATGGAAGTGTAGGCGCTACACTGAGCCATCTTGATCCCTCTTGAAGAGTTACCATAGTGACTAAGGCATTCCTCTGAGGAACTTGTTGGAGGCAGAAATACTGGCCTAGCCATGGTACAAAGCCAAGAAGAGGAGGAGTGAAAAGGAATATGTGCTGTTCATTCAGCATTATGCTGAACCTAGTTGAGCTAATTAACTGCACTGGGAGCCTCCCAAGGGCCTCCAATCTTTGGTTTTTAGCAGTGGATGAATCCCTTAGGAACCATGGGCAATTACTTGCCAAAAAAAAAAAAAAAGAAGAAATGTAACCTGACAGGCCTTAGTCATCCACTTCACTCAGTAATTTGGAGTGTAGTTATGGTTAAGGCATACATGAATAAGACTTTCCAAAATTTTTCCTTGGGAAAAATAACTTTCAAGACTTCTCATATTCAAATCTCTCCTTTGAGGCCAGATGTGCAACCAGCCTAGGGGATGGAAAGATATCTCCAAAGCACCTGTATCTGTGATCTCATCCAATATTCAACATTTTGTATACAACATCATATTTAAATTTCAAACGATAATCATTTGTGTGCATGTGATTCCCCTACTAAGATGCAAGTTCCCTGTTGCAGGTGTTATGTCTAATTTGTCTTTGAGTTCCCCTTCTTCAAGGTACTTTGCACATAGTTGGTGCTGTGGAGAGGAGTGGTTGAATTACTGACCAATGAATCAGCTCCAGAGGCTAAGATTCTTTGCTGATGCTATAATTTTTATGATAGTCAGACATCCATGCCTTGAGTTTTGCTTTCCTACTACATTCCTGCTTGCCAGTAATAAGCTCCCAGATCTTGGATGCTTTTGTATATTCAAGGTTGCCTATAGATGAGGCTCATTATGTCTGTAGTAATCAGGTACTATTAATATTCCCATTTTAGAGATGAGGAAACTGAAGCTGGGGGAAATTGATTGACTTGCCTAGAGTCACAGAGCTAGTAAGTGTCTGAAGTTTGATTTGAAATCAAGTCTTTTTGACTCCAGGCCCAGAACTCAATCCCCTCTTCCAGCTAGTTCTGAGCATGTTTCCTCGTGTGAATAATGAGGGTATTGAACTAGAGAAGGCATTGTTAACCCCCTATGGCAGTTTGCTAAACCCTATGGACCCCTTCTCAAAATAATGTTTCTTGCATACTTTAACCCTGTGCTGTATGTAATGCGGGAAAAAGAGGGAGAGTTGTAGACCAGGTGAGTGATTTCAACTCGTTAAATATTTGGCCATACGTGATATGTATCTATAAGTGCATACCCATTTATAAGAGACTCAAAGTATAAACAGAAACATTTTCTACATTATTAAGTGAAAATGTTATTTGCTTGCTTATATTTTCCTGTGATTTATTTTAAAAAATCTTCAATACAAAAGGTTATATTATATGTAAGCTAAGGAGTCATTTGAGGTTTACATAAAAGCAGAAAATATGAAGTGATAATCGGTAAGGTCAACCATGAGCCAAACTTGTCTCCATTATCACCCTAATAGCAAATTTTAAAAATAAAGAAAATTGAGGCCTAGAAGAATGAAATGACTTTCCAAAATCACAGAGCAAGTGACAAAGGCAGGCCTTGAACCCAGTTCCTTTCATTCCAAATCCAGGACTTCTCCACTATAATCCTAAATCAGATTTTTAAAAAAAATTATAATCCTAATATCTACCATTAATTTTTTTAACCCACCATGAATTAAAAATAGCTTTTCTCCTTTGACTAGTAGATTGTCAAATTAAACGCTCTTCTTTAAAGAAAAAGGGATTTCTTTTAGCTCCTCCTATATTTTCCCTTCTGCAGGCAAGACAAAAGTGACTATGATCTCCCTGGCAATGTTGGAAGGTACTTGAGCTGTTTACTTTTCTTTCCTCTAGAGATCTGCTATCACTAACTTCAGAAGAGAACTAACAATGGGCTAAGAACTGCAAAAGTCTTCCTACAATTATTATGCACTACAGTGTGGTGTTCCTACAATTATATGCATGTGTTTAGGAAGAGTGAATTTTTTTGATTACCAAAATACACCAAGAAAAGGTTAGGTTTTGATTCTGATAAATATACATAATGTGAGGAGGAATTTGGACTAGGTGGATAGAGAACACAGACTATCTTAAGTTATCAAAAGATTTGATCTCTAGTCAGAGGTACGGTCAAAAAGAAAGATCTAATCTCAATTTGGGACACTGCTTCTCTTTTGATACCTGATTACGTAGTCAATAAATATCTGTTAAGTATCAAGTGCATTGAGAAACAAATGCCTGGAAGAAAGACAATCAATATGGATACTGAAAAGTGCGTAGGGTGGGGATGGGAGTGCAGAAAAGCACTCAGAGACCTGGGGGTGTGACAGAAAAGCTCAAAAGAGGGTAGAGTCAAGAAATGGATGGCCTGGGCCCCATTCTTAAATGGAGGTCTGGGAGTTCATGTCTCCACCCTCTAATCAGAGGGGCATAGGGTATAGATGAGGTGTTAATGCTAAGGCTGATTGGATTTATCAGGATGATGATATTTCACAATGGTGAAGTAACACCCTAGTAGACAAAAGGTGTAACATGGCAGATAAGCCCTGCTCAGTGAGGAGCAAGACCTTTTATTCCAAGTGAGTAATGTGCGCATTAGAGCAATGTGTCCACATACAGCAGAGAGGCTTTCAGTACTCAGTAAGTATCAGGCTTAGGGAGTTGTTCCTCCACGTATATAACCCACACGGGAGCTCTTCATTTGTAATCTCTATACATGATCATTCTTCCCACTGATGGGATATTTATTTGGGGGATAGTATGTCCGCCAACTATGGGGAGTATTCTACTGCATATCTTCATGGTATGCTATTTCATTATAAGCCTTTATTTTGGACTTACTGTGCCCTCTGGCTGACTAGATGAAGAGTAAACAAATAAGTGGGGACACAGGAACTATTGTTTTGAGTGGACGTGGACTCATAGAGTGTCTCCAACCTGAGGTAGCTACTCCAGGAACCCCACACATGAGAGGGAAATGCCGCAGGCATTGCACATTTCACGGAGCCTGCTAGAAATTGTAGTGACTGCCAGGAACCCACACTTACACCAACTCCTGTTTTGGGAGGGAAAGCTATAGGACAAAATAACAAAATTTTCCTATTTTTCTTGCCTAGGATGCTTTCCTATCTACTCTTTACCTATCCAAATCGTACCAGTCTCTTAAAGACAAAGACTGAGACCTACCTTGAACCCTTCTCTTAATTCCTACAAATATGTAGTCAATATCATTTATATAGGTACTCGCTTATACTCTTTTTGTTTAATTTATCTTACTCTAATATAAAATGGGATATTTGGGAATATACTGCTTTGTTCTTTTTATGCAACTTCTAGAGTGGCTCATACAGTGCTGTCTAGATAGTAGGCTCTGAACTTGGTTATTCAATAAAATTTTACTTGAATAACTACTATCAGAGCATTATGTTAGGTGCATTATGGGATATTATCCCTGCTGCTTACAGCTCGTAGTTTGGAAAACAAATGTGTGTTGAGCGATTGCCCCGAATCTCCCATCCCAGCTTTCAGATAGGTTGTTTTCACCATTGTTTTGATTTTGGCACATGCAAGCAGCTTTGAGCATGATTGGTATCCACTGTCACAGCTTGGAAATTCCAGAACTGAAGGGAAGGATGCAGAACAGTTAGGTAGTATGAGAACTAGAGCCAACCAACCAGAACTTTCCCCCAGCTATACAGACATTTAAATGTAATTTTTTAAACTTTTTTTTAAAGTTTGCATAAATTCTAAATTTGTTCCATTTGCATTTTGACAGCAATTTCACTCCCTCAGAACTATAGAAACAATTGAGCTTACCACATAGTTAAACAAGGATATACATTATGGTATATACTTCCTCTTCCCTCCCATCACCAGCAGCAGTTGTTAGCTTTTCCCTGGCCTGGCTCCTCCTTTCTCTCTCTCAGTGATGGCCTCTCCAGCATCAGTCTCCCAGTATCACAGAGCATCTTCCTTTACAAGCTAATATTGAAGTAAGGAGAAGAAGAGAATGGGGAAGGAAGGAGGGTGGCAGTATATCTTCCCAAAGTAGTGTTTTTTTAGGATCTTTCTGCCTTCTAACTTGAATTTTCTTAATCACTTCTTGTATTATTTGCACCTCATGAAATACAAAGATGATTTGAGAGTACACTAAAGTGGTTCTTTCCCTAGGAACAAAGAGTGCTAGTTATAGGTCTGGTTAGTGAGTTTTGTGGGTGATAGGGTCAGTTTTAAGGCAAAAGCTAAAGGAGATTCATCAAAGCAATAAATGAACACTCCATCCCTAGAGCTACTACCATTCTTTGCATTAGTGGAGGCTGCAACAATGCAAGTTTGGGGCTGCTGAATTCCATCACAGCCACTCTCTATGATCACATCAATGTTTTCTTTATGATTTCTTTTTTCCAGAAGGAAACAAAGAAAGTAGAATTCTCTTGTGTTCTGCACATAGATGGGGCCATGGATAAATATTAAGTTCCTTCCATATATTGCCAGGACAACTTATATCCCTCACATTTTATAAGGAAAGAGCCCCTACTTAAGAGACCTCAAAGGTTAGTTTACCCTAAAGTCTTTTCTCTAGGGGATTAAGGTTGTGCCAATAAGACTTCTACTTAATGAGCAATACTCCGAGTAATGTTGATGCTTAATGAATACATATTAATATTAATATTTGTGTTAAGCTTGTGTGTGGCTAAATGTGCATTATGTGCTTATGTGTCTATGTCTAGCAAGGTTGTTCCTGAATGATCAATGACTACATTCACAGATGTTGTTAAATTTTATGCTAAAAATATATCTGTACATTAAAGGAGTTGTAATATACAATTATCCATCTGCTTAGCTGACATTTTTCAGTCTGACATTTAATATTGTCACAAACAGGCAAACAGTCCTACTGAGCCCTTACCAGGATTACAAAGGAAGAGTCTCCAGGCAGAAACTTTTTAATTAAAGTTTGATTTAATGAAAATTATGAAGCACAGCAACAGCAGCTTTAAGCAGTATCAGATATACAGGCTAGAGCTATGTCTGGGAAGGCAGCTCTTAAAGACCTTCAATTACTTACAGGACCGTGGCTCCAAAGTACCCAGGATTAATATCCCATAAGATCATAGATCTAGGGACGGAAAAGATCTTAGAAATGATCCTGCCCAACCCATTTCTTTTTTCTTTTTACAGATGAATAAGCAAATGGGAGCCAGGAGAGATTAAGTGATATGCTTAGTATTAAACAGGTTATGAAGTCAGCTCCTCTGACCCCAAAGGCAACCCTCTTTCCCCAAACTTCCTTTCCTCCCTTTTGAAGTCACTGAAATATTTTTTTTCTGTGTTTAAGCTTATCATTTATAAAACAAACAAAAAAATCCTATAATCTCTTTTATTCATGTCAGAATCTTGATCATTCAGACTAGGGGGGATACAAATTGGGAGAAAAGCCCAGTAACTGAGAAAATGCTATCCTGGTGGAGCACTTGCTGCCTTTCCTCAAGTCCTGATTCGAAGAAGAGGGTTCAAAAAGGAAAGAAAAAAAAGACATTACCAGGGCAATTGGGCAACCACTTGGCAGAAATACATCTCCAGAGAGCAATGGTTCAATGAAATTTAAGAGAAAGAAGGATGATGCAAAGACATCAGGAAAAGCCCATCCATAAAGTTTCTATTATCATCCACATATCCCTACTAAGAATTCATTAGAGGACCTCTAGGGATTGGGAGTGAGGAGGGGAAGCACAGGAAAAGAGACCTCTGTCTTTTTCCATTTCACTTCTTGTATAGCCCTGGCTTAGTCACTTCATTTGCCTTTCCTTGTTCTTCCACCTATAAAACAAGAATAACAATCATAGCCTAATGGACCTGAAAGGACTCTTGGATATTCAGCTGGTTCACCTTTCTGCTGTCGGGGGGGGAAAAAAATGGTGAAAACTATCTAGAGAATTAATTTCTATTCTCTTCTTGAAGATGCCACTCAGCATTCCATAAATACCCATTTCCATATTGAAAGAAAAAATATATCTGTTCTAATGGTATAAGGGAAAAAGCACTGAACTGGGAATTCAAAAACAAGGGTTCCAGGCAAAGGGGTGCTGATAGATGTTTAACAATCAGCTCTCTGAGAAAAACACACACACATACACACACCACTTTCACGTTTCATCTGCAATGCTAATGTTTTCGCCATCACTTTCTTAAGTTTAGAAATCAACAAAGTAATAAATCCTGAGAGAGTTCTAGTATATCCCTGGTTCGAGGACTGATTTTTTATTAAGGACCTCATAACTTGAGTCAGGTCACCCAACATTTCAGAGCAGCATTTTCCACACCTGTAAAGCAAGATGTTTGGACCTGATGATTCTGAAATCCTTTCTTGTTAAAATTCTGTGATTCCAAGTTCTTCCTTATGTCCAACTGAAATATCTCTTGTTTTTTATGTAAGCTCACTCATTTACTCTGTTTGTTGTGGATGCTTGTCTAGTTCTCTGTGCACCATCGCTTCTTCATAAAAAATAAAAAAAACCTTTCATGTACTTGAAGAAAGCAATTAATTCACCTCTTTTCTTCTCTAGGCTAGACTACCTCAATTCCATTAACCTTTGTTCATGGGTCCTTTTTTCAATTTGCTTAATTATCTCTGTTGCTCTTCTGTGAACCCTTTTCCATTTCTACGTTCTTTTTAAAGCATACAGGCCCAAACTGGACACAATACTCAAATAAGAATTTCAGTTGATTCAAATAATAGGACAAGAATTACCACACTTCTCAGTCCTAGCATGTCATAATCCTTTTAATATATTAGCTTTTTTCCATGGTGTTACTGTATTACACACTCAATTTACAGCTTATGATCAATTATATCACTGAGATTTCTTTTCATTTTCCTTGTGCCTATCCAGTTTTTCTCTGTTCTTTCTTCTAATTTTTTTTATCCCTCTATGTATGAATTGCAACTTATTCCCACTGAATTATACCCTATTTCTTCAAGATTATTCTTTAATTTCATTAACTTTCCTTTTTTATTTTGTTCCATCACTCACAATTTTAGCATTCCCTTCTAAATTCAATATCAACCACATATTAATCTTGATTTTATCTACAAGTCATGGATTTTTTTTAAATTGATTATAGAAAGCCCTAGAACCAACCTTCAGAGTTATTTAACTCTTTAGTTATAACTGGCCTGCTAGCCACTTCTGAATGTTCCAAATACTTCTAAGTGGTGACCTACATGTGAAACATACTTCTCACACTAACCTCACGGAATTCCTATCTTCTTTAAAAGCATAGTTCATATATTGTCTTCTACAAAAATCTTTTCCTGATCTTACCACCAACACCACCCTCTCCACAATGATTAGTATTTTAATTACTTTATCTTAGCATTTACAATCTTATAATCTTATGAGGTTATAGTTTAACCACCTACTGGACTATTCTAGAACCAACTATTCGCCTACTTTGGTCAATACAAAATTTTCTAAAATATGCTTTTAGTTCCTATATATCAGAGGAAGCATAGTAAGAATGAGAGACATTATTTCATTTTTTTTTCCAGTTTCTCATAAGGAAAGTATGTCATATAAACTACAATCAAATCAATGAATGCAGTAGTTTCCTACATAATTAGTGGAATTATGCTAGTTAAGATTAAGTTCCTATGAAACTGAAATAGTCAGATGGAGGTGAAGTAATTCTGCGGAGAGTATAAAAAAAATCACTTAGTTTCCTAAGGGCCTGATTTATAAAGAAAGACATAAGAAGTTGGATGGCCTGATGTCTGAGGGGAGATAAGATAAAAGTCTTCAGCTGTTTGAAAGATATAAACACTAGGGAAGTAGAAGAGTTATTTATCATCCTGGATTTTCAGTTTTAACTACAAGTAATGTGATAGCACAAAGCTATGAAATTATTGACTGGCCATTCAAACAATATAATTGATAGATTAAGGACTCCTTAGAAAGGTGGGGGAAATGTCTAAAGTTTGGGAGATTTTTAATAATGCTGAATTCAAATTTTGAACTTTTGGGTTGTTTTCTGATCTGATAAGTAGTCAATGGTACCAGTCACTGTGGGAACAAGTCTGGTAATGCTTCTTCAATCAGACTCTGCTGTAATAAATCTGGGTAGTCTCTCTATTGGTGCAGATTACAAACCAACCCTATCTTTTTGGCCTATAAGACTCTTTGTTCTGTCTTCCCATATATTCCCCACAAAAGTTCCATTCAACATGCTGCAAGTCTTCCTGCAGATCTCATGCCATTACAGCAACTAGGTTGTACAGCAGATGAGTTGTGGGCCCTAAAGTCAGGAAGACCTAAGTTTAAATCCAGAAACAGACACTTATTAGATGTGTAAGTCTAAGAAAGTCACTTAACTTCTGTTTACCTCTGTTTCCTCATCTGTAAAATGGGATTAACAATACCCTAACTCCCAGGTTGTTGTGAGGATCAAATGAGGTAAGAATCGTAAAGCACTAGCACATTGCCTGGCACAGAGTAAGCACTATACAGATGTGTATATGTGTGTATATATATATATACATGTGTGTGTGTATGCATATGTGTGTATGTGTGTGTGTGCATGTGGATAGTTAGATAGAGAGATTGATAATATTATTGGCTATTAATGCAAATCAAAACAACTCTGAGGTACCACATCACACCTATCAGATTGGCCAACATGACAAAATAGGAAAATAATAAATGTTGAAGAGGATGTGGGAAAATTGGAACACTAATACATTGTTGGTGGAGTTGTGAAATGATCCAACCATTTTGGAGAACAATTTGGAACTATGCCCAAAGGGCTACAAAAATGTGCATACCCTTTGTTCCAGCAATAGTACTTCTAGGGCTATATCCCAAAGAGATAAAACAAATGGGGAAAGGACCCACACGTACAAAAATATTCATAGCAGCTCTTTTTGTGGTAGCAAAGAATTGGAAATTGAGGATGCCCATCAAGTAGGGAATGGCTGAGCAAGTTGTGGTATGTGAATGTAATGGAATACAATTGTGCTATAAGAAATGATGAACAGGCTGACTTCAGAAAAACCTGGAAAGATTTATATGGTCTGATGCTGAGTGAAGTGAGCAGAACCAAGAGGACTTTGTACACAATAACAGCCACGTTATGCAATAACTAAGGTTGTTTAACTGAACCCTTCTCAGCATTACGAAGATCTAAGACATCTCCAGAAGCCTCGGGATGGAAAATGCTGTCCACATCCAAAGAAAGAACTATGGAAGTCGAATCGCTATCACTTATTTTTACCTTCTGTTGAGTTTTGTTTCATCTTTCTGATGGTTTCTCTTATTGGTTTTGATTTTTACTTACAACTTCACTAATGTGAAAATATGTGTAATGGGCATTTAAATGTAAAGCCTATATCAAATTGTGCGCCGTCTTGGAGTGGGGGAAGGGGGAGAAAAATTTTCAACTCAAAAGCATATGGAAGTGATTGTTGATAAATCAAAATAAATTAATAAAATTTAAAAAATATTTTAAAAATTATTATTGGCTAATGTTATTGTGTGAATGCCAAAGGAGAATGTGGGTTATCCAGGGTCTCCATTGGCATTCACACAATAATAATAGCCAATTGGGTTATCCAACCATTGCTCTCATTACATGATCACCTCACTTCCTTTTCCAGTCATATAGCTTTCATTACAAATCATATAGCATTTCTTTGTGTTCCCTGGCTGCAGTTTATTTAGAATGAGTATGTGGAATTTAGGTAACCTATCTTCAGAAAATGATTTGGTATACATTGGAATTCCAGCATGGATTTTACAACATGAAATCACAATGATCACAACTTCTTCATGCCTGCCTATCCTGTACCGCTTTTGTCCATGTCTTCCTATCAGTTCACCATATGGTATTGACTTAATATGTCAGAGGCCTGCCTTACTTTCTCCTGATATTCAAGAGTACCAGTGCAGTACCTTAGCTATCACCATATTATCATTCACTCTCAGTATGTGACCAGCCCTTCTTCCCTTTCTGTCACACCATTCCCTGAGAACATCTTTTAACCTTGTGCTTCTTTGGAGCTCCTCATGGATTATCTGTTGAAACCAACTCAAATCAGCTATGAATTTCTCATTTCACTCTCTGTGATATTCATTTTTAATTTCTCAGAGACAGTTATGTTCCATGTCTTGCTGACAAAAAGACCAGTAGAATGTTAGCATTTTAAAATGGAACCCTTTCATCTGGAAGCTGGGACTAAGTAAAGGATTTACAGTTTCCCAAAGACACTTTAATGTTCTATCCTCTCCAGCTTAAACCCTCAACTTAACTAGTTATCCATATGCACTATCTGTACCAAATATAAATGTATATCCATACATCCAAATGTGCACTGAATTTTGTGTGGTTGGTATTCTTCATCCACTTAGTTTTTTCTGATAGGTGCTTAGGCCACACTTCTTTATACTTTTTCGGACATGACCCCTTTTCATCCAAGAAATTGTTATATGACCCTGGGTATATAAAATAGGTATACAAATCAAACATTTGTTAATAATAAATCATAAAGAAATTTATTTTAAAATAATTCTTTGATATATATATAATTTTACCATTGATTAAAAATGAAAGCAAATTTACATACTAATGAGCTGGATATGCTTATTTATTTTTACATAAAGAATTAAATCTTGGTGGAATATTTGATACTGTAGGATGTAGAACATCTTCAGTGTTTTTCAGAGTTGACCAATATTTTGATTTTATAATTGTCAATGGTGAGGACATCACTTCACATAAATAGATAGTACAAAACAGCAGCAGTATGTTTAGGGCCATTTCATAAATTGGAAAGTCTGTCCTAATCCCAATCACTTAACCTTTTTTTTTCCAGGAAACTCAGGTTTTAAACCTGTGTACCTTGATAACTTGGCAAATTCTCCTTGAACTTTTAATGGCAGGTGACTGACATTTTTGGTTTCAATTGAGTAGGGTTTATGAACCCAACTTAGTTTTTTAGAATCAAACTTTGAAGGTAAGTATTTCTGAAATTGTGTCTCCAGACACTTCAGATGATCAATTATAACTCTTACAATTAAATATTTGGGAAGGTTATTTTCAATTATAAAATCATCTCTAGTTGTAAACATTTCTAAAGAATCATTTTCCACCATACTCTTCAATGATAACTTTTTTAGTAAATCTTTCAATTTTATCTTTTAACATAAATATGTCAATTTTTTCCTTGAAGCAATGTGTTTAAATCATTGAGTTTTTTGAAAATATCTGACAAATAACAGTTTTGAAAGCCATAAATCATTATGAAAAAAATTAACAAAATTGTATTTTAGCTCAGTCAAAAGTATAACAATTTCATTTTTCAATTTCATTAATCTGTTTAAACTTTACCCTCTTGAAATACACCTTACCTTTGCATGTAGTAATACATGTCTTTCCAAAGGTCTGAAAACAAGCAACTTGTGAACTTAATGATTTTGATAGCATTGCAAAGCACATATGTAATTCTGGTTATATTTTTTTGGTTACCAGTGCCTTCTGATGGATCATGCAGTGAGTAAAAATGATATGTTCATTGCCACCAGCTTTAACTTTTGCTACAAATCTAACATTCTTGCCCATCATTGTTCTAGCTCCATCTTCACAGACCCCAATGAAATTTTTACACCATAAACCTTTATTTCTTAAAAATTCATTGACTATAAGATACATATCTTCTTCTCTTATATGCCCTTCCAAAGGGTGACAAAATGATAATTCCTCATGTATGCTTCCTTCATAACATATCTTGCATAATGTAACAACAGTGCCATGTTAGAAATATCTGTTGTTTCATCTAATGAATTGCAATTTTGGGGCTGCCCTTAAGCCTGGTAATAAGCTGCTGGAATTGGTCATTATGAATTTCAGAAATTCTTTTGGAAATAGCATCATTCAATAAAGGAATTTTATGAATTTCATCCCCCATACTTCTTTCCATAAACTGTTTCTGACATTTTAATAGCAGCAGGTAACGTGAGGATCTTCTCTTATCACATAGGGCTTTATAGTTTTTGCAATTAAATAAGAAGCTTCATGAGATGCAAGTAAATACTTTTTATTGAAATTAACAAATTTCTCAAAACATTGGGTTTTTTTTCTTTACTTGAAGATTTTAAAAGTCATTCAAAATATTTCTTTTACTTATTGCAGTATACTACATGCCTGGCATTAAGAGGTCATTTTAGTTTGACTGGTTTCATGCTGTCTGCAGCCAAAACTTCATTACAAATAAAGCAAAAAGGTTTTTCCACATCATCATCATTGTTAGAAGTAAATCCATATTGCAAAAATAAGTTGATATATTTTCTCTTTCTTTTCAAATTAGTTATACTGGGGAGGAGCTAAGATGGCGGAGTGAAAGCAGTGACTTGCTTGAGCTCTCTCCCAAACTCCTCCAAATACTCATAAAAAATGGCTCTAAACAAATTCTGAAGCAGCAGAACCCACAAAAAGACAGAGTGAAACAAATTTCCAGCCCAAGACAACCTGGATGATTGATCAGAAAGCTGTATCGTGCCGGGCTGGGTGTGCAGCACAGTGCAGCGTGGGCACGCAGGCTGCAGCAAACCTGGAGCAGGCCTCAGAGGACTGAATCACGGGCAACTGTGGAGGTTTCCAAACTCCTCAATCCACAAATGCCAAAGACAATTTAGAAGGTCAATGGTAAAAGTCTGTTTCTCTCCGTGCTGAGAGAGGAAGGTGGTGTTTCAGCTCCATTCCCCAAGAGCGTGGCCCTGGGAGGAGGGGGGGGCAGCTGCTTCCTGAGCTTCTGGCCCACAGACTGAGGTTGGAATCCAGTGGCTCACTAGACAGGGATTGCTGGGATCTCTTTGCCAGTGCTGAGGCAGGAATCTCTTGCTTTGCCCGTGTGTGGATCTGGGTCACAGTTCTGGGCTTCAGTTCTGGGGTGAGGAGGAGTGCTGGTGTGGTGGAGCTTGTAGTGGCTGTGGAGAGGAACCCTTCCTCACAGTTATGGGACAGAAAGGAATACTTGTGGTCACAGGCCAGGAAAAGAGTAAACACCTCGCCCCTTATCATACCACCTTGGAAGAACTGAAAATTTACAGGTCCCTACAAGTATCTCTGAAAACAGTTACACAACCCCTGAAGCTTGGGACAGTACACTCTCCACATTGGAAGCATACTCTTACCTTAACAAAGAGTTTAAAATTCAAGTAATTGGCTGGGATCATGAGCAAGCAGCGCAAAAAGAGTCAGACTATATTCTTACTTTGGTGAAAAAGAAGATCAAAATATACAACCAGAAGAAGACAACAAATCAAAGCTCCTACATCCAAAGCCTCCAAGAAAAATATGAATCAGTCCCAGGCCTTGGAAGAGCTCAAAAGGGATTTTGAGAAGCAAGTAAGGGAAGTAGAGGAAAAACTGGAAGAGAAAATGGGAGTGATGCAAGAAATCATGAAAAACAAGTCAACAGCTTGCTAAAGGAGACCCAAAAAAATACTGAAGAAAATAACACCTTAAAAAACAGCCTAACCCAAATGGCAAAAGAGGTCCAAAAAGCCAATGAGGAGAAAAATGCCCTAAAAAGAAAAAGTGGCCAAATGGAAAAGGAAGTCCAAAAGATTGCTGAAGAAAATACTTCCTTAAAAATTAGAATAGAGCAATTGGAAGACTAGTGACTTTATGAGAAATCAAGACACTGTAAAACAAATCCAAAAGAATGAAAAATTAGAAAACAATGTGAAATATCTCATTGGAAAAACAACTGACCTGGAAAATAGATCCAGGAGAGAGAACTTAAAAATTATTGGACTATCTGAAAACCATGATCAAAAAAAGAGCCTAGACATCATCTTTCAAGAAATTATCAAGGAAAGCTGCCCTGATATATTAGAACCAGAGGGCAAAATAGAAATTGAAAGAATCCACAGATCTCCTCCTGAAAGAGATCCCCAAAGGAAAACTCCTAGGAATATTTAGCCAAATTCCAGAGTTTCCCAGGTCAAGGAGAAAATATTACAAGCTGCCAGAAGGAAACAATTCAAGTACTGTGGAAACACAATCAGGATAACACAAGATTTAGCAGCTTCTACATTAAAGGACCACAGGGCATGGAATATAATATTCCAGAGGGCAAAGGAGATAGGATTACAACCAAGAATCACCTACCCAGCAAAACTGAGTATAATCCTTCAGGGGAAAAAATGGTCATTCAGTGAAATAGAGGACTTTCAAGCATTCCTGATGAAAAGACCAGAGCTGAATAGAAAATTTGACTTTCAAATACAGGACTCAAGTGGAACATGAAGAGGTAAACAGGAAAGAGAAATCATAAGAGACTTATTAAGATTGAACTGTTTACATTCCTGCATGGAAAGATGATATTTGTAACTCATGAGAACTTTGTCAGTATTAGGGTAGTTGAAGGAAAAAAAATATATGTACAGATAGAGGGCACAGGGTGAGCTGAAGATTAAGGGGTCATATCTGGAGAATAAAATTAAGGGATGAGAGAGGATGATACTCGGAGAAGAAAGGGAGAGGTAGAATGGGGTAAATTATCTCACAAAAAAAAAAAGAAAAGTCTCTCACAGTGGAGGGGAAACAGGGGAAGGTGAGAGGGAATGAGGGAATCTTATTCTCATAGGATTTGGCTTAAGGAGAGAATAACATACACATTCAATTGGGTATGGAAATCTGTCTTACCCTACAGGAAAATAGGGGCAGAAGGGGACAAGAGAGCAGGGGAATGATAGAGAGGAGGGCAGACTGGGAAAGAGGGTAATCAGAAGCAAATACTTCTGAGGAGGGACAGGGTCAAAAGAAAGAATAGAATAAATGGGAGGGCAGGATAGGATTAAGGGAAATAGAGTTAGTATTTCACAACATGTCTACTAAGGAAGTGTTTTGCATAACTGCACATGTACAACCTATATTGAGTTGCTTGCCTTTTCAATGAGGGTGTGTGGGGAGGGAGGAAGGGAGAAAATTTGGAACTCAAAGTTTTAAAAACACATGTTTAAAAAAAAGTTTTCACATGCAACTGGGAAATAAGAAATACAGGAAATGGGGTACAGAAGTCTATCCTGCTCTACAGGAAAATAGAAGGGGAAGGGGATAAGAGAAGGGAGGGGGGAGAGATAGAAGAGAAGGCAGACTAGGGGAAGAGGTATTCAGAATGCATGCCATCTTGGGGTGTGGGAGGGGTGAGAAATTTGGAACTCAGAAACTTGTGGAAGTGAATATTGAAAACTAAAAATAAATAAATTTATATTTAAAGGAAAAAAATCAAATTAGTCATACTATAACCTGGTAGTGAAGATTCTGCCACATTGTCATCAGTATTTTTACCTCTTCTGTCTAAATTTAGCCACTTATCCATAACTGAAAAATATTTTTGCCCTAAAATATAAATAAAGATTGATAATAATTTTTCAAATAAATACAAGCTTTAGTTGATAAAATTACACTTGTTTCTGCTTAATTTAAAAAGTCAATGTTCACACTTACATATGCATACAGTGGTATTGATGGAGAAATATTATTAAAGAGCTTTTGTCTTTACTTGCTACATTTAAACACACATTTCTGTAAAAGAAAGAGACAACAGCAATTTTTAAAATCAAACATTCTAACACAATACAATCCAAAGATATACTAATTTGAAATTTCCATGCTGAGAAATGACAGTAGGAAAATATTGAAAGCCTTTATTTTCTATAATTAAACTATTACATTTGTGTAAGAGCCGAAAACTTGGTGTGTACAGTAAAGACACTGAAATTCAAAACATACGATAATCTTAAATCTGAGCCGAAGTATTTCTGGCAGCATTTGTTGACATCGTGTGGTATGATGGCATGCACAGTGCAAAGCACACACGTTGTGTGTTTAGAACCAAGGCTGCAGTGAATGCGACATGGGCAAGCGCTGTCAAAAACACCTCAGTTTCATTACATGTTTAATTTTGAATTAATTTTTAATTGTTGCATGTTCTGAAATCTTTTAGTGTTGCCAAATTTTTTGTGACCCCCACATTCAGTAATGCAACCTCGTACGCAGTCGCGACCCACAGTTTAAGAAGCATTGCTTCAAGTGATTATAGCTTCCTCATAGGAAGCTCAGAAATATCATGGAAATATCATGCAATTAGAAAAGTCATCTGCAGATGACTAGTGGCCCCTGTTATTGTTGTTATTATTGTTGTTGTTGTTGACTCTACACTGGATCTTCTCTATCACAGTAACAACACGTGCTTATGTATATATATTATATATATATATATACACATATGTACCTGTTTCATGACTTCCTAGACATTTATCACCAGAAGGATAATATTGTTTAAAAAATAGACTGGATTTTCTTAATGGAGAATTTTCATTAAGAAATATTATGTAATTTCAAAAAGACAACCCAGCCTTGTCTCTTCCTCCTGTTTGATACTGGCCCCATATCACTGCTTATCTGCCCTTTGTGTTCAAAGAACACATACAGATTGACAGTGGCTAAATTGTTTATCCTACTGTATATTGTAACCTGTAAAATGACCAATCTTCATCCATTCATTTTTTTTTCCCTATGTAGATAATGAGGCTGAGTTCTTTTGACTGAATTGGTATCCTGTTTAGGGTTATCTATGATTTTCTTGAGTTTGATGCAATCAGACCAAATAGGAATATCTGGAGCATATCAGACTATGCAAGAAATCCCTCTTCCATTATAATTCTGTTGAGTATCCTCCATGATTGTGGTAATCACATATCCCTGTTTTGGTCTTCACTTGGTTGAAATATTAAATACCATCAATACTTTTCAAAACTTCTTGAATGATTTTGAGACACTTTGTCAAAGAGGAGCCTTTAAGTTGATGCTTTTGCTTTACTCAGAACATTTTTTTTGTAGACAATAAACAATAAACATAGTAGGATCTTATGTCCTTTATGGCTTCCACTCAACTGTGTGACTGTAAAGTTATAGTCTGCTTTAGGATACTGTTCACAGAAATACTCTTTTGTTTTCTTCTTAAACCATTTTAAGGATGCCTTTGATGGAGGTACAGTAGGTTATTCTCATAAAGATTTTGTAAAGAAGGGAAAGTAGGCATGTAATTTAGCAATTACTGAATTTTCTTGATTAGCTTTTTGGGGGAAATAATAAAAAAGGTGTGTTATTTTTTCCAAGTATTTGGAATCCTCCCCTCTTTCTGAAATCTTGAGAACTGATTCTTTCATGTCCTCAAAATCATGGTGCATCCAGATTCTATATGCTTTTTCTGTATACTTAGTCTAAAAAAAACCCTGTTTTTGCTCTCTTTTTTTAGTTTCAAAATGTATAATGTGAAATGTTTTGAAATCAAAAGTCTTATAAAATGCAAAAAAAAATAAAAACACTGCCTTGAATCCATAAATATATCTAAATTGTATCTACATACAATATCTAATTTACAAATCTAAACATAATATAATACAGTAAAATAAAATACGGAGAATAGTGCATGGAAATCATGGCAACCTCAATATCTCTAGAATTTTCCTTATAAAAATATACTTTATCTAAAAAATTCAATCCACAAAGTATATTGGATAGCTACTAATTGTAAAGCACTAGGTGAGGTATGGGGAAATAAAAATCTTTTTTAAGCTTTTTTTTTTTTACTTAGGCAATTGGAGTTGAGTGACTTGCCCCAGGGTCACACAGCTAGTAAGTGTCAAGTGTTTGGTCTGAGGCCAGATTTGAACTCAGGTCTTCCTGACTGCAGGGCTGTTACTCTATCTACTGCACCACTAGCTGCCCCTAAGCTTTTTTTTTTTTGTTCTTGCATTTTCTTGTTCTTGCAAATAAAATTCTTTCCTCCATCCAGAGGAGAGGAAAATCATGAGGAATAAACTGATAGTGTTTTTTGACTCGCTTGCGGTGAAAAGAGACAATATAGTGTAATGGCAAGAAATCAAAGAACTTGTGTTGATATTCTAGCTCTAGCATTTACTACATTTCTGACCTTGGGCAAGTTTGGGGATGTAGTAGATATCAAGTAATATATATCAAGAATTATTATCTATATAATGGTGGCATATTTCACAATTATCAAACATGGAATGATATTATACCACGAGAAATGAAAAAAAAAGTTTCAGAAAGACCTTGAAAGACATGTATGAAGAGAACAATAACAAAAGAGAAGTTTATACTATAACATCAATATTATTTAAAAAAAACAATTTTTAAAGTCTTAAGAACTCTCATCAATGCAAGGATTAATGAAGAAGAATGTTGCTCTCATTATGGCAGAAAGATAATAGACACATATGCAAAACAGGAAATGTATTTTTACATGACTATTCTTATAGAATATCAGGATTCTGTCTTCTTTTCAGTGAGTGGGGGGAGGTAAGAGGGAGAATTAGAAAAAAAAATATTTAAAAAACTAAACAGAATACCCCTTTTACTTTTAACCAAAAAAAAATGTTGGGGGCCACATTTTTCTTGTTTTGAGGCTCTAACTTTATTACTTGGCAACTTTATCTAATTTTATTTGGGGGATAGGAAGCAGAATGGTCCAGTGGGAAGAACAAACTTTAAATAGGGCAGCTAGGTGGCATAGTGGATAGATTGCTGACCCTGGAATCAGGAAGACCTGAGTTCAAATGTGACCTCAGACACTTACTAGCTGATTAACCCGGAGCAAGTCACTTAACTCTGTCTGCCTCAGTTTTCTCATCTGTCAAATGAACTGAAGAAGGAAATCTTTGCCAAGAAAACACCAAATGGGATCACAAAGAGTCAAATGTGACTGAACAACAAATACAGTGGATAGCATGCTGTACTTGGAAATGAGAAAGACCTGAGTTCAAATTTAACCTCAGATATTTACGAGTTATATGACTCAGGCAAAGTCATTTAATTGCCTCCTGTTTCAATTTCCTCATCTGTAAAATGGGGATAAAAGTACCTACTACATAAGGCTTTTGTAAGGATAAAATGAGATTATATTTGTAAAGCATTTAAAAGTACTACACAAATATACTCCATCATTTAGGTTTTATACCTCAACACATCAGCTATAAATTTTTTAATTATGTGTCCTTCCAAGCACTTTTGTGCTTTATTTTTAAAAGCATAAAAGTACTTTTCTTAACCAGAAATCACTAACAGTCCTGTGAGAGAGACCTGTTTTTCTGATTAATTTCATTTTAATTAGAGAGAGAGAGAGACAGAGAGAGAGAGAGAGAGAGAGAGAGAGGGAGTTTTCTATTTGCACCAAAGATATCACTGGTAACACACCATTACTCCCAACATATTTCAGATGTCTTTATAAAGTAGAGTAGTTCTGATGACAAGGATAGTAAGGTACATTGTTAGAAATTATGACCCAGCAGAGTCACATTGAAGAAAGGCCTCTCAATTATTCAAAACTATTATTTCAGCTTGCCACATACATCCTAAACTGTCAAGTCTGATATATGGATAGATCCAATGGGCAGATACTGTTCTTGACATCATCATTATACTCAGGTTAAGATTTTCAATGAAAATGATACAATCTATAATGTGTTTCAGTGTACCACAATCTTTATTTTCAGGTTTCTTCCCATTCCACATTTTATTTAACCTTACAGATGTAAATGTCAGTTTTCTGGGAGGGAGCTTGTGGCAAGGTCATTAGCTCATTAGACTGTTGCAAGGCACTAATGCGAGCCTCTAGGAAATATGCAAACCTCATATGTATCTAAGCAAGAAAACTTCACCTTGAACAAATTGCTTGCTACGTGCAGATCAGTCTAAGTCAAATCTCAGGTTGCTGAAGTGTGTATTAGCCCATCAGACCGCCTCATGTGTTACAATTCTTCAAGCTTAATTTTCAGACATTCATTTAAAGTAATTTCCAACTCTGTTATTTAAATGGATTTCTTCTAATATGACCTTTGATAAGTTATTTGAGTGATTTTTGTAGAATAGAAAAATTGATGAATTTCAATGGCAAGATTCAAAAGTAAACTTAATTTCCTTAAAGAAAGCACCAGTGTTTGACTTCATTGACTGAGTTCATATAGTAGTGATAAGCAAACAGAAACTTGATCATTTTATTTTAGAAATGAGCACAAGTGGGTTTAGGACAGCTGGATAGACTTGTGAGTGTATGTATATTACCTAAGCAGTGCTCTAAATTGAGATTCGTTCTCAATACATACATGAAAATGCTTGTCCCAAAAGTAATATGTAGCCTCTACTACATTAAATGTGCCACACTTATTATATACATCACAGCATGAAAAAGGGGGGAAAAAAAGAAATCTTAAGACATTTTTACGATGCATATATCAGGTCAAATTCTCCAAAGCATCCTCAGAATCTCTTCCTGTAATTTGCTGTGGCTATACAATTTTCTGCATGAAAGTTTTTAAGCACCTTAAAAACTTGTACATAAAGAAATTCAACATTGAAGATGCACCTGGAAAATCACAGGTGCAAACTTTGGGGCCGGTTAAGGCTATTTTGAAAATGTCACCATCAGCTCTAACTGATGGATGAATCATGCTCCTGTTTGAAGAGCCTTTTTTTTTTTGCTGTATACCCTATTCTGGATATACATATCCACAAGTGCATAAACAAGAACCTCAAAAGTGGAAATGGATTTCACATGACTTGCTATGATATTGTAACTTCAGTTCTCTTTGTTCAGATTCAAGGCAATGTCCTTTAGTAACCTCTTGAAAGTTCATCATCAAAAAAAAATTTACACTGAATATCTATTATAAAATTTTAGGGGAAGTATTCAACTAATTGGATTAGCTGTGCAAAAGAAATCTGGGGGAATACAAGGGAAGGGAGTTCCAAGATCACCTGACCCTAACCACATTCAAAGCATTTAATAGTATACAAAGGATTAAAGCAGTCAGCATTCCCAGAGTAAATTACATAATTATTTGTATTCTGACCCTAGAGTATGAAAAATACTCTTTTGGCCCTGAATTGATAGCAGCATTCATAATATAGTTGAGGGACTGGAATAGCTAATTTGGGAAACATTTAGAAAGAGATCAAGATCTTTAAGAAACTAGCCAAAGCTTTATCTGGTTTTAAAGCCAGTTAGAAAAAATTTCCATGGAGAACATTTTTATCTTTCAGTCTCTCTTGTTTTTGTTTTTGTTTTTTAATTTTATTTTTATTTTTCAAATCATAGTTATCTTGCCTTCAACTGACCCTGGGACCTTGAGCAAGTAACTTCACTTTGCTCACCCAGTTTCATCATTTGTAAAATGATGGAAAATGGACTAAAATTTCTGTTCTCTTCTTAGAGGGTAGGATCTTTTGGAGTTAAATAAGGTATCATTATATAATGTCCATAAGAGCAGATCCTTGGAATATAACAATTCTTCAGGCAACATAGATAGCAAAATTGATCCCAGCATATTAATGATAATCTCCACTAAAGGTAGGGACCTTGAAGGTAGGGACCACATATTACTATTTGTACAAATTTTCATTTTCCCTATTCCTCCAACAAAGTCTACTCTGATAACATGGTGGTCAACTTAGGTTCTTGTAGGTTATGCCATCAGAAATATCTTTGAGAATAGGCCCAGTAATTATAGGTCTGTTACCTGAAGATAAGTCTAGCTAAGGTCAGAAAGGTTCAAAACCAGAAGCCTGACCAAACGATGATATATTTTTAGCCACAAAGTGTTATAGAGAATGACATGAGCAGTGACATGTGATCTACATAAGCAGAACAAGTGCCCACATTGATGAAATCACAGGAGATGTCCTACTACCTATACTGAGGCCTTGCACAAAGTAGCTATATTTTTTTTAATCTATTTAGTGAATGAATGACAAGGACAACAGATGTGACTGCAGTCCTACTCAGCCCTTCTATGTGACTGTCTGGTCTGATAGCCAGGCTATTCCAGGCATCCAGAAATGTTCTGGCATTATAGTGTATCCTATTAAAAGGGAGGGAGGTTGGCAGGGGGAAGGATTGATGAAGCATTTCATCAAGAAAAATAGAAAGAATGGTAGAGAAGGGCAGAGAATATGGTTTCACCATTAAAGATATTAACAACCATGTCATTAGGTTTATTCTTTTCTAAAATATGTTCCCGTCATGTAGACAAGGCCATAATTAATATATATTTCTTACTGAAAGTTCATGATTCTGTTCTCTTTACCTTCAAGGTGACATCTTCCACACCACAGATGGATTTAAGAGAAGGGGTATTTTCAGCTCTCCATCCAGCAGACTTGATTCCATTCTAGCCATTACACAGCACATTAGCTTTTTTGCCAGAGTGTTTTTAGCTATAAAGTAGTCTTGAGGCTTATCACACTCAATGATTTTAATGTTAAATACCTTTGGTTCAATTTTTTTCCCCTTTCTGCTTCATTTCTATTTTCCCATCTTCATTCCTTTTTCTTATTTGTCATTGTTCTGTTTCACTTCAAACATTGTTTTTTCCCTGTTTTCTTTTTCTAGCCCTATCTTGGATTATAATTATCTTGGCTGACTTTATAAAGTGTGTTATGCCCCCTCACACACTTGACTTTTCCTTCAAGTTCAACAGAAGTGTTATCTCACTAGAGCAAAGAATTGTGCTACTTTTCTGACTTTATTATTTTCCCTTTATGTAAAGCTGTGAGTAAGGGGAGAGGGGATTATTCTGCTAATTCTTTGGGAAGCTGTTTTCCATGTCTTTTTCTGTGTACTCAGCCTAATTTTCTTTGAATGCATTTTTTTTCTTCTAACTCATTATCTTCCCTTTTAAACCTACCCCTCCTCCTTATTTATAAAGTGACTACAAAGTCACTCGTGTTCATAACCTCAGAACATTCTCAACTTTTCCCTTGTCCTCACACCCCCCACCACATCCAATCAATTGCCTACTCTTGTCAATTCAACCTCCCCAGCTTCATTTGAATTTGTCCCATTTTTCCCATCTCCATAGCCAACCCCCCTTAGTTAAGGACTTGCAACTGAACAGCAGCACCTAGGCTTTGCCTTGATAAAGGACTGGGTCTGGAATCAGGAACATGAATTCAAATTTAGCTTGCTAAATTACTGAATTACTTTACACTACTAGCAGTATGACTCTAGGCAAGTCACTTAATTTATGTCTATCTCAGTTTCCTCAACCATAAAATGAGCATAATGATACAATTCAAAAAATCTGTTCCGCAGTATTGTTGAGAGTCTCAAGTGCATAGCATAGTGCCTGGCGTATAGTAGGTGCTTAATAAAAGTTTCCTTCCTTCCTTCCTTCATAGCCTCTCATCTGGACAATTTGATAGACTCCTACTAACATTCCTGACTCAAGAATCTCCTCTCTCTAATCCTTCCTCCAAATCTACCAAACCAGCATTCCTAAAACACATTGGACCAGGTTGCATATGAAATTTCAATGGCTCCCTTCTGCCTGCAAAATAAACAACAAATTCCTTCAGCATTTAAAAACTCTATGTTCTAGCTCCAATGTTCTTTTGCAGATTGCTTTTACATTACTTTCCCTAATACCTTCTACTGCCCAGACAAACCTGCCTTCTACACACCCTTCCATGTCCTAGCTCTGGGTCTTTGGACATCGGTCCCCTAATCATGGCATGCTCTTTCCCTCCTGACTCCCTCCTCTTAGAATTGCTAACTTTCTTCAAGATTTACCTCCGATGTCACTTCCTATAAAAGACATTCACTGATTCTCCTAATTGTTAGTGTTCCGCATGACCTCATTGAAGTTATTTGTATTGTCTCATATTTATATATCTACTTGTTGCTCTCCCCTACCCCATTCAAAAAACTTTTTTTTTAAAAAGCAAGCTTCTTGAAGATGGAGAATGATTCATCTTTTTCTTCAAAGCCTGGAAAATGCTTAACAAGTGCTTGGTGAATTACAACTTTGATCATTGTTATTTGCATCTTACATGTGGCATCTACTTGGCGCGGTGGCCTGGAAGAGCTGAGTTGAAATCTGCCCTCAGACACTCACTAGCTGTGAAACTTTAGACAAGTCACTTAATTTGTTTGCCTCAGTTGTCTTATGTGTAAAATGGGGATAATAATACCACCTACATCCCAGTGTGAGAATAAGCTGAGATAATAATTGTACAAAAGCACTTAGCACAGTGCCTGGCACATAGTAAGCACTATAGAAATGTCAGCTATTATTATTAATTATCTTTTCCAAAATGATGAGATGATTTTTTTAAGAAATTGCTATAAGGTTATTGATAAAGCTTTTACTAGGAGTAAGCACATTTATAGAACTCTGTATATGGAAAAGTGGCATATACTTATTACATTGCTTATTTCTATTTCTACATTACACTGAGATCCTTTTGGGGAGATGTTAACATTCTGACAAGTCAATTTCATATAGACAGCATTTGGAAATGGTGGCAGCAAAATCCAACTGTGGCATGATTCAACTAATCATTTTGACTATATGAACAACCTACATGAGTTACCTGGAGGTTACATTACATAACTAAGTTAAAGAAAGGTGACTCTACAGATTATTTTTGACATCTGTCTGGCTCAGTTTTTAGCCTTGGTCTGAAAAATCAAAACCACCCATAATTCATTTTGAAACCTATTACAAAAGGGAAAAATTATTGCTAACAGACTCTCTGATGTCTTGATGTGGCTTTGACACTTGAATCAACTAATAATTATAGCTTTTCCACAGAAAAGGTCAATTTTGACAAATGGCCTCTTGTACATGGTGAATGTACTCATACACTGTCAGACTGAGTGTTTATTCTGAATTACTGTAGTAAAACAATCAGAAACATCCGTTGAGTACCACAGCCTACAGGCAGAGTGTCTTTGTTGTCCTTCTCTTTAACTATATTACTTTCTAATGAAGAGAGAGCAAATCTAAGTGAACACATCTAAATACTAGTGGCAGAAATATCACAAATTTCCACATATCTATCCATAATACATGCATACTATACATGTGCTCTATTTGAGGCTGGTGAAAAGGAGAAGGAACAGGGTGAAATAACTATGAGGCTCACTAAGTTGTTATAATATCAGCAGCTAGATAATAAGTATTTAAGGTCCAGCTCAAATATCTTTTCCTCCATGAAGCCCTCCTTGATATCACCTCTCTTTCTCCTTCGTAAAATTATCTCCTTTCCTCAAATTTTCTTAAAACACTGTTTTGACCTCTTCATTGTCCCCCATACATTATAATTCATATCTTGTTTATTTGTGCACATGGCATATCTCCCTTTTTAAATCATAAATTCAGTCATTTATATCCTAAGCATCTAGTGCAGTGATATGAACGTTATCACTTTCATTGGGATAGACTCCTACTAAAATCCTTGTCTCAAGAATCTCCTCTCTCTAATCCTTCCTCCAAATCTACCAAACCAGCATTCCTAAAACACATTGGACCAGGTTGCATATGAAATTTCAATGGCTCCCTTCTGCCTGCAAAATAAACAATAAATTCCTTCAGCATTTAAAAACTCCATGTTCTAGCTCCAATGTACTTTTGCAGATTGCTTTTACATTACTTTCCCTAATACCTTCTACTGCCCAGACAAACCTGCCTTCTACACACCCTTCCATGTCCTAGCTCTGGGTCTTTGGACATTGGTCCCCTAATTTCATGAATTTGAATTTCATGAATTTGAGTCTAATCTGATTGGTTTCCTGCATACTAACAGACCTATGCAGTCCTTTGACGCAATGTATACAAGTATTGCCATTTTACAGATGAGGAAACTGAGATTCTGATAAGCTAAGTGGTTTGCCTATGTTTCCACAGCTAATAGATGCTAAAGCTTGAATATTCTGACTCTGGCTTTTTCATAATGCCTAATGTCAGGAACACTTTCAGTGAATAAATAAAAAATACAAATTAAAGGCCATCCATGCAAATCTGCCTTAAAAAGCCCTGTGTTTTAGCTACCTGTTTTCCCCATTGCCATTATGACTAGGGGAGGAAAATGAGATTTAATTACCTTTAGATAGTTGCTTCTCTGTTCACTGAACAGTACTTCTTGGAGTTCATTGTTACATTAGAAACACATGCATCACTTTAGTATCAGTAGTGCCTAAAGGTAATGCTACCTATTGAAATGTGTTTGTCATTATTACTTAACCTGCTAATGTTGTCCTGCTAATCAGAAAAAGTGATTCTAAGCAGATATATATTTTGCTTGCTATATTGTATATGTTTCTAGCTGGCTGCTTTATGGGAAATGCTTCAGCATTTCAAAAGGCCCATTATTTTACTAAGGTGGGAACTCCTTAAAGATAGCCTGAGCAAAGTTTCTATATGCCTTAGAGTCACAAATCACTAAGTTTTTATTAAGGTCTTGATATGTTCCAGGCAAATTCTGGGGATACAAATGAAGGCAAAAACATCCCCTTCCCTTAAAGACTTCACAGAATAGAAACAACTAGGAGTATCCAAGATATATCCATATAAATTAGAAGCAATCTCAAAGGGAAGACACTGGGTGGGGAGAGAGGGGAAAGGCTTTTTACAGAAGATGAGAAATAAGCTTACACTTGAAGAAAACCAGAAGATAGAGAAGAGGAGGAATACATGGAGCAGCCAGTGGAAAAGCATAGGAGATGGAGTATCTGTAAGAGGATCAGAAAGAAGGTCAGTGTTGTTGGATCTTAGAATTTATGGAGGGGACTAAAGCATGAGAAAACTGGAAATGTAGGAAGGAGAAAGTTGTGAGGGGCTTTTAAAGACAAATAAATGATTTTACATTTGATCCTAGAGGTGATAGGGAAACACTGAAGTTTATTAAGTGGGGGACTGGGTGGGACATGGTCAGATTTGTGCTTCAGGAAGATCATTTTAGCAGAAGAGTAGAAGATGGACTGGAAGGAGACTTGAGGATCAGAAAGCTATTGAAATAGTGCAAGGAAGAATGAGGTTATAAGGATCTCTATCATGGCCATGGCTGTGTTAGAGGAGAGAAGGGGACATATGTTGTGATGGTAGAAGATATGGCACTTGGCAGAAGATTAGACAGCAGGGATGCAGAATGGGAAGGAGAGGGGAAAAGTCAGTGAGAATAAGGAATCAAGGATGACACGTGGGCTCTGAACCCACATGACTGTGAAGTTGGTGGTGCCTGGGAAATTCTGAAGAGGAGACAGTTTGGTGGGGAAAGATAATGACTTATTTTTTTTATGTCAAGTTTTATATGTCTATGGAAAATCCAGTATAAAATAAGATACAAAATAAAGTAAAATCAAATACAATGAAAGTGCCCTACTAGGCAAATCCTAATGATCAGCTTCTCCAAATTTAATAAAGCTGGTAACAGGCATATTGACTGGCTACTGAAGTACAAATAAAAGGAACCTTGGGAGGAACTGACCACTCTAACTTTGAATTTGTGATAGAAGAGAAGAAAGTTTCTTCAGTATAGAATATATTCTAGATTTTGAAAAGACAGACGTCATAAAAGTTCATAGAAATGTGTCATTTATAATGCTGCATCCACATCCCTGAAAACTAGTCCGGGTTCATCATCTCTTCAATCATTGCCACGTACCCTTATTTTCCCTCTCTGAATCACCTATAGACCAGCCAGGATTAATTAAATGACAGTGTTTACTAGGACTTAAAAGAGATCAGTATTACTTCAGAGATGAAAGAGATTTTGGAGATAATCTATACCAATCCCTTCATTTTTAGATGAGGAAACTGAAGACCAAAGATGACAGTATTAAGTGCAAAGTTGAGAATCAAACCCAACACCTCTTTCCAAGGAACCATGATAACATTTTCAAAAACATGAATGAAAGAAAATATGCTGAAATGTAAAATAAAAAACATTCCCCCTACCTATTTCCCAAGCAGCATTCCAATTTTCAGAGTAAAGTTTCCAAGTCTAACCTCATGCTGCTATCAGCTCAGAACTCAATCTAGGGAGCAGAAAATGACCAATTAATCACTTGACCATCATATGATCACTAAAGGCTCTGCATTTTGATTACTAGATTGCTTCCTTCTCTTGCCAAATCCTCTAGTTTCTATAATTCCTGACAGAGAAAGAATAAGTCTCACAGGGATGCTGAAGTGCAACCACATCGAAGTCTAAAACCCTAAATGGGGTCACAAAGAGTCAGATAGGACTGGTATAACTGAATAACAAAAGCAGAACTTTGTAGAGTATGAATTCTAAAAATCTAGAGTAGAGATAGACAAGGAAGAAGAACCTAGCTCTTGACAGGAGATCAATCTTATTTTCTCCTGAGGGCAGCTACCAGAGGGCAGCCATCAGGGGAGAGGCTCTCTCCTAGCCCACTTCAGGCACAGTGCTTTCAAATGGAGCTGCTATTTCTATAGGAGACATCATCCTCAGCAAGAGACAAGATGAAGAAGCTGAGGAGACAGTTGAGTCAGTGGAAGTAGCTTCAAAGAATGGGAACACTGGTGGAATAGTCAAACGTGGATTCAAGAAAAAATTGGCCCTGGAGAACAGAAGCTGAACTGTAGAGCAGAGTGGGTCATGGGGTCTCAGATGAGCCAACTGCTCCTCAAAATAACACATGTTACCAACACACCAACAGCATAATAATGCCCTGAAAAGAGAAATGAAATCAGGGACTTTCACTACCAGAGGCATGAGCTGTTTTGGCCACATGTATTCCTTGGACATATGCCTCACTGCTGGTGCACTGTAGGTAAATGTCAATTCTCTTCTCAGATACTTTGTGTAGTTATTGGAGAGTATACCAAGTTTATAGACACAATGTTTTATAGCTGCTGTTCTAACTATGCCATCTTGTAAATGTCTTTGAGTTGTGCCTATTGACTAATTATTAAAGTTAGTCACGCTGATGTGGGATCATGAGCTACAGTTTTAAGAGTTCAGATCAACATATTAAGATAGAACCTGAGGCAGTCACCTCCCCAGGGACTCAATTTTTAGTCTACAAGTACCAAGTTGATGAGGTTATCCCAGAGAGGATCCTACACCCATATTTCAAAATGTCCTTTAGTAATACAACACTCAATCTCAAATGCCATTTTCTTAACAATTAGTTCACTTAAGAAATCTAAATGTTTCTATAACCTCTAACTTTCATACGTCGCAGTAGTTAAAAAACAGAACATTATCTATGCCTTTTCTTTAATTTCTTTCCCAAGACCTCATAATCCCTAGGAATTCTTTCTGGATCCTTCTGGCGGTATCAGCCATACCTTCCTTAATCACTAGAAGTGAATAGTGATAGTGAGGCTTGAGAGTTCTTAGGAAGTTCTCTATTGTATCCAATATAGGTACCTAGGGAAGGAAGCAAATATCTGTATTGTTTATGTGAGGTCGTGAATTAGCTACCTTGGCAACCCTCAACAGGACAACTACCACAACCACTAGCACTCTATTTTTCTCCTCTCCGTTACTAGATGACCTCTCTCTTTTTGGTACTTGTAAATACACATCATCAATCCTCAGGGCACAGAAGTCTTTGCTTTCTCTCAGAGGGTCCAGCTCCTTACTCTCCAGGAAAAAGGCTGATAACTATTAAATATGTCTAAAGGTTCAGCGACCCCTTTTCCCTACCACTTTGTTTTCTTATTAGAAAAGAAATAACAAACAAAAAAGAAATAACAAGGCAGTAAAGTATATAACTGAGTGCTAAGTTCAGTGGTTAAAAAACTACAAATGATATAGCAATCCAGGTAAGTATGAGGAGATAAGTATATGCTGGAATAGCCAGCTAGAAATTGATAAAATGATTATGATTAGGATAGGAAAAACAAATGATATTCCAGGAAAAGGAATGATATGAATGAAAGCATTAAAGTAAAATCAGCATGTTGGTCTCATAGCCATTAGATTAGCAAAGCTGACCAAAAAAGGAAAATGACAAATATTGGATGGACTACAGAAAAAAAAAGAAACAGACACACTGATGGACAGTTGATGGAGCTGTGAATCAGTCCAGCTGTTCAGGAAAGTAAATTGGAATTGTGCCCCAAAATTATGGATATTCTTTTACTCAAACATATCACTACTAGGTCTATTTCCCAAAGAGATCAAAGCAAAAAAGGAAAAAGACCATCCATAAGCTTTAAAATATTTATAGCAGCTCTTTTTGTGATGGCAAACAACGGGAAATTAAGGGAGTGCTCATCAGTTGGGAAATGGCTGAACAAATTATGCTATATGGATACAATGGAATACTATCATGACATAAGAAATGATGATGTGATTCGTTTCAAAGAAACCTGGCAATAGATGTATATGGACTGAAGCAGAGTGAAGTGGCCAGAATCAGGAGATGTACACACACACACACACACACACACACACACACACACACACACCACACACACACACACATACACACGTATGTAAATATATATGTATGGATGGATACATATCATAGTGTCATTGTAATGACACCTTTGAAAGTCTTTAGGATTCTGATCAATTGAAAGACTAACTACAATTCCAGGTCACTGAAGATGAAGCATTCTACCCCTGCTCACAAAGATGTGATAGAATCAGCATGCAGAATAAGAATAGTTCTAGATACATAGCTAAGTTATATTATCTCAGGGTGGGACCTCAGACGCTATCTAGTCTAACCCATCTATGATCAAGAATCCTCTCTAAAATCCTCCAATGAAAGGGTATCATTCTACTTCTAGATAGCTCCAATTATTAGGAAGCTTTTTCTGACATTAAACCTGAATTTGTTTCTTAGTGTAGATTCTATCCATTATTTCTAATTCTGCTTTCTGGGGTCAAGAAAATTAAGTCTAGTAAATAGGCACATGGTTAAAAAGAAATTTATGAAATACTTATTATGTGCCAACCACTGTCCTAATTGCTGGAAATAAAAACGCTGACAGCAGCTCATGCTCTCAAGGAGCTCACATTTTAATTGAATGAGATAACATAAATAAGTTGTTGCCTTGCAGGGGCCATAAGAAAGTAGACTGACACACTCCTTCCAAGAAAAATGGCAGAATTGTGGTGGGCAAGGCTGTTGTTGTTGAAAAGATAACTAGGAAATGAAGCCTGACTGCCTGAATAGACCAGAGTGGAAGTTCTTGAGATGAAAAGTTGAAACTTTCAAAGAACAATCTCTGGTCCATGCAGCAATGTGATTGGTGAGATGACTGGGGAGTAGGTAGTGAAGGGAAATATGGCTGGGGTGGCCTGTAATAGTCTAATTCCTATTGCATGTGACAGTTGAAGGAGACTTAAAGACAACTATCATATTCCCATTATCTTCCTCCACCTCATCAATATACTTCCTAAAATGTGACATCTGAAACTAAAGACAATTCTCTAGATAGTGTCTCATCAGGACAGTGCACATCTGTACTCTCATCTCTACATTCCTGGAGAATTGCTTGTCACGAAGCCCATGATTGCATGAGCTTTCTTGGCTGTGATATTATAGTCTTGTCTTGTAGTCTCCTAAAAGCTCTGAATCACCCTCATATGTACTAAATACACCATCTTGTACTGTTTTATGATAAACTGTCAAGACTTTACATTTATTCCAATTAAATTTAATCTTAGTAAATTTGACTCAATGTTCTATCCTGTCAAGTTGTTTTTATTTTGTTTTGTTTTGTTTTTTCCCCCTGGCTTTGTCATCTAATGGATTAGCAAATCTATCTAAGCTTGGTATCATCTGTAGACCCAATAAATATGCCATGTATCCCCTTATCTAATTTGCTGATAAATCTTTTTTTTTGTAGATAGTATTTTATTTTTTCCAATTACATGTAAAGATAGTTTTCAACATTCACTTTTTATGAGATTTTGAGTTTCAATTTTTTTCTTCCTCTCTACCTCCACCTCCCTCCCCACAATGGCAAACAATCTGATATAGGTTATACATGCACAATCATGTAAACATATTTCCACATTAGTCATGTTGTAGAAGAAACAGATCAAAAGGGAAAAACCACAAAAACAAAAAAGTGAAAATAGTGTGCTTCAAGCTGCATTCAGTCTCCATAGTTCTTTTCCTGGATATGGATAGCATTTTCCATCATGAGTCTTTTGGGATTGTCTTGGATCACTGTCTTACTGAGAAGAGCTAAGTCAGTCATAGTTGATCATTGCACAATGGTGCTGATACTGTGTACAATGTTCTCCTGGTTTTGCTCACTTCACTCAGCATCAGTTCATTTAAGCCTTTCTAGGTTTTCTGAAATTCACCTGCTCATAATTTCTTTTAGCAAAATAGTATTTCATTGCATTCATATATCACAACATGTTCTTGCTGATAAATCTTAAATGACAAGGAGCCAAATATGACTCCCTGGGGCATGCCAATGGAAACCTCCCTCCAAGTTTATGTCCATCTCTCAATGACTGCTAAGCAAAATATTATCTGGTAGTGGAGGAAATAAATACTCATTGAAGTTTTGTTTGTTGGTTTATTTGATTTTGAGAAAGGAAGAGACTTGAAAAAATGCCATGTATGGAAAATGTATATGTCAGTGGACCTAGGAAGGATGAGGAGAAAATAAACTGGGTTCAGAGAACCAGTTAAAATACCATTGTTAAACTGTGCATACCCTTTGATCCAGCAACATCACTTCTAGGTCTGAATCCCAAAGAGATCATAAAAATGGGAAAAGGACCCACATATACTAAAATATTTATAGCAGCTCTTTTTTGTGGCAGCAAAGACTTGGAAATTAAGGGGATGCTCATCAACTAGGTAATGATTGAATAAGTTATGGTATATGAATGTCATGGAATACCATTATTCCATAAAAAAAATGAGAACAGGCACATTTCAGAAAAATCTGGAAAGACTTAAATGACCTAACGCTGAGTGAAGTAAGCAGAACCAGGAGAACACTGTAAACTCTGAGCAATGTAATGATTTAAGACAATTCTAAAAGACTAAAGATGGAAAATGCTATCTACATCCAGAGAAAGAACTATGGAGCCTGAATGCAGATCAAAACATACTATTTTCTCTCTTTTTTTTCTTTCTCCTTATTTGTCCCTTTGGTTCTGATTATTCTTTACAACATCATTAATGTGGAAATGCATTTAATATGATTGTACATGTATAGCCTATATCAGATTGCATGCCATCTTAGGGAGGGGGAAGGGGAGGGAGGGAGAAAGAATTTAGAACCAAAATCTTATAAAAGTGAATGTTGAAAATTAAAATAAATAAGAGTTTACCAATTTAAAAAAACATTATTATAAAAGAGTATGTAGTGATGAAAGCTTGGACTAATGATTAGAGACAATGTAAATGGAGAAGAGCAAACCTAAATGAAAGCTATTTCAAAGAAAAAGGCAACAGAATTTGATGTCTTTTTTGGTGATGGCTAACAAGGTACGTGACAGACATACTGATATCTTACTTGATGGAATGATGGTACTATTTCCAAGCACAGGGAAATTTAGGTGAAAAAACAATTTAGAGAAGATCTTGATTCAGATATTTGATATAATGAGTTGCAGTTGATGGAAAGACAGTTCTACACAGAAACTATCTGTTTGAACAATGGGAATATAGACCAGGAGTTCAGAAAAAGAAGATAAGACTGAAGATAGAGATTTGGGAACCATGGAAATAAAAGGAATCCAACGGGAGGGTTTTCTTAAGAAAAGACTATAAAATAAACATTTTTAAAAGGTTAGATTAATGCTTTGTGGTTGCCCCCATTAGGAAGCCCAAAGAAGAAGCATCAGTAAAAGAGGCAGAAAATGAGCAACTAAAGAGGTAATACAAGAATCAAGATTATATAATATTCTGGGAACCAAAGGAACAATTAATTTTGAGATTCTTTGTGGCAGTTCCCTATTTCTTTTGAGAGAAACCAGCGCCTTCCCAACAACAGCCAAATGTGGAAGAAAGGCCAGAAAAGCCAATTGAAATTGTCAACAAGGTCATCTTTAGAAAGCTTGGAGAGTGCAGTTTCACCACAGAGATATGACAAAATTCTAATTGCAGAATTTTGTGGAGGGATTAGGTAGTGAGGAAATGGAGGAAAAGTACTGCAGTGGTCCAGGTGTTTAAAAGAGTTAAAATAATAGCTAGCATTTAGATAGTGCTTTACAGTATGTGAATGTGTTCTCGTTGAATACTAAAAGGAAGGGAAAATATTAGGCAGTAGCTAGAGAAGCTTTGGGGCTAAGGAAAGGGTTTTGTGTTTGCATTTTCATGGTAGGTGAGATGCATATATATTTGAAGACAGAGTTGAAAGAAACCGACAGCTGGGAAAGAATGAAGATGCTGGAAAAGAAGGAAATGGATGTGAGAACAAGAATGTAAATGTGAATATCAACTTGATGGTTGATAGTGAAGTGGATTTCTTTTCACTTTTAAGGCAAATCGAATTATACGTGTAATTGTGTTGATAGGTCAAACCTGATTCTAAATTAGTACAAACGATACATAAAACTTGGTAGCTTATGGTTCAGAAGAAAACTTCTCGTAAATTTTGCAAAAGAAAAACATCATCAAAGCTTATGACCCAAGCATATCTGGAAGTTGTCAATGGTGTAAATTGGCATTCTGACACCCTGTTGTTTCATCCTTCACAATTCATCATGAGGCTAAAAAACACATTCTCTTAATGGTTGTACCCTGTTGCTAGATTAGTCTATGCTGTTACAGGGTAACAAATATACATTCCATTTCTGGACAAATGATAATCACTATTTGATTTTGGCCATGAACTTAGAGATAGCCTATGATTTAACAGAACAGAACCCACTTAATATCAAATTCCTACTTTTTTGATCACTTCTACCAATCATTTTAGAACTAATCATAGCTCTGTCACAAATTGGTAGTGGAATTAGACAAACCATTTCACCTCAGCTGGTCTCATTTTGCTTTGTAGGGTGGATCACTTTTAGTTCAAAGATTTGCTAATTTTATAGTCTGTAATAACACTATCTTCAAGCATTATTTAGATGCTTTACATGTATATATCTTCTCTTTCCAACTAGCTTATAAGCATAACGTACGAAGATGAAATAAAGGGAATTATTAGAGACTATTTTACCCAACTAGCTTTGTAAGCTGCATAAAGACAGGGAATGTATCTTGGTTCTATCATAAATGAACACATAATTTTTAGTAGGGCAAGGCCAAACCTGTGATTGCAGTGGTATAAGTTAATGTGTATGTATGTGTGAATATATGTGCATATATTATATGCATGCAGGTATACATGCATACACATCTGTATACATGTATGTGTACATGATGCATTATTAATTTATTCATTCATTTGCTTATTTATTTTGGAGGGGGGGTGGAGATTTCATTGACATAAGAAACTCTTATTGAGAAAATGCGTCTACTAACAGTAAGTCAGCACCTGCTCTGCAATTTATAAGTCTTAACATTGGGAAACTGAAAGTTTAAGTGACTTGGGCAGTGTCACACAACCAGGCTGTGCCAAAGCTGGAAATGAGGTCAGTCTTCCTGAATCCAAGGCTTATGCACTCTTTACACTATGCTGTTCTGCTCTTCTCCATGGACATTTATGTCACTTGCACTTATATTTATACAATTCAAAAACAATGCATATGGAGGACTTTGTAATGATAGATTGCTTATTTAATTGATAAGAGTTCTCTCTTTTGATCTTTACAATATTCCTGTGAGGGAGGAGTGCAAGTATTATCACATGCAGCTATTTTAGAATGGAAGACAATGAAGATTAATGAGCTTAAAGTGACTTGCCCAAGGTCACACAGCTAGTAACTAGGGAATCTCAAGCTCAAATTCAGATCTACTTACCCCAAGTTGAAACCTCTTTCCACTAGTCCCAGGATGTTACACAGCTTTTCTTTTGTTTTTTTTTCCAGAAAAATATTTTTGAAGACTGTCTACTGCTAAGCCCTTTTACTTCCTTATTTCTCAAAGAGAAATGACACCAAGCTGTAACATGTGCTTTTTCCCCCTTTCATTTCACTGAATTTGCATACATAAATACATGGGGTGTCTATATTACATACATCTACTGTGTCATGTAAATACATACACATATGTGTTATTTATATATATATTTATTTATATTTATATATGTATACATAATTGTGTGTATGTTTACTGATGTACTTCAATAAACATAAAGATGACCCATCCACTGAAAATGATAATTATCACATGAGTTCATAGAAATATTCATTAAAAAAACTTTATAAAGGAAAGACAGATAATTAATTGAGGATCTCACAAACAAATTCGATGTCTAGTTTGTAGATTTTCAAACAGCAGGGCACATATTAAACTCCAATACAGGATGAAATGGCTATGAGTATAACCGATTGTTAACAATTTATTTTGCAGTATTTTTTCGTAAACAGATGGAAATGTTGCATATTAAGTGACACATCATGTCATTTACTGTACTTTAAAGTTTATGAGATTTATAATCAACCTACTTCTAATTCAGTGAACACCATCAACAGATTGCACAATGGGTCATTTTCACTGTGGGGTGTTGGAGTATTGCAAGGAAAGTTGACAAACAGAGCATATTAATAAGAATTTAGTAAATGTGATTAATGTTACTAGGAAAACAGCACTTATTGAATAAGCACTATCATTTTTTTTGTGCACGCTACGACATGGAGAAGCGTGAGCCACCCCCTGGGAAAACATAATGGAGATAAGTAGCTACCAGAAACTGAATTCTAGATTTTTCAATAAGCACAGTTTGTGAATTCCAGAGACAACTGAGGGATCTGTAGTTCCAAAGAATTTTAACTTAAAGCTAATATAATTAGCAATCTTCATGTACAAAAATGAAATGATGCAACCCAAGATCAAGTGAATTAATATGTAGGGTGGTTTGCAATGCTTGAAATGCTATGTAAATGATAGCAATTGTTGTTTTTGTTGTTGTCATTAATATTGTCATTCTTATTAGTAGTAGTAGCAGCATCAGCAGCCCTGGTGGTGGTGGTGGTAGTAATAGTAGTAATAGTATTAGTAGTAGGAGTAGTAGGAGTAGTAGTAGGAGGAGGAGGAGGAGGAGGAGGAGGAGTGGTAGTGAGGAAAAAGCCTAGTCCTTCCCTTGGCATGAAATCTTCCTGTGCTTGAACCATGAGTTATGTTATCACTGAAGCATTATCTACAGGTGCAGATAAAATGAAACAGATGTCCATTAATTGCTTACTGTTTATAGGATGTCATGGAGAGATTGGCCTGGGGATATATAAAGTTTAACTAAAACACAATCTCTGTCTTTATGGAGCTAGGAGGAAGTTGTGACACAAATACATGTGACAATTGCCTTAGAGAAGTGCAAATTAAAGTGCTAGGGAAGTGTGAGGGAGGAAAGAGAATAACTTATTGGGAACTTCTTGAAAGAGAAAGCATTTCATTTGGACTGTATGAAGTAGGCTGGAATTAAATAGATGAAGAAGATTGAAGACATTTTAACTATGTTCTCAGCACTCTGTACTGGACTTTCTTTTCTTCTCATTCTATACTCTTTCCTTGGTGGTCTCATTGAGTCCCACAAGTTCAGTGTACCACTCCCAGTAAATCCACCCAGCACTAACTTTTCTTGTGATCTCCAAACTCACATCAACTGCCTGCTGAATAATTCCATCAGAATGTCCAGAAAGCACCTCAGACTTAACATGTCTAAAATAGATAATCATAATCTCTCCTAATCAGGTATTCTTAACCTGGGATTCATTAACTTTTTTAATGTTTTGATAACTATTTCAATATAGACTGCCCCAGAAATCTTAGTGTAGCTTTAAACTTTAATAGCTTAAATATATTATATACATCCAATATGAGTTACATACATTCAGCAGCTTTAATGGCTTAAAACTGCACTAAGACTTTTGGGACACTCAGTAGGATCCTGGTAAATTTTAGATCATTGTTTTCCTGGGGAAAAATACAGAGAATACAAGTGTATGTTTAGTCTACATTAATTTCTCCATCATTATATTAAATACAGGCAATTGACAAAATAAATTAGGCTCTAATTTGTACAGTTTACCAATTTCTGAAGTATAAATACTCACACTGAAAATTTAACAATGAGCTTTCATAAAGATGTGGAAAGTGCAAATAATTATGTGCATCGGACATGATGACCTGATAGGATCCAGGCCTCATTAAAAAATATATATTTTATTTTTTTCCCCCAAGTACATGTTAAAACAGTTTCAAATATTTGTGCTTTTTTCAAGTTTTAAGTTCCAAATTCCATCCCTCCCTTTCTCTCACCTCTCTACCCTCCCTGAGATGGCAAGCAACCTGATATAGGTTACATGTGTGCAATCATGTAAAACATTTCCATATTATTCATTTTGTACAAGAAGACTTGAGCTAAAAAAATAAAAAAAGAAAAGAAAGAAAGTGAAAAAAAAATTGTATGCTTCTGTCTGTATTCAGGATCTAGGCCTTCTTAAAGAATGCCAAATTCCTATTGGCCTGTAAAGACCTAAATGGGTACCCTGCTTCCTTAAATTGTTCCACTAGTTTGCTACAACAAATTTGGTAGTGAGCCTCTTCCAGTGCATCACAGCACAGTTTCTTTTAATACATGACCAAGAGGAGTATACTCTCATGTTCTGACTTTCCCTTCCTTTCTGATAGGTTTCAAATCAGAAAATCCCCAAGTGACTCCTATTATTCTGTCTTCATAATGAATAGGCAACCCATGCATAATTGTGGGCTGCCCATGATGTCTTCAACCTCACTTTGGGGTCAGCATGACTGCTTCAAGAGAGCTACCATTTTTAGCTTGTCTTCTAGATATCAGAATCCTATTGCATAAGAAGCGGAGGCTCATATGAAGAAAAAGGAAGTCTCAGAAAAGAGGTGAGGTGGTAGTCCAGCCTCCTTGCCAGTCACAGAAAGTGCATTGAAGAAGAAGAGCATATGGCAGAGCAAGAAGAAGGAATCTGTGGTGATGTCCTCAAACTCAGGAGGCCTAGAAAAAGTCCAGTGATACTGGTTCAGTGGAGAAAAATATTTACTCTAAAGCCAGAATATCTGGGTTCAGATAACTCCTCTCATGCTTGCTACTTGTGTGACCCTGGGTAAGTAATTTAATCACCCTATGCCTGACTTACCATATCTGGTTTGTATTTGATGATCTCTAGGGTCCCTTCAAGCTTTAGAACTATGATCTTATGATTCTAAGGAGAATGGTTGTCCCTGAGAAACAACTATCAATTTTCCAAGCTAGCTACCCCAGACCAGAGGATAACTGATTCCTTTCTTACCTCTATCTTCCTCCCTCTCACCTCTGCATAAGACGACTAGTTTTTCCATCTCCACAAGAGTTGTTACTTACCCATCAGTTACCTTATGTTATAGGTTGCACCCATCTTGAATTTATTTCCTCTGTACCTTGTTCTTCTGCCCTAGATAATTTGCTAATCAATTTGTAATTCATCCATAGTCCACAAAGATAGCGTATCTCTAGAATAAAGGATTGAGTCACATTTGTACAAATAAGATTACCCAAAACACCTACTAAAAGATCCCTGAGAACCCCAGAGTCAAAGTGGGGAAGGGACCTCTGATTAAAATTTATGGAGTTGTCTCTAGGACCACTAAAGAATAGTTATATATTGTCTATGAGTATTGTTGAATCATCAGTTTTGGAGTTTCAGGCCAAGCTAAGATGATCTGAATTAATGTTTTTCTAGCTCACTCTGAGCTGATAAACTGTCTGCTTAAATTGTTTATACTAGAACATCTGCATTAGTTGGCTAAATTGATGTTTTAAGGTGAATTGATTATACCTGTAGTAGTAAATTACATTGTATAAGTTGCTTATGCTAGTAGCATTGAGTTTTGTTTTGTTTTGTTTTCTCAAGGTCTAGGCTGTCATTAGATAGCAGTTTTCCAATGCAAACTCTCTCTGGTCCAGGCAAGTTGACTTCATGGGATATAATGTAGCAGTGACTGGAAATGAAGTAGAATGTTACCTTGGTGATAGACAACTAATCCTAAGGGAAGAGAACAAGCATTTATTAAGTACCTACTATGTGCCAGGAACTGTGCTGAGCACTTTACAAATCCTCACTACCAACCTGGGTGGTAGGTTCCTATTGTTATCCTGATTTACATTTGAGAAAACTGAAGGAAGGGAAGGGAATAAGTATTTATATAGCACTTACTGTGTGCCAGGCAAGTACTCTTTTTTAAACAAATATTATCTTATTTAATCCTCAAAACAACCCTGTGAGTTAGGGTTATCATTATTCCCACCTTACAGTTGAGGAAAATGAGGCAGACAGTAGTTAAATGACTTACCCAGGGTAACATAGATAGTGAACTTCTGAGGCTGTATTTGAACTCAGGGCCAGCTAGATGGCTCAGTGGATAGAATGCTGGGCCTGGAGTCAGGAAGACACTAGTTCAAAGCCAACCACAGATGCTTTCGAGATGTGTGACCCTGGGCAAGTCACTTAACCTTTGTCCATCTTAGTCCACTGGAGAAGGCAATGGCAAACACTCCAGCATCCTTGCCAAGAAAACCTCACGGATAGTATTGTCCATTGAGTCATGAAGAGCTGGACATAACTGAATGACTGAACATGTCATTGTCATGAACAGATTCATGTCAATGAACAGACTGATGACTTCAGGCCTAGCAGTCTATCCACTGCACCACTTAACTGCTTCCCAATCCACAATGACATTCCATTAAGTTTATGCAGCATGTGCTTCTATAGCCTTAACCCTTTAGTGCTGCTTGGAGATCATCAGGATGAGAATTGTGAGGTGTACACTTTAATTTGAGGGCATATTCAACTGCTCACCACATGTGCCAGTATTGGCTTTTACAGATCCAAGCAAGCCTAATGAGCCTGAGAGCAGTTCTGTGCTATGAGAGAAATGGTCAGCAGCAACCTGATATTTTTATAAGTGAAGAAATTCCTAATGGGGATTCATGGTCTGATGCTAGAAAGGTCCTTCAAATCCATCTGCCCAACCTTTTCATTTCACAAATGAGACAACCAAGTGTCAGAGGAACTATGTTACTTATCCAAGGTCACAAAGTAAGTAGACAGAATAGGATTCAAACTCAATCCCCATCATTCCATGTGTTCTTTTAATTGGGCTATCACAAGCAAGGTACAAAATTATGTGTGTGGGCTTGACAACTGCTCATTAACCTGTTCTATCACCATATTGGATGCTCCTAGCCAGAAATGGCATCAGATGACTTTGAGTTCAATACATATTACTGGCCAGAGATACCCAAAAGGCAAATGGATGTCCTATCCTTTGAGTATTGTGGATTAGCATCCTTAATGATGGAGACGATAGTTAGCTTCTTCCTTGCATAGACCCAGGACTCAGAGTATGGCATTGGAATTAAGGATTCTAAAAGTGAAGAATGGAGAGTAGGTCTTCTATTGCCCATATATTCACTGGGTCCATTTGTAGCCCTCACAGACTCAGCACAACATCCCTGGAAGAGAGATCCATACTCTACCATGCTCTGGTAGAAGATTCCCTTGTTAGGATTACAATTATACCCATGACTAAAGCAATGCTCTTAGTTGAGTATCTTTAACATCACTGTCCTCATCATTAACATCATCATCATCACAATCAATCATCATCGTCAAAATGATAGCAAGTGACATTTATATAATACTTTAGTACTTTAGGGCTTATACACCTGCTTTAGATATAATAGAAGAAGGAAAACAGAGGGGGCAAAGGGAATAAGTATTTATATAATGCCACTGTGTGCCAAAGGAGCAGCTAAGTGGCACACTGGATAGAGCGCTGGGACTGGAGTCAGGAAGAATTGTATTCCTGAGTTCAAATCTGACCTTAAACATTTATTAGCTGTGTGACTCTGGGCAAGTCACTTAACCCTTTTTACCTCAGTTTCCTCGTGTATAAAATGAGCTGCAGAAATGGCAATCCACTTCAGTATCTTTGCCAAGAAAACCACAAATGGGGTGACAAAAATTCAGACATTGGGGCAGCTAGGTGGTGCAGTAGATAGAGCACCAGCCCTGGATTCAAGAGGACCTGAATTCAAATCTGCCTCAGACACATAACACTTACTGTTTGCCCTGGGCAAGTCACTTAACCCTGTTGCCTAGACCAAAAAAAAAAAAATTAGACATGACCGAAAATGAATGACCAATAACACTATGTGCCAGGCACTGTGATAAGCACTGAAAAATATTATCTCATTGGATGCTCCATTTGTACTTACAACAACCCTCTGAGGTAGGCACTACTAATGTGATTGTCCTCACTTAATAGATTAGAAAATTGAGGCTCAGAGACAGTAAGCATCTTACCCATGGTAACATAGCTAATTAAGTATTAAAGGTAAGAGTAAAACCTATTTCTTTGCTGGGTTCAAGTCCCACACTTTTCAGCAAAACCATCCTGAGTAGTAAATCTGGTAAAGCAGATGCTTAGTGAAAAATCATTGAATAAAACAAGTCGGATTCACACTGGTAGAAAAAAAAAAGATGTCTAAATAAGCCATGTTACGTTGGTCAAGAAAACACAGCAATATTACTGAAAGTTTTCAGGTGCATTTGCCAACTCAAGCAGCCTGTACAAACATTCATCATGTCTGAACCATGTCCAAATTCCTGTCTTCCACTTATCCTTGGCCCCAGTTCTAAAGAGGTTATAGGTCCCTGGCAAGTCCAGCTTGGTGTAAATCCATGTCGCTGAATGCCAGCCAAAATGTCTGAAATCAATGGAAGAGGCTTTCAGTCACAGATGATGATTTCATACAGGCCTTGCTAGTCTATGTAGGGCATAACTCACCTTCCTTTTTGGAAACAACAAAAAGATGCTTCTGCCAGCAAGCAGGAAGTTCAGACAAATCCTTTTTTAATTCTTCCTGGAATACATTCCCATAAGACCTGTATCTCTCTCACATTTAATTAGCAAATTTGGCTCAGCATGCCAGGTAAGAATTCTATAGAGCAATGCTGACCTTGACATAGAGGCAAATAATAAGCCTGCTCTTGGCTAAAGATCACCAGCAAGTTCTAGTGTTTAAAGGAAATCCCTTCCATTTACTTCTCATCTACAAAATCCTTTCTTGGGTGAACTGAAGTATTTTTTAACCCAGAAACTAGATTTTTACATACATGTTCCTGAGCATTTTCAGAGATCAAGGTATTGTTTGTTTTTCTCATGATTTCTTAAAATATGGTATCCAGACTATTTTCTTGCTCTAAGCTTGTGGATAGTCCAATAATTCTTAGATTATGTCTCTGTAATCTGGTCATCATGTCAATTGTTTTAGACATAAGATAGCTTTTATTTCTTTCCACTTTATTCTTTGTTTTGTTTTTAATTTTGAATATCTCTCATTTTCTCATGGAGTCAAAAGCCTGCCTTAGCTTACGTAGGTCTGAACTTGCAAAGGTGCAGAGATAGGAAAGTAGAAAGATTTTTTTTTTATGTAATGAAAGTAGTCAGGTTTGGTTGTTACATATGTTAGAAAGTAGTGGGAAATAAAACTAGAAGAGTAGATTGGCACTAGGCAGTATAGGATGTCAAATGTGAGGCTAAAAAATTACAATGTCAATAAGTCTCAGGAGGCCACTGAATGACTTTTATCAGGGAAGGAGTATAATCAAAATGCTATGGGAATATTAATCTTTCTGTCATGTATACAATAGAGTGAGTGGAGGCAAGACTGGCAATGGAAAGATTAGTTAGAATATTTCAGCAATCCATGTGTAAAGTAATATGAATTCAACTAAAGTGTTAGCAGAGAAAAGAGATGGATGAACAAGGGAGATATTATGAAGGAAGAATTAACAGAAAGAATGAATTATCCTGAGAAAACTCAGGCTCTAAATTTGACTTAGAATGAACTCTCATAAGGACAGTGGAGTTAAATTTACCTTTATTGAGAATGACCAAAGAATATAACTATCACATATCATATAGTTATAGAATCTATATATCACATAACACAAAATAGAAACCAATAGTCACAATCGATGAACAGCCTTCTTTGTTTCTCTCTGGCTCCCACAGTAAGACTCATCCAGGTGCCAATCATAATAGGCCCTTAAGCTTTACCGCTCCATCAGAGGCTTCGCCAGGACAGAGGAACAAAGATACCCCTCTCTGTGATTACCTTTGTCATTAAAAGTGCTGCATCAGCTATGGGACCCTGATAGCAACTGTCACACAAAGGGTCGACTTGACTTGGAGTTGCATGTTTTCCTCTCTCTCCTCTGGACTATTCCCCCACCTAGTTACTTCATTCATATTACCTACTTTTGATAAACTTCCTCATTCTAGATCAGTGATTAGCAATCAGGTCTAAGTGAGGGTCGTAGCAGACCTGGCCAAAGCTCATTACGCAGGCCATGCTCCATTTATTGAATAAAGGGGTAGTAGAGCATTGGGTGAGAAGGAACAGTAAAAGATGACAATGAAATTTTGAGGTTGGTCCACAAGGAGAAAGGTAACAGGAAATAATTGACTAAGAGAAGAAAGGGAGAAGGAAGAGCTGGGTTAGGTAGAAGTCTAAGGTTTCTTTCATTTCTGAATATGTACCATACATATATATACATATATGTACATGTATAATTTGTTGTTGTTTAGTCATTTTTCAGGCATGCCTGACACTTTGTGACCCTTTGGGGGATTTTCTTGGCAAAGATACTGGAGTGGTTTGCCATTCCTTCTCCATATCATTTTACAAGTAAAGAAGCTGAGACAAACAGGGTTAGTGACTCACCCAGGGTCAGTTGTCTGAGGCTAGATTTGAACCTGGATCTTCCTGGTGCCAGGCCTGTTCTCTATCTACTATACCACATGGCTGCCATATGACATGTATACGTATATATGTAAATTCTCTGATGCTTTGATAAAGTCAAGTTTATATCTGTGATTTTTGTGAGAAGATAGCAATATCTCCAGCCCTACATTTTCACCTGAAATTTGGGTGAAAGCTCAGAGATGGAGAATAATATTGTGCCAAAGTGAAGTTGAAACTGAGGGAGATGAGTATATCACTGGGAGAAAACATGTAAAATGAAAAGAAGAGTAGTAAAGTAAAGGCCTACATGTAGGGGCAGGAAGATTCGGCTCATGAGACAGAGAAAGCGGGATGAAAGAGACCCCAAATAACAAAATGTCATGGAAGCCATGAGAGGTGAGTTTCAAGAGGGTGATCAACAGTGCCAAAGATTGCATATAAGTCCAAGATGATGAAGACCTGACATTAAGGCACTGGATATGGCAATTAGAAGATTATTAGTGACTCTCAATAAAAAAAAGTATCTTTTCATTGCTTCATTATGGCATACAAGGGGATCATGGATTCTTAAAGATTCGGCCAGAAGAATGCCCAATGTGGTAGATGCTACCTGACTAGATATGCTTTAAGTGCAGGCCTGGCCAAACAACATAATTTTTGCCCAATGCCAACCCAGCTACCTTTAGCCTCAGGGTATGGGTGTTTTCAAAAATCATAAAGGTTCTTCTTCAATATAACATGGAGGAGTTTCAGTCTGCATGGATAAAGGGAAGAGTCATATTGACAAAATCATGTATCCTTGATGTGTTGAAAGGGTATCAGTTCCTAGACGTGACACAAGACAATTTATTTTGCTTGACTGTGTATATTTATTGCAAGGTTACAAGGGTTTGGTCTTATCATTTTATTATCTCTAGGGAGCAGGGAGGGAAGAAAAAGAAAAGGAAAAAAATACAGAATAATTTTGTTGTATGTTTGAAAGGTTATGCATAGTGGATCTGTAGTTTTATGTACATCATCTTTTTTTTATTGTACTGTTATGAAAATGCTTGTTTTATTCCATAGATTAAAAATACAATTAAAATGAAATAAATGTTTCTTTTAAAAGAAAAACATCATAGTACTTAAAGTAATGCAGACCAATGAAAGCCAGATTCTAAGGGATTCAAAGGAATGAGTGGGTGACGAGGACAGGAAGAAAACAAAAGTTGACTACTGCCTTTAAAACTGGGGTTCTAAGCTGGGGTTCATTGCGAGCATTACAAAATATATATTTTGATAACGGCCCCAGAAAAATCGAGCAAAGCTATTCAATAGAGTCATTGTGCCTAATAATACATGTCACTTTTCCCTTTTGTACTTGCTCAATCATTAGCAGGAAAGGAGTGATAAGTGCTTTAGCTTCAACCACTGGATTCTAACATTGTCTGTTGCCTTTTAGTGTTGTCTGCTAGTATTGTTATTATGTGGTCATTGTGTATATTGTTCTTTCTGGTTCTGCTTTCTTCACTCCGAAGTACTTCATACAAACTGTCTCATGCTTCAATGAAATCATCATATTAGCCATTCTATTCAGTACAATAAAATCCTTTATATTTGTATAACACCATTTTTCAGCCATGAAAAATGTCATTGGGCACATAATTCAGTCATTGGGCACATAATTTGTTTCCAGCTTTTGTTGCCCCCCGCTCCTACCAAAGGAATATAAATAAACACAAATTTCTCTCAACCCCACGGCCCCATAGAATTACTATTAGAAATAATGGCTCTATGAATACCTTTGTATACGCTCAGGGTTTTTTTGTTTGTTTCATACTGTAACAGTGGTGACCATTGATGATCTGTAGGGATAAGCTTGTACCCTTGCCCTTTCTGATAAAGTGCACACCCAATCAGAGGCTTCTTATTGGTTCTTTGTCCCTCCCCTATCTGTCCCATGATACGTGTGACTGCACTGAAGGATTGATCACTGAGTCACTAAGTTGACATTAAAGGCAGCAGCAATTTATACTCTCAATTTCTTCTTCTTCTCTCCTGACCATGTGGCTGGGCACTCCAAGCTCTCCAGAAACTTTCTGGAAGGAAAGGAAAATGATATCCCCCCTCCGCCAAAGTAGCTTTGGGAGCTGCCTACCCATGGCAGCTAAAGCATACGCTTTAGCTGAGACTGAATCTCAAGGCTACCTCTCCTGCCTTGTGTTTTGATATGGATGTTTCTAGTCTTCATGACAACTTTTAGAGTTGGAGTGGTCAAGAATACCTAAATCCTGCTTCACAGCAAGAAGTGAACCTAAACCAACTTCTCAGAGGACGAAATGGCCACTGCCAAGTGAATGAGGTCAAGTCCTGCCATGACTTACCAGAAGATCTTGGAGCAAGTTGTTCATGTGATACAGAGCCAGAGTCAGGATAAAATGCTTGTTCAGCAGTCCCACAAACCGTTTCATGTTTTGAAAATTTGTCCAATACTACTTAGGAATTTTTTATGTTTAAAAATATTCGTTTTGCTGGGATAAAAACCCACTCTTTGAAAAAAAAACTGCTGGGAAAACTGGAAAAGAGTATGGCAGAAACTAGGCACAGACCCAAATCTCACACCATATACCAAAATAAAGTCAAAATGGGTTCATGATTTAGATATAAAGGCTAATACTATAAGCAAACTGGAAGAGCAAGGAATAGTTTACCTATCAGATCTATGGAGAACAGAAGAATTCATGACCAAACAAGAGACAGAGAACATTATGGAAAGCAAAATGGATAATTTTGATTACATTAAATTGAAAAGTTGTTGCCAATACAACTAAGATTAGAAGGAAGGTAGAAAATTGCAAAAGAATTTTTGCAACCAATCTCTCTGCTAAGGGCCTCATTTCTAAAATATATAGAGAATTAAGACAAATTTATAAGAACACAAGCCATTCCCCAATTGATAAATGGCCAAAGGATATGAACAGACAGTTCTCAGATGAATAAATTAAAGCCACCTATAGTCATATGAAAAAATGTTCTAAATCATTATTGATTAGAGAAATGCAAATCAAAACAACTCTGAGGTACCACGTCACACCTATCAGATTGGCCAACATGACAAAATAGGAAAATGATAAATATTGGAGAAGATGTGGGAAAATTGGAACACTAATACATTGTTGGTGGAGCTGTGAAATGATCCAACCATTTTGGAGAACAATTTGGAACTGTGCCCAAAGGGCTATAAAAATATGCATACCCTATGACCCAGCAATAGTACTTCTATGGCTATATCCCAAAGAGATCATACAAATGGGAAAAGGACCCACATGTACAAAATTATTCATAGCAGCTCTTTTTGTGGTGGCAAAGAATTAGACATTGAGAGAATGCCCTCAATTGGGAAATGGTTAAGCAAGTTGTGGTATATGAATGTAATGGAATACTATCATGCTATAAGAAATGATGAACAGGCTGACTTCAGAAAAACCTGGAAAGACTTGTATGGTCTGATGCTGAGTGAAGTGAGCAGAACCAAGAGAACATTGTACACGATAGCAGCCATGTTGTGCAATGACTAATACTGATAAACTAACCCTTCTCAGCAATACAAGAATCTAAGACATCTCCAGAGGCCTTGTGATAGAAAATGCTATTCACATCCAAAGAAAGAACTATGGAAGTTGATATATTTTTTCTCTTCTGTTGAGTTTTGTTTCCTCTTTCTGATGGTTCCTCCTATTGGTTTTAATTTTTACTTACAATGTCAATAATTTGAAAATATGTTTAATAGGAATATAAATGTATATAGCCTATATTAGCTTGTGCACTGTCTTGGGGAGGGTAGTGGGGAGGAAGGGGGAGAAAAATTTTAACTCAAAAGCATATGGAAGTGATTGTTAATGTCAAAATAAATTAATAAAATAAATTTTTAAAAATATTCCTTTTGTTGTGAAGGAAGTAAATAACAGTTACACTTAGTACATTGAGCATCTTTCCATGAGAGAACCTGTTGCCTTCTTTCTGAGAGCCCTATACATGAGCAAAACTAGAACTGTAACTGAGCTACCTATCTATTTTTATAAAATACCATGTAGCATTTTATATTATATATAGATATTATATGTTATATATAAATTTCCTACACTGTAATATAATTCAAGATATGAGGAACAAACTCTCCATTCTTATTTTTTTAATCATTTCACTTCATGTCCTCAACCCTTTATCAAGAAAGAAAGCATTTTAGATATGGTAGACGGAAGATGGAATTTGAAGAGAGGAAGACCTGACTTCAACATTTACTAGATATCTGACTGCAGGAAAGTGAATAAAGCTCTTTGAATATCAGTTTCCTAGTATGTTGAAATATGAAAAAACAACAACAACAATAATACTGAACTCAAAAGGTTGCTGAAAGGATCAAATGAGTTAATAGATGTATATATAGAATACTTTATTAACTTTAAAAATTATAAATGATTGTTATTTTTATTTTGGTCCTCCACATTAATTTTAATATGTTATCTCTATTAAATTTTCCCTTAATAATTAGATAGTGTTAAATCTATAGTTTAATTTGGAAAATAAGATCATTTTTAAGAGAGGCAGAGCCAAGATGGTAGAGAGAAGTCCAGAAGCTACCTGAGCAATCCCAAGTTTCCTTTTGAAACAACATTAAATCAAGACTCTAAACAGATTCTGGAGCAAGGGAACCCACAAAAAGACAGAGTGAAACAACTTTCCAACTATGATAACTTAGAAGGGCTTTGGAACTTTGGAAAAACGGGAGCACAGCCCTGCACAGACAGTGTTTAAATGCAACCTTCTAACTCAGCCTCCCAGATGTTTTCAGTATTATATAGAAATCCTGGGCACTTTGTGAATTTCTTTGTATTATGCTTCTTCAGTAAGAGGCAATGAGGTGGGCTAGAGAGAAAGGGCAAGTCTTACAGTCAACAAGACTGATTGATCCTAGTTCTGCTTCTGACATTTTGTGGGCCACAAACTAGAAAACCTGACCACTCTCAAGTTAACTTACTTCTCTGTGATCCCACTTAACTCTCTATGATCAAAAATTACAGATGAATTATAGGCTGTGTTCGTAGAAGTTTCCATGGAAAGGTAGCCATGAAATTATAAATCCAAATTCCAAATGAAAATGCTTTTTTTCTTTTTCTTTATTCTCTGGGGTTTTGATCAGCAAACTGTAGATCTAATTTTCATTCTTCATCTTTTTTCTTACCTTATTGCTCTAACTACTAAGATATTTAGTAGCATATCAAATAATCATCTAGAGAATAAGGATCTCAGATTTACCATTGCTCATATGAGAAAATTCCTGTTTATTAATTATAAATAATGTTAGATTTTAGTATTAAATAATTTTTAAAAAACATTAGTAAGAAGTGCTTTCATTTCAAGGTAGTTTTAGCATAAATGAGTACTACTTTTTAGGCTTTTCTGAAAGTATTGATATAATCAGGTTTTTTATTATTTTATTATTATTTTCATAATCATTATTATATATTATAATTGTAATATAATATATAATAATTATATATAATAATTAGATATTATATGGTTATATAATAATAATTATTTTTTCATCATTATTTATTATTAATCTCATCAATTGCATAAATGATTTCCCATGTTGACCTATACTTATGTTCCTGGGATGAATCTAACTTGGTTACAATAACACATAGGCAAAAGAAAGCAATTTAAGGCCTTGAGCAATGGAATGACGTGACTGGATCTATGCATAAGAAAGATTAGTCTGTCAATTTTTACTTTTAAGCGTTCTAAGGAACCTAAAACTTGTGTCTCCAAACATCAATGAGAACAAAGATTTCATTTTAAAAAATGATTTAACAAATATAACATTGCTAATTTCCCAAGTAGTGGGAAATCTTGTTTAGCCAGGTTTCTTCTCTACCAGTGCAGGAGATACTGTACAGTGATTCAGCCATCATGCAATAGTAAGTGATTGATAGTTTGCAAACAGTATTTGGAAAGCACAGAAAAATGTAAAGAGGTGGTCATCCTAAGTAACTTCCCCATCCCACTTAAAATAAATTATAAGATGCTATACATGGATACACTTATCAGGTGGAAACACTGGGTGTGAACAAGGCCTGCACACATCTCTAGGTGGAATAGGAAAATGACTGTAGGACTTGGCTGTGCCTTTCGAGTCCCATATAAAGTCATCAAGCCAGAAAGAATCTGAGATTTGAATATCTGGTGACAGAATTTGGGGAGCCACTCTTGAGAAAGAATTGCTTAGGTTGAGGGTGGAAGGGTAATGAGGAGAGTGTCTCAGCCTCAGTTTCTCCCCTCAAAAAGAGGAGGACTTCATGGGCTTTGAAAAGACTAGAGAATTTTGGATTTCCCATAAACATCTTATCATGGTCCACAGAACAACTGAGAGTAAGGATAGCTTGAATCTAGATTGAAAAGTCTACAAGGTGCTTAACAGAAAAAGTCACATTACACCCAAAAAGGAATATCTCAAGGACCCCTGCAAAATGATTCTCAGTAGCTGTAGCACATGCACTAAGCTTGAGTCCACTTAATCCTGTCCGCTATATGCACTGATGGGAGAGTGTGTTGAAGACTTTTTGGGGGATATTTTGTAATGAATGTTCTTTCTATACCCCTAGTAAATGCCCCTTTGTAAAGCTAATTAAGTCTGGCTGACTCAGATATCATTGATAATCTTTAGGGGATACCATTAGGGGCTTGTGAGCTATAGTATTAGAAAAGACAAAATCCTCATGGCTAAGTCTTGAAATCTGAAGGGGTGTAATAGCCGTGCTCTGCAGACATGACTTATTCCAAGTGGTAGATAGAGATAGTCACCACAAAACATGTGATTAAAATAATTTCTAAACTTTAAATTGATTTATAATTTTTATTTTGAAAAAGTATCACTATGCTATTTATAAATTCTGCCTTCCACAATTTTGAATATAGAGCTGAAAACTGAGAATTATATTAGAAGAAACAGAGATGAAAGTGAGAAAAGTTGTTAGGAATTGCTATAATAGTTTAGGCACTCTTATTATAAATACTATCAAACACAAGAAATTAAGCTCATTTAGAGAAAGAACTATTATTTTACTTTTGTCTTTTTATTCCCAGCACATACCACAATGTCTAACATCTAGGCACTGAATAAATGCTTGTCAATTAATCGCTATGTTATGAAAGGGTTTTTTTGTAAAATTGTCAAAGAACTTAATTAACATATGTAACATGGGCACTATGAGAGAAAAATATTCCCAGAGTTCCAAACAACTAACTTACAAATGGCCTTTTGGAACTAGAATACTTGCATATTATGAATAAAAGTATCTACATAGTACTAATTTTTTTTAAGCCTAAATTATTCTTCTTCACATTTGAGTCATATTTCAATGCTGGTAAGTCCAAGAAAACAGTTCCTAATTATATAGTATTTTATGCTTTACAAAGAGTTTTGTCTCCATTATACATTTTTTTCTCCTAGCATGCATCCTATGGTGCAGGTCAGGAAAATATTATAAACCCTCCATTACAACTGAAGAAAATGAGGCTAACCAAAGTTAACTTGATTTGTCCAATATATTATTGGATTAAAAGACCATACTGAGAAATGGAGTTTGTATTTGGATTCATCAAAGAAAAAAACTATCTAGAGAATACAGCTCAGTCATGCCAGGACATCCATATACTTGAGTTACAGAATAATAGTGAGAAGGTGCTAGAGGTTGAGGGTAAAGGAGGAAGCAGAGTTGTAAGAGCTAAGCATTGGTGATCAAGCTGACCTTCATATGATGCTTTAAAGTTTGAGATATAGTTAGATAGCAGATAGATAATGTGTGTATACAAACACATATGCTATGTATTTCATATATATTTATATATCACACATTTAAATATTTGTATCATGCACAAACACACATATACACATGTAGAGATATATATACACGTGTATACATATATGTATATATGTGTATATATGTATATGTATATATACATATACACACACACATACCCTAATTTGAGCCTCTCAACAACCCTAAGGTATAGTTAGTAAATCATCCATGCCCCCCAATCATTCAGCTGTGAACTTTCCCTCATATTTCACTGCAAAAATTTGAGACCATTCACCCAGAGCTCCTTCTTCTTCACCCTTGCTCATCTCAACACATACATTCCCTCTGTTACTATCTCCTCCTTCATCTTTGTCTCACACAAAGTGCTAATCATTTTCATTGACAAGTAATTCCATTTCATTTTGACTTCTCCAACAGCCTTCCCCCCTACCACCTGCAATCTCTCACTCATCTTCACTTCCTCCCTGTCTATTGCCTCCTTCGTAACTGCCTACAAACACATCCATATTTTCCCCACCCTCAAAAATGCCTACCTTTATTCTTTCATCCATGCTAGTTATGATCCTTTATCTCTCCTGCCTTTTATGGCTAAACCCCTTGAGAAGGCCATTTACAGAAGGTTCCTCTACTTTTCTTCTCACTCTCTGCTTAACTCTCTACAATCTGATTTCTGACCCTATCATTCAACTGCAAGTGCCCTCTTTATTGTTATTAATTATCTCTTAACTGACAAATCCAAAGATTTTCTCATTCCTCATCCTTCTTGACCTCACTGCCACTTTTGACACTACTGATTATCGTCTTCTTACTGATTTTCTCTTCTCTTTTGTGACACTATTCTCTCCTGGTTCTCCTCCTCTTAGCTGTCTGAACATGTTTTCTCAGTCTTCTTTGATATATCTTCATCCAAGTCATGTCCATTTTCACAGGTACCCCACAGGCCTCCATCTTGGGCCCTCTTCTCTTCCCTCTACTATTTCACTTAGTGATCTCATCAGCTCCCGTAGATTCACTTATCATCTCTATGATAATAATTCCTATTACCTCCCATCTGGACTATTGCAATAATCTGCCTGGTTAATCTCCCTGCCACAAGTCTCTCCCCATTCTAGTCCATCCTACATTCATCTATCAAAATGATTTTCCTAAAACAAAGGTCTGATCATGTCACTTTCCTACTCAATAAATTCCAGTGGCTCCCCATTGCCTCCAAGATCAAATATAAAATCCTGTTTGGCATTTCACATTCTATTATAAACTTTCATAACCATGCGTTCCCATACCTTTACAGTTTTCTTGTACCTTACACACTTCCTCCTCATCTCCCAACTCCATATTCTTCAGTCCAATGATAGCCAGCCTTATAGTTATTCCTCAAATAAGACATTTCATCTCCTGACTCTGGGCATTTTCATTGGCTATCCCCATTCATACAATGCTCTCCATCCTCATCTTTGCCTCCTGGCTTCCCTGGCTTCATAATCCCTAGGTAAAATCCCACCTTCTGCAGGAAACTTTTTCTGACCCCCCCTCTTAACTTCAGCAACTTCTCTCTGTCAATTATTCCCTATTTATTCTGTATTTGCTATGTTTGTGGGTGGTTATTTGCATATTGTCTCCCCCATTAGATCATGAGCTCTTTGAGAGCAGACACAGTCCTTTGCCATTCTTTGTATCCCCAGTGCTTAGCAGAGTGCCTGGCACATAATAGGCACTTACTAAATATTTATTCACTGATTGACTCATTTTACAAATGAGAAGACAAAGGATCTGAGATGTTACTCAGTGAGCTAATGTCTACACAGCTAATAGAGGTGTGTACAGAACAGCAATAAGTCCTAAATTCAGCCCCTTTTGTCCACTGGCTTAATGTCCTTGATCTTTAGTAAGATCAGCATCATAAGTAGTAACAGAATTTAGACCTCCCATAAAGACAGCAATGGTTTATAATGTCTGTCTATTAGACTGTCAGACTAAGGAATCCCTAGGGAACCAGGATCACTCTGTTCCTGAGTAAATACTTGACAATTCCGGGTGAATGCCAATCCTACACTGTCATTAAAAAGGTAGCATACCTTTCTTGTCAAAACTATAATTACATGAAATTAGTCTCAAAAACTTCACAGCAAGCATCCTAAATATCTCCCTGTGAAAATGTCTATGACAGGATAGTTATATCAATTGAATTGGACTCCAGGTAATATTTTAACACAAATTCCCCAATATTTTTATGTAACTGTAAGAAAAGCCTGTCATTATTTGTAATAGTGTACATGACTGGTCGGAAGTAGTTATAAAAATCAGTCTGAGCCAATAAACAAATCTGCCAGATGCTTATCTTCACAACGTGTAAAACTATTAAATTTGTGTTTCCTAAATCTTGCTTTCTGAAGAAATTTTGAAAATCCATCCCCACCAGGCAGTACCAACTGAGTGTAATTCATCAGAACTGCAGTTATCAGAGTGAATATTACAGATTTTTCTCCTTAAGCTAATCTCTCAGCTGGTTCTTAGAGAGTAAGTCTACAATGCTTATGAGCTACTGTGTAGAAAGGGAAAAGACCTCACAAAAGGACCTAAAATGTAAGACACAATATATAAGAATAAAATTTCTCTCATCTGGATGTAGCAGTCTTTTTTTCTTTATTTGTTTAACTGTAGATTTATTCCTATATGCAAGCTCAACCCAGTTTTCTCTTTTACAGCAAAGGTAGGAACATCGTGTTCATATGACATAACTCCTAATCTCCCATACAATAATTCACTCTCTATAAATCAATCAGTAAGCTAATTAACAGGCATTCATTAAACACTCACTATGAGCCAGCCAGCAAAGGGCTGAGGATACAAATAAAAAACGAATGGGAATTGGAGGAATCCTTCCTAATTTCTCATAAAGAATTATTATTTGCCCTCTAAAGGAAACATGTTAGGCTCATCAGGTAGCTGGTGGTACAGTGAAAAGAGCATTGGGCCTAGAGTGAGGAGATCTTAGTTCAAATTATGCCTCGAGGCAGCTAGGTGGTGTAGTATATAGAGCACTGGCCCCAGGGTCAGGAGGACCTGAGTTCAAATCCGGCTTCAGACACGTAACACTCAGTAGCTATGTAACCCTAGACAAGTCACTTAACCCCAATTGCCTCACCAAAAAAAAAAAAAAAAGATAGGCCTCAGACACTTACTAGCTATGTGACCCCATTCACTCAACTGTAAAATAGAGTGAATAATAGTACTTACCTTGTAGTGCTGTTATCAGGATCAAATTAGATAATATTTTCCTAAAGCATTTACCATAGTTCCTGGAACATTAGGTATTATTTAAATGCTTATTCCCCTCCCTTCCCCTGATCTGGAAGAAAAAAAAGAGGCCTCTCCAGCTCTCATAGAGATAATTATTTACTGTTCATGTGAAACATCTTTGGATGTTGCTTAAGAATGCACAGCTACTATTCAATCCTTTCTAGTCCCTAATGCATAACAGTTGCATCCTTCCAAGGCTTTGTCTACCTCCTCTCTGGTTGAGGGCTTGGTGTTAGGGTCTGATATTTTCTTCAGTGACCATCTTCTCCTTCCAAACTGTTTTCTCATTGGAGATTTAATTAACCACACCCTGTTACAAGCTCACATTTAGCCTAGGAAAAATATGATGACCCTCAAAGTCCACGTGATACCCTCCTCTAATGTTCTATGGATTTTGCAGCACAAGGAAAGTTAACAATACATTCACACTAGCTCAGAGTCCACAGCTAGGAAAAGTCCCAACATTCAAACATAAGTTTGACTCTCTGCCTTAATTTGAATTTGTTTGGTGTCTCCACCTAACTCTTGGCCTCTCTACAATTGAGACAAGGTAAGGATTTAGGAAGCATTTATGTAAAAGATGCAAGGAAAGCATGTTACAATATCTGCTATTAAATAGGAACAGGGAAGGTAAGTTAGAGAAAAATGAAATTTTTTGGGAGAGCTTCAGAACTCAATCTTTTAGCAAGAGCAACCAACACCTTCAAACTGAAACCTCACCCTCTGCTCTGAGTTGCCTATAAAGGAGACTAATCACCCACCTCAACCATTCCTTCAGTGTTGCAGCTCTGCCCTCCTTTCAATTTCTTCTTTCAGTTCTTTCTGTTTGTTGTCAAGTCTGTGCCACCAATGCTTTCCAGGTTTGACTTGTTAAGTCCCTACTGCAGTTGGGAATTTTTTTAACCTATTCCTTCTACTCAACCTGCTCTCTTACAGGCTTAGCATCTCTTTTAAAATTCCCAGGTGTGACTTAAGTTCCCCTTCAAAGATTGAAATAGTTCATATCTCTCTCAGTGATGTGAGGGGATGCTCTCTCTCTCTTAATTTACAAATTCCAAAATGCTAGTTAACTCATAAATCTCTCTAACATGTGAAAGGCATATCAGTAAATTATAAGTACAGGAGGGAACAATGCAGGCTGTGTGAGAGGTAGGGCCACTGCAAATAAAGCATTAAAATTCTCTCAACAAGACCTTTTTTATGCACCTGGAATTTCAGAAGAATTTTGAATGGACCAGAAATCAGAGAATCGCCTTTCTTGAAAACACAGAGCCAAAAGAGAAGACAATAGGCCAGTGAGAGTTGGGCTTAAAACTGAATGATGCTCAGCCAGATGGAGACAAGTTGGAAAGTCCTTGGAACTCTTTTCTACTAGTTAGAATAACTAATGAGTGTAAGCTGAGGTATATGAGCTTTGTTTTGATTATCATATTTTGTTTTGGATGCAATTGGGGTGAATTGCCCAGGGTCACATGGCTAAGTGTCTCAGGCTGGATTTGAACTCAGGTCCTTCTGACTCCAGGACTGGTGCTGTCTCCACTGTGACACTTAGCTGCCCCTATTATTATTCATTTATGACTACATCTCCCAATCTCTCCCTAGCTGGAAGAGCAGGAGCTACTGTGGGCCCATCCCACTCTTATCCACACAAAAGTTTTGGCTTTATTTTCTGACCTGGGCCAGTTTGGTTCTCCTCAGCCAATCTGGTGGCCCCCATTTCCTGGGATCTTGCCACATTTGTGCTGAAAACTTGATGCAGACACCAGATTGGTTTAATTCAATGCAAGTCAGAACTCCCAAAGTCAAGAGATTTCCAAACTCAGCCTCCTCACTAGCAGGAATTAGAGTCTTTAGCCACTATGCTGGTCTTTTGCTTTTATATTGAATGTTTTTGACAACTGAGAAACAAATCCCTGTCTGATTTATATTTTATATAGTTTAAAATAAGGTTAAATGAAGATTCTTCACTAAAGTCTTCCTTTGATGCACCACATGAAGTAGTAGTAACCTTCATCCTGGAAGCCCATACCAATAGAGACCAAGCTCTGGCAACTTACAGAATCATAGAATAAAAGTTTAGAGTGGAAAAGGATTTAGGGATCACCTAGTCAAACCCCCTAATTTCGTAAGTAAAGAAACCAAAGGCAAGATTTCTTCAAGGTCACACACATAGTAAATAGCTGAGGTATATGGTCTTAGCAAATTTAAAAGATTTCAAATTTATGAGAAGAAACGTGCCCCTCTAATTATCTTGCATTTATTTTTATAATTTCATATGTGGAAATATTGTTTTTTGCTAATTAAAATGTAAGGGTTTTGAGGGCAGAAGCTGTTTTATTTAAGTAGGTACTTAATAAATGCTTACTGACTGATTGCTTGTATGTCTTATATCTGAGGACAAGAAGGTTGGCCACAGAATGATATTCCCTCATATTCCTTATAGAAATCATCAGTCCTGGACAGGCAACAACATGGAGATGATCATTGGACTGGTTGCCCTCTAATCCCCCTTCCAACTTTCTAGGATTATGTGAGTCAATGAGCAGTCCAGTTGAAGGTGATTTGCACTCAGTTCACACAGTGCTATACAGAGGTGCAGGAAATAATTCTAAAAAGTACCCCTTCTCCTATCTTGCTCTAGAAACAGCAATCAAATCAGTTCTGCCATTATTTCTGGAAAGGCAGTGCCAATAGGCTTCCAATTGCTCTTCTCACTGTCTATTCCCAGTTAAAAGCAGTTTCTAGGCTGCTACTCGTCTATAACGGTAATCTTTCTCTATTAAACTTTAAGCTTCTTGAGGACAGGGGCTGTCCTAGTTTTGTATTTATATCCAAATACTTAACAGACTGTCTGGCATGTAGTTCCTTTATTCTTTCATTTCACTCATTCAACAAGAGTCAATAATGTGACATGGAAGTCAGTACAGCTAATTTAAACTGAGGTTTTATGACAGAGACATTGCATCCAGGATCAGGGAAGACATGTCCCATTGTACTCTTTTCCTTGGTTAGATTGCATCTGAAGCGTCACCTTCAGTTCTAAGTGCTACGTTTTAGGAAGGAGGTTAATAAACTGAAGAATATCCAGAGGAAGGCAAAAAGGCTGCTTAAGGGCCTAGAGCTTGTACCTTGTAAGGATTGCTTGAAAGAACTAAGAGAGACTTGATAATGATCTCCAAGTACTTGAAGGGTAATCATGTGGAAGAGGCTTAGATATGTTCTTCTTGGGTCCAGTGGACTGAATTAGGAGAGATGAGTGGATGTTAAAAAAAATGATGCAAAACTTCCCAAGAATTGGAGCAATCCAAAATCAGAATAGACTATTCTCTAATTGATAAATGGCCAAAGGCCATAGCTTTCAGAAGAAATCAAAGCTATCTATAATCACATGAAAAATGCTCTAAATGACTATTGATTAGATAAGTGCACATTAAAACACCTCTGAGATAACACTTCACACCTATCACATTGGCTAATATGACAGAAAAGGAAAATAAATAATGGAAGGAATGTTGAAAAATTGGGAAATAAATGCATTATTGATATTGTGAACTGGTCCAACAATTCTAGAGAACAGTTTGGGATTATGCCCAAGGGGCTATCAAACTGTGCATACACTTTCATCCAGCAATAGCACTAGTAGGTCTATATTCCAAAGAGAAAGAGAAAGGGGAAAGACTTATTTGCAGCAGCTCTTTTTGTGGTGGCAAAGAATCAGAAACTGAGGGGATGCTTACCAATTGGGGAATGGCTGAATAAGTTGTGGCATATGAATGTAATGAAATACTATTTTGCTATAAGAAATGATGAGTAGGGGTGATGGCAGAGGAAAGGCAGAGACACTCCTGAGCTCTCCCCCAAACTTTTTAAATATCTTTAGAAAGTGATTCTGAACAAATTCTAGAGCAGCAGAACCCACAAAGAGACAGAGTGAGGCAGATTTCCAGCCCAAGACAACCCAGAACGTCAACAGGAAAGGTGTGTTGCACCAGGCTGGGACAGGAGTGCAGTCCAGTGCAGGCCACACCTATCTATAGCCCCAGCCTCAGCAAACCAGGAGCAGGGATTGGGAGTGACTGAATTGGTAGCAGCAGTAGTGGCTGCTTCTGGAGTTATCAGCCCCATAGACAGAATGTTTGAAAGTCATCTATTTTGACCTTCGGGCACCAAGATGACAGAGTAAGCAGTAAGTCTCTCTCATCCTCCCTTATTAACCTTGAAAAACTCAGAGAATATTGCTCCAGGAAAAATCCTGGAATAGTGGAGCAGCAGAAAGATGAGGTACAGAAGTCTTTTAGCTCAGGAGGATAGGGGGATGAACAAGAAAGGTCCCTTTTGCTATGGCGGGAGGGGACCAGTGCAGGGCAGAAAGCATCCCAGAAAGCCAGTGGCAAGCCTTACCTCAACAAACCAGCAGAGATGCTGATCCCCAGGGTAGTGGAGCATGCAAGCACACACCAGCCCCCACTACAGCTCCAGCTCAGCACTAGGTAAGCTACCGGACCCCTGTAGTCTCCAGCTGCCAGCACCTAAGGCCCCAGCACAGAAAACCAGTAAACAGGCCCCTACTCCCCATCACCAGAAGACTGAGACAGTGTCCCCTGTGCACCAGAAGCAGAGATCAGCTTTAAAAGCCAGAAAAAAGGCAAACACCATGAGCAAAAAACAACAAAGAAAAACAATGACCATAAAAAAGTATTAGTTACAGGAACAATCAAAACACAAATTTAGAAGAGGACAACATTGTCAACAAACCTACATCCAAAACCTCAAACAGAAATATGAACTGGTCTCAAGCCCAAAAAGCCTTCTTGGAAGAGCTCAAGAAGGATTTTAAAAGTCAAATAAGAGAGGTAGAAGAAAAATTGAACAATTCCTTTAAAATGCAATTGACAAAATGGAAAAAAAGTGCACTGCAGAAAACAACCCCTTATAAAGTAGAATTGGCCAAAAGGAAAAGGAGGTATAAAAACTAACTGAAGAAAACAATTGGTTAAAAAACTAGAACTGGGCAAGTGGAAGCTAATGACTTTATGAAACATCAGGAATCAGTCAAATAAAATCAAAAGAATAAAATAATAGAAGAAAGCATAAAATATCTCATTGGAAAAACAACTGACCTGGAAAATAGATCCAGGACAGGTATTTTAAGAACTATTAGTCTACCTGAAAGCCATGATCAAAAAAGAAGCGTAAACATAATCTTTCAAGAAATCATCAAGAAAAGTGCCCTGAGGTCCTAGACATCGAAAGAATCCACTGATAACCTCCTGAAAGTGATCCCAAACTGAAAACATCAAGGAATATTGTAGCCAAATTCCAGAAGTATCAGATAAGGGAGAAAATACTGCAAGCAGCCAGAAAAAAAACAACTCAGATATTGTGTAACCACAGTCGGATTATGCAGGACCTTGTAGCTTCTACATTAAAAGATCACGGGGCTTGGAATATGATATTCCATAAGGCAAAAGAGCTTGGATTACAAGCAAGGATCAACAACCTAGCAAAACTGAGCATAATCTTTCAGGGGAGAAGATGGCCATCAATGAAATAGGGAACTTCCAGACTTTCCTGATGAAAACACCAGAGTTCAACAGAAAATTTGATCTTCAAATATAAGACTCAGGAGAGGCATAAAATGGTAAACAGGATAGGAAAAAAAAAAAAAAAGAAAAACATGTTATTCAATAAGGGCAAACTGTTTACATTCCTACATAGGAAGATGGTACTTGTAATTCCTGAGAACTGTATATTTATTATGACATTTAGAAGGGATATACCCCTCCTTCATTTACTGTTTAGTAGACTTTACTTTCTGCACTTTTAATCATGTTGGCTAAGATTGATCATATTTTTAGGTTTTTTGAAGAATTAATTTTTACTTTTACCATTTCTGCAGGCTTTTTGGTTTCTAGTTCATCTCCCAATTTTCAACATCTCTTCTTTTTTTTTGTTTATCCTGGATTTATTTATTTTTTCACTATATAATTTTTAGCTGCATATTCACTTTACAAATTACCCCCTTTTCTATGTTGTTAATATGCGTTTTTAGAACTATAGTTTTTTTATTGACAGGTTTAGCTACACTATAGAAATTTACACATATTATTCTATCATTAGCATTTCTTTTCACACACAAAAAAAAAATGTTGCTTCTATGATTTGTTCTTTGACCTATTTGTTATTTATTATTTGTTATGTCTTAATTTGGGTCTGTGTCTTCTGTGCTCCCTGAATTAATTACATTTTTATTGCATTGGTCTGTAAAGTATATTTATTTCTGCCTTTTACATTTATTCATTTATTTGCAATAACTCTGTACTCTGATACATGGACATGTCCTGAGGGAAAAAACTGTGTATGTGTGTAAAGAATGTATGTGCTTATATTTATATATTTATATTCCATACATTTGTATTGTATATGTGTTTCTTTATATATATATTATATTTATATATAGAAATCATATTACATATAATATATTATGTTTATAATATATAAAGATATTCTGTAGCAGTTCCTTTTATAAGACACTGTAAGTTTTTAGCTATAGTTTCTCCAAAAATTTGTTCTATTCTATATTTTTCTTTTTGTGTTTCTTTCTAATAGTTTTGTCTCAGATTGAAAGAAGGTCATTAAAATATTTTGCTATTGTTTTTGAGTCCTTTCAGTCATCTATAACACTTGTAAACCCCATTTGGGGCTTTTTGGCAGAGATACTAGCATTTCCTTTACCATTTCCTTCTCCAGCTCATTTTTCAGATGAAGAACCTTAGGCAAAGAGGGTTAAGTGATTTGTCCAGGGTCACACAGGGAATAAGTGTCTGAAGCTAGATTAGAACCCAGGAAGATCCATCTTCCTGATTCATAGCTCAGTGCTCTGTCTACTGAGCCACCCAGCTATTATTGTATTATAGTCTATATCTTCTTATAATTCAACTGTTTTTTTCATTCATAAATTTAAATGATAAAGCATTTGTACTGTGTAAGTTTAATACTGATATTATTGTTTATGACTCCTTTCAGCACAATATAATTTCCTTTTATATCTATTTTTATGTTGTATATTTTCGGTTTTGCTTTGTTTGATAGCATAAAATCAACTCTTGCCTTTTTTTTATAACCTCCTGATGGATAGTAAATTTTGTTCTAGTCCCTCATTTTTATTCTGTCTATTATTGCTTTTTAGGTATTTTTTAAATGATCGATTGTAGGTTGTTGTTTTTTTCTTGCAGAACCTATCAGTCTTATTTTGTTGGATTATTTAATCTATTCCTATTTCAAATCTATAAGACTTGGGCTACTCTATCTAATGATGTTTTCTTTCCTACTGAATTTTGGATTTTTGTTTGTTTTTCTTCCTTTGTAAAGACAATACCTTATCTCTTCAATTATTTTGGCTTGATTTACTTTAAGGTGTCCCTTTTCCCTCCTCCTCCAACTGTAGCAAACAAGCAAATTATTTGTCACTCTTTTCCCTAGTTTTATTGTTTTATTTAACTTAATTACTAATTAATCTAGTTATCTAATTCTTCCCTTCTTTGTCTCAATTTGTTAAATAAAATCCTCTTTCTGTCCTACCCTTCAACTTTTGTTTTGTTTTGTTTTCAATTCTTTGCCTCTTTTTTTTAAAAAATGATTTATTTCTTTTGTTTCTTCATTAATTTTCTTCTCTCTCTGTTTATTCTAGACTTTTATTTGTGGCCTTCAAACTCATTTAGTGTTTCTTTCATCTCTGTATTTTTCATGGAATTAAAGCTTCTAAATTACTTATTTGGAGTTCCCGCTTCCAAAATGATTCTATGTTATGGCTTTCCAGATCTTGTTTCCTCTCACCTTTTTTTTTTTAAACATGCCTCACTCTTAGAAATAGTTCCAGAAAGGATCAGAAAGTTCCAGAAAATACTGCTGCATGGTAGAAATCCTATGCAGTTCATTACTACCCCTGCCTTCTTTATCATCATTTTTTCCCATTTACCATGAAATCTCCTTTCTGGGTCGTGTTCTTTCACTTTTTCGATTTCTAGTTACTTCCAAAGACGTCTGATTCCTCTGTCTCCTGAAGTAGAATGCCATCCATAGAGGCACACCACTCTATCAGAGGTAGTGGTCTCTATGCCCTTGGGGAGCTCAATGTATTCTTTATATAGATGATATCTACTGTAAGGTCTATCTATCATTGTAAAATACCTCTCTTTCTATGAAAGCACTGAATTCAAATTCTTCCTTTTCTTTCCCTGTACTTCAAAATCTCCTTTTACTACCTCACTTATTCTGCTTTACCTGTTGTTCTTCCAGGAAGGCTAGAGGAATTATTTCCCCTTCATTGTTTACCATTTACTTGATTAGGGGATATTCTCCATCCCCCCTTATCTTCTTCCTTCCTTCTTCTCTTTTTTGCACCCTCCCATTCTGTAGGCTAGTTGTTGGTATGGTTTTGTGAAAGTAGGTTTGCTAATTAAAGAAGTATTGGGGATTAGTGATTATCTCTCTCTACTGTTAATTCATGAAGTTGTTACTTCATTAGATTTCTTACTATCTTTGCCTGTGGAGAGTGCTACAATTACATAATCTCTTGTGTATAATTCTTATTTGGGGGAGTATTGAGAGTTCAAGAGGCAGGAGAAAAAGTTAGTCCTCCATCTTGTTGTCACATGACCCATAATCCCTCTATAGTATCTCAGTGAGAATATTCTACATATGTCTCAAGGGCCTTCTTGATGAATGTGTAAGGGAGTGATAGTTCAGTTGTATGAGGATAGATCTCAAGTTCTAGGAGAAATAGAAGCTAAAGTTAATTCTCACTTGGAGTTTTGAGGTAGGAATTTCTCTTTTTCAGTGTTATAAGCTATTTAATACTGAAGCTAATGGGAAAGATACAGTATGTCTCAGCGGTTTGTGGATGAAGTATTCAAGACCCCAACAGCATTTTAGGGTTAAAGACTGTGGAAATACAAATACCAAAACTGATCTATGATTATGGGACAGATGTTATTTACTTTATTAAAGAAAGAAGATGAGAATTTGATTATAAATCATGAACTAAGCAGAGAAGAGTTTGGAAGGATTCAAAAAGGTCAACCAGCAGGTTAACTATTTGGGTGAGACTAACACCCAGTTAGGTGTTAGTCAAGCACAACATGAATTGACTCAGCTTAGCAATGGAAGCATCTGTTCAAAACAGAAGCTATCCTCATCAAGGAGCTTTAATAGACAGTTCTTGAGATGTGAAGAGGACACCAAAGTTTATAGTTCCTAAATTGGGAGTTACCCTAAACCCATCAGTTTTCTTCACTCATAAATTTACCTGTCAGGTTTATTTAAGTGTATATTCTCTCTCCCTAACAAATCATGAACATATTGATGTTGGATTGTGGCCAATGTTCATATGAAGATTGAAATGTATTAATTATTCTTGATTTTATTTTAATAGACAATTACCTGTGGGTTTTTTTCATTATTGCTGAGTCAGTGCTTATGTTCAAGATCTGAATGTATAATTGTGATTGGCTAGTTATGTGAATAAGCACATTAATGAGAGCTAGAAATCTAAAGTAGGGGGTTGGTGGTAGGTAACTGGTTACCAGTTACTGGTAAGACCAAGAGATACTTGCAATGTTACAGAATAATGGTGGTACTTCAGTGGGAATATAGACCTGCCAGTATGAAGCTAAATTGGAGTGAGTGAAACAGAAAATAGATGCGTGGACACATTATGTGAGGCACTGCAAATTGGGTAAAAACACCCCCATATGCTTGATATAAATGTATATCTTCATATACATTTATAAACTTTTACAACTAATTTTTTTCAGATAACATCTTAAAAAAAATAATTGAAAAATAAAGAGAACACAAGATCTTACTTATTCGGTGCCATAAAAATCAAACTACCAAATAATTATTTTATAGAGCTAGGAAAAAAATGAAAACAAAATTCACCTAGAAAAACAAAAGGCCAAGAATACCAGAAGAATCAATTTTAAAAATGTAAATGAAGGTGGACTAGCAGTACCAGATTTTAAACTATATCATAAAGCAATAATCATAAAAACAATCTGGTACTAGCTAAGAAATAGAGTGGTGGGCCAGTGGAATAAATTAGGTACACAATACATAGTAGTAAATTACCACAGCAATCTAAAAAAGCTAATAATGAGCTTTGGCCATAAGAATTCAACATTTGACAAAAATTGTTAAGAAGACAGGAAAGCAGTTTGGCAGAAATTAGACAAAGACAAACATCTCAAACCACAAACCAAGATATGATAAAAATGGATGAAATTATTTAGACATAAAGGGTAATAGCACAAGTGAATTAATGGAGAATGAAAAAATGTATCTATAGATAAGGGAAGAATATATGACCAAACAAGAGACAAGAAATAAAATGGATTGTTTTTATTTGTTGTTTTGTTTTTTTCAGTTATGTCTGACTCTTTGTGACCCCATTTGGGTTTTCTTAGCAAAGACACTGGAGTGGTTTGTCATTTCTTTCTCCAGCTCATTTTACAGATGAGGAAATTGAGAAAATAGGGTTAAGTGACTTGCCCAAGGTCACACAGCTAGTATCTGAGGCCAGATTTGAACTCAGGAAGATGAATCTTCCTTACTCCAGCCCCAGCACTCTATCTACTGTACCACCAATTTTGATAACATGAAACTAAAATGTTTTAGCACAAACAAAACTAAATTATAAAACCAAAATTAAAAGGAAAACAGGAAACTGATGAAAATGTATAGCAGGTTTCTCTGATACAGGCATTACCTCTTAAATATATAGTAGTTGAGACAAATTTATAAAAATAAGAGCCATTCCCCAGTTGATAAATGGTCAAAGGACATGAACATGTAGTTTTCAGAGACAGAAATCAAAGTTCTCAATAGCCATATAAAAATGCTTTAAATCACCACTGATTAGAGAAATGCAAATTAAAACAACTTTGAGATATCATCTCACACCTATCAGGTTGGCTGACATGACAGAAAAGGAAAACGACAAATGAGGAGATGTGGAAACATTGGGACACTAATGTGCTATTGGTGGAGTTGTGAATTAGTCTAACCATTCTGGAGAATACTTTGGAACTAGGCTTAAAGGGCTTCAAAACCGTGTAACCCTTTGACCCAGTAATATCACTGCTAGGTCTGTATCTCAAAGAGATCAAAAGGGATGGGGATAAACCTATTTGTACAAAAATATTAATAGCTGCTCTTTTGTGGTAGCAAAGAATTGGAAACTGAGGGAATGACCATCAATTGCAGGGTGGTTGAAAAAGTTGAGGTATATGATTTTGATGGCATACTATTGTCTAATAAGAATTGATGAACAGGATGGTTTCGGGGGGGAAAATCTTGGGAAGACTTCTACGAACTCATGCAAAGTGAGGTAAGCAGAATCAGAAGAATACTGTACCCAGTAACAGTAATGTTGTAAGTTTGATAAACTGTGTGACATATAGCTACTCTGATCAAGACAATGATGCAAAATAATTCCAAAGGATTCATAATGAAAAAAATGCCATGCACCTCCAGAGACAAAACTGATGAACTCTGAATGAAGATTGAAGCAATTTTTTTTACTTTATTTTTTCTAGTTTTATTTTTTGGGGTTTTTTTGCGTGTAGTATGTCTAATATAGAAATATGTTTTGCATGACTTCATACGTATGATTAATATCAAATAGCTTGCCTTTTCAAGGAGGGTGGAGGGGTGAGAGAAACAGAGAAAATTTGTAACTCAAAATTTTTGAAAATGAATGTTGAAAATTTAAATATAATTGGGAAATATTTAATGAGATAAAAATATTTTTTCACATAGAGAGAATACACTATCCCACTGTGTTTATGAAATACAAACTATGAAAATTCATTTGATTCAGGAAAGTAGGATACTTTCTTAAGGGCTCTCCTTTATTAAGATGTTTCCATACATATTTTACAATCATACAGAACTTCATAAAGGATACAACAACTAAGATAACTTCATATGATAACTTTTTAATCATAAATATCAGGCCAAACACAAAACATTGCTCATGGCACTAATGTGATATTCAGAGCATATTCTAAAGGGCAAGATATTTTCTATTGATGGTGGAATTTGAATATCCTCCTGGTTTTGTATGCCATTGTACCCACTGTGTCAAGTCCAGCAAAGTTTCAAGGTCTTTTAAATGAAATCTATAATCACCCAAAAGAGTTTGGATGAATTAACTGCATGAGGAAAAAAATTAAATGGATGAAAAGTGTCTGTTGTCCAGATTTTAATAAGCATTTGGATTGAAAGATTGTAGCGAAGGTCTATCTATATCATGGACAGACTCTATAGATGGACAATGAACTGAGACCAGAATAGCTTCAAAGGAAGATAATGATCTAAATTTCATATAGGAAATTGTGCAATGTTTTTAATGAACCAAAGTTTCTCCCTGAAACAAAAGCTTACACTGCTTAACACCAATATTCTTCTGATGATGCTATGTCTCTGTTATAAAACATGGAATAACACAGTTGCTGAAAAAATTGTAGGTAACTCATGAAATAATGAAATGAACAGTAGGTGATAGCTAGATGCAAGGACAGCTCTATGCCCCTTGCCAGCAGGAAGAAGTTTCAGAAGCCAAGACCTTCACCCCTTACCCCAAAAGAATTTAGGTCCCATTTGTTTGAGGGGGGAATATGAGGATGGGATCTGGACCCCAGAAAGGAAAAACCCTGGACTTTCCCAAATGGCCAAATCTCTGGTTTTAGCCTGAGGCTATATTCCCATCAACTGGTCTTTCATTGTGGCTACACCTAATCTTCCAATTCTTGGTCACCTTTAATCTAGCCTAGCCCTACCTCCCTATGTCCCCTGGCCATTTCCCAGGCTTAATCCTAGTGAGGCTCCATTCTCCCTTGGACAAGTGGTCTAGGTCTCAGGAGTTCTGTTCATCCCAGCCTGGCCACTCCCATCCAGATCCTCCTTAAACCCCTCCTTCAGTCACTCCAAACTATTTGGCCACTGCTAGATCTCTCCCACAGTCTTTCTGTATATAAGGTCCATCTTGTCTCCATTAAGGTACTCAGATTCTTAAAACTAGCCACTGCTCAGATTCTTACAATATAGCCAATTGCTCACTAATGTTTAGACTCCATAAGAGTCTGCCTAATATGTCAGATCTTTAATAAACCTTGTCTTTGGCTAAAAAAAAATGTACTAATGTAAAATTCCATACTAGAAGCATAAAATATATTGTCAAAGAAAGATATGAATTGAAAATGAGTTGGCTAAGTCATGAACAGAGCTAATGACAACTGACAAACAGTTTATTTCACTGCTACTTGGTCAATGTCAAGGGATGGAGAGGAAAGCCCTTGAACATTGATTTTATGGGAAGAAATATACAAAAGTCCAATGAAATGAGAAGGCGTGCATGGGTTATCATCTGGACCATTGGAGGGAGTTCTTACATTGATGAGATCACAGAATCATCAAAGTATAATGGGTTAATAGTTTCTCATATCTGCTTGGTTGTCTTTTTCATTTTTTAAATTAAAAATACTATGTGCAATCTTTTCCATTTTTTGATAATCTTCCTACTGTGAGACATCATGAAAATTGATTCCTGAGATCTTTTAAAATGTGGTTGCCAGGTAGGACTTCTGGGAACCAAGATGGCAGAGTAAGCATTAAATTGCTGTATCTCTTCTATATTCACCTCTAAACAAGCATAAAATAGGACCCAAAACAAATTCCGAAACAGCAGAACAAGCAAAAAGATGGGGTGAAACAAACTTTTAGCTCAAGAAACTTGGAAGATTTGCAAGAAAGTCTGTTTCAGTCAGGTAAAAGGAGAGAGCACTCCATGACAGGAAGCATCCCAACAAGCCAGCAGCAAGCCACACCTTAGCTAACCAGCAGGAGATCCTGAGCCAGAATGATGGAGCAGGTGAAACACCAACACAAGGATCCTCAGCATAGCCAGAGCAACCAATAGACCCCAGCTCTGAGAACCACCACATGCTTCAGTTTAGTTGGTGGGTAACAGGTAAGCCTACAGGTGCCTAAGCAAACAGGTAGTCACTAGCAGAGTCCCTCCGCATACTTCAGCATAGCTCCAGGAAAACAGGCAGCTTCCAGCAGCCAGACCATCAGGTACTGTGGAGTAGCCCCAGACAAACAGGCAGTCTACAGTGGCCAGACCCACCTACTTCATTGTAGCCCTGAGAAAACACAGAAGCACCCCACCCCTCAGCACATGCTAGACACCAGCACTAGGACTCCCAACCCTATGACTTCCAGCAGCACCAGCCACCCTCACCTTTCCTCCTTAGCACTGCACCAGACACCAATAGTTCCCCATGGGCCTCAGGGCAACATCAGTGCAGCACCAGGTAAACATCCCGAGCTTGCAGCCCAAAAGAAGCCTGAGGCAGCACTCCTTCCACCCCAGAGCAAAGCTCAAATTTAAAAGAAAGGAAAAAGGTCAAAAAACAGGAGCAAAAAACAACAATAAAACTTGGTTGCAGGGACAGCTAGGTTGCACAGTGGATAGAGCTCTGGCCTTGGAGTCAGAAGGACCTGAGTTCAAATCTAGCCTCAGACACTTGGCACTTACTAGCTGTGTGACCCTGGGCAAGTCACTTAACCCCAATTGCCTAACTAAAAAAAAAAAAGGAAAAAGAAAACTTGGCTGCTTCCAGAATAAATATTTCCATGTGTATTTGCTCAAACCCACCAGTCTTTCTGATGCTTTCTTTTTAGATACTATTTCCCCTGCTGTGCACATTACATTGGATGTTGGGTTAGTAGACTCCCAATTGAATGGTTCCATTATTTTGGCTAATAAGAGTATGTCACTAAAATTGCCTACCAATCTGTCTCATTTCTTTCCTGTTTATTGTCTTCCTTCCAGTTTCATCTATGAATGCTTACTTGACATCTTGTGCTAGATGTCCTACCAGTCTTATTTTCTCTTGATAGCTTTGGGCTGTTATAAAAAAGAGACATCATTCATAGTCTGATTATTTTGAACTCCTTTTTACTTTATCTTAAATCAACTTGCAGAGGCATCTGTAAAGCAAATTTTTAAACTCTTTAACCCTAACATTTTTTTTAAAGAACCAAGTCAGATGGAGGTGAGATTTGGAGCAACCTTTTTCTAAAATGAAAACGAAAAGACTAACTCAGATAAACTTCTAATTGTGACTGGAGATTGAAGATTGGGATGGAATACAGAAGTTCACAAAAAGCCAGAGAGCAGAGCAAAAAGAGTGAGCATGATCTGATAAAACTGGATAAAAATCACCAACAGTCAAAGATGGCTTAAAATCACAATGGAGTTTGAGTGCTTATCTGGTTGAACAAGAAAAGTAAAAGTAGGAGTCATAAGTTAAGATGATTCTTTTTAAATTATTTATTTAGCATTTTATTTTTCTCCAATTACATGTAAAAATAATTTTTAACATTTGTTTTTAAAATTTTGAGTTCCAAATTTATTCCTTTCCTCTGCACCCCTCTGATTGAGCAGGCAAGAAATTTGATATAGGCTATATATGTGTATTTCCATATTAGTCGTGTTGTAAACATATTTCCATATTGGTCATGTTGTAAAAGAATACATAGACAAAAAAATCCCAAGAAAAATAAAGTAAAAAAAATATACTTCAAACTGTATTCAGACTCCATCAGTTCTTTCTCTTAGGGATAGATAACATTTTTCATCATAAGTCCTTCAGAGTTGTCCTGTATCGTTGTATTGCCGAGAATACACAACTCATTCATAGTTGAATATCTTACAATATTGTTGTTATCATGCACAATGTTATCCTGGCTCTACTCATTTTACTTTGTATTCGTTCATATAGGTCTTCTAGGTTTTTCTGAGAGCATAGGACGATCGTTCTGAAGATTATATCTGTCTGGCTAATACTTGTTGGGTTTGTTAATCTAGATTTTAATTGTTTTGTTAATAAAACTAGCTTACATTTAAGGTGTAAATACTTTTCATATGCATTATCTTGTTTTGTTCTTACCTCAATGCTGTGAGTTGAGTAGTATAAGTATCCACATTTTACAGGTGAGAAAACTAAGGCTGGGGATTAATTAAAATTCCTTGAGCATGGAACCGATAGTGAATATCAGAGCCAGACTTCAAGCCCCATTTCCAAATGCAGCATTCTTCCCACTATACCATGCTGCTGCAGCTAAATTTCACATTTCGAAGAATTTCCTTTGAACCTGTGTGTATATGAACTTATGCATGTATATATTTTTATATATGTGTATATATGTATATGTATGCATCCATATTTATGAGAGAGAGAGAGAGAGAGAGAGAGAGAGACTGGGTTTCACTATCTTGCCCAGGCTAGAAGTGTGAGAGCCACTGGTGGGCCCAAAAGCTTTGATACACGCTTTATCAGACTCAAGCAGGTTCATCCCTCTTTAGACAGCCTGGTAGTCACCTCTTATGGGAGCTTTCAGTAATGATGACAGACTTAGTATGGACATTTCATTGCTTCACTGACTTTCATTGCTCCTATAGCTCAGAATTTCCTTGCTTAGGCAATGCACCAGCCTGTCTCCCTAAAGAATAGGAACTACAGGTATGTAGCACCTTGACTGACTTGCATGCCTTCATCACCACCTGCTACTACATATTATAGATAAAAGAGAAATAGAAGAAACTTAATTTTAATATACTAAATATATTACAACTAAATATAGCCATGTGTCCATGAGAACCAAAGGGAAATGAATAAACATCTTACATGTTTGCCTCTTAGCCTTTTCATTTCATCTAGAATTATGATAGACCACATGGTATAGTTTAAGTAATTGTTGTTATATTCCCTTCATAGATATCAGCATCTCATTGCCAGAAGTTGATTTTGACAACCATGCAAACCAGGAGTGTGCTGGTAAAAATGTTTGGCAACCAGTACTCTGAAAAAAGAAAAAATTGCAAAAGACTAAATAAAAACCTGTTTTGCAGCCTCTTGGTGATTTCCAACATAAAACTGTTCATACTGAAAATTTAAAAATTAGTTCTCTGGGCCAGTCTGAGCTAGTTTCAGCACAGTCCTCTTCACTTTGACAGGATATTATCAATCCCCTTGCTTCCCATGTCAGATTCCTAGTGTTAAAGCAATGTTGGTTCCTGACTCAACAGAAACTTAACATGAGGCCAAATTGTTGAAGTCCTTTTTCAGGCATTCTTAAGCTGAGGTCTATGGACTTTAAAAATATCGACAAATGTATTTCAATATTATTGGTTTCCTTTATAATGTGTAAGATTACAAATGAGATAAGCATTTAAAATTTTATTTTGGGAAGAGTTCCATAAGTTTGATTTAACACAGATTTGGGGAGGTTCATAAAAACAAACTAAAGTGCAAGAAAACATGGAGCTCATAATAATGTAAAGTAAGCCAGCCATATTAAGGGAAGATACAATATGCAGAGTTGTCAGGAAGATGGTGGAAACTGGTCAGCTACGCTACTAGGTGGAAATGGACACTTGTGGGGCCTTGGAGAGAATAGGGCACCTTCTTTCCCTAGATCATTAAAAATCTGGTGGGTTTTTATAGGATTCTTATTTGAGCCTAGCAGAAACAGATATTGGAGGAGAGGAGCTAGGAGGCTGGACCTGGGAACTAGTGATGATTCATACTAAAATGGAGAAAGAAGACACCTGGGAAATTGGAAGCTAGTTGATATTCTAATTCCTTGCTAGCTTTGTGTTTTGTTACTGCCAGTCTTACTCTGACAATGTGATTTAGTCAAGGGTTTTGAGCTTCTTTGGAGTTTCTTCATTTAGCAGCCTAGGGAGGCTACTGGATTCTTTGAAGTTTCACCAGGCTACTAAAGGGGTCTATAATACCAAAACAAATTAAGAAATCTTATTTTATTTTTTGTATATATTTTATACTTATTTATCTATATGGGTGACGCATACCTGCCCTTCCTTTGGTTAGAATATAAGCTTCTTAAGGGCAGATATGATTTATTTTTATCTTTCCATCACCAGCCACCAGCACTGTTACTGGCAAATGGTAAATGTTTAATAACTGCTTGTTGAATACATCATTTCCCCAATCCTTCAGCTCTCCATGATTTTTCTTATTCCCTCACTTTTTTGCTCTGAAATGTTAACACTCACTTTCCCCAATACTTATTGTGTGTGTGTGTGTGTGTGTGTGTGTGTGTGTGTTTCTGACTGCCTCCTTTCTTCCTCTTTGCTTCCTCTTCCTCTTACTTTTCATATATTTCTTGAACTGGCTTGCCTGAGTGGTTATAACCTGCAGACCTTCAATATCCAAATGACTCAGATAGTTTCATATTCCTCACTGCTTTGACAACTAGTTTTAGCCTCTGTTCTGTATTGAGTTAACTCAGATTAACTCTACAAATCCACTTTATTGTGTCCCCAGCCTTGCTCCAGCTCTTCTCTTACTTCCACATAATCCATAATTTGGTCCTACCTTATGTCTAATCCCTTGTAATAGAAGAGCTCTCCTTTCACCATCTTCTGAAAATAGGAAATCATCATTCTTTCAAAGTGTACAATTCTTTTCACACATGACTCCTAAAAATGCATCAAAAAGACCCAAAAAATAAAATAAATAAAAAATGAAATAAAATAAATGCATCCAAACCTTCTTTTTTTCAGGGGGGGCTGGTGCTGAGTGAAGAATACTGTGAATTAATTTGATTAATTCTGAAAGATGCAAATCATTTCAAAAATAGGTGATAGAATATGCCAATGTTAATTTTAACTATTAATAACCATATATCTGATATGAAATCCAGATGGGGATTATTTGTAATTCTAGAGTGTTTGGGTGTTTTAGATTTTGGCTCATTGCAAAGAAAACTCCCAAACAATTAGAGCTAGCCAAAAAGGGAAAGAATTGGCTAAGGAGGCAGTGGGTTCTCCCCTCAATGAAAGTTTGTAAAAAGAAGCTGAATGACCATTTGTAAAGGTAATTCTGAATAGACACAGATTGGATTGAATTGGATTGGATGGCCTCTGAGGTCTCTTTCAACTCTTGGGCCCTATAATTCTTGAATTATTGTGATCTGTTCATCAAAATGAGACTGTGTATGTATTTGACTTCCCACATCATTGTACAAGAATAATCAGAACTCATTATCTATTAGTGAATTGGAGCTCAAGACATACTTCCCCAGAAGAGTAGAGACTCCTATCTCTTTTTGTAGTTTCATTATCAAAATGGGGCTGAGAGATGGAATAGATTCCATTATTCTTTAATGAGGGCAAATGATCTATGCCACTTGCAGCATTATCTGTCTATGTCAAAAACAATAATGCTAGTACTTATCTGGGGGATCAATGTCAGTCAGGTGTTCCAAGCAATTGTTGAATTCTCCACTGAAGAAAAGTGATGATATGTACGACACCTAATTATTTGGAATTGTTTAATTCTTCAGGTTTAGAGGCTAAAGACTGCCAGCTGTAAAGACAGGGTGGGATCAAGGGGGTTAATGGCAGATTCCAGGGCATAGGCAGGTACTGGAGTCATACTCCCTTGGTCAGCAAAAGTCAAGGCACTGACTTGGAATAAATGGTTATTGGAGAGTCAGGCAAAAGTTTAGAAACGTCAAAGACCAGGAACATGTATGGAAATGCTAAGTGCTGAGGAATGAGAGCACACAAACAGAGGTAATCCCCATGACCCTGGATATGTCCTTAGGAAGCAGTTGCCCTGGCAAAGAGGGTTTTGATTCTCAAAGCTCCAGAACTTAGTCTCATGGCCTTGGTAGAACTCAGTATTTATTAAAGAGATGTTGGTCCATGATCTTGAGCTTTGCTTCCTCTGGAATCAAAGAATCATCCTGATTTCACCAGAAATCTTCAATATCTCTGTTGGATGATCTCTTTGAGTTTGGGAGTAATGGCCATTCTCCAATTTCTGCACATAGTAAGTGTGTAAGAATTGATTATTTATTGAATGATTAATATCCTTAGAGAAATCTAATGCAGACAATTCAACATCATATATATTATGGGGTCAAGGGAGCAGAGGGGAATAAGCAATTAAATCTCATGAAAAATAGAAATCATATGTTTAGCTTCCAAAAATGTCATAGCTAGTATTTAGTTCATGCTAACTTTCCATCTCCTTGATGCCACATTAGAACATGAGCTAATGCAAGGACAGGTTTAAGTTTTCACCTTTCTTTGTATCCCCAGGACTCAGCACAGTGTCTGGCACATGGTAAATACTTTACAAAGGCTTATGAAACATCATAGTGCTTAAGACTCCGAGTCCTATCCTCTTTGCAGTAAATTATATGTTCTCCCCTTTACCAACTGATCATGTTACAAGTTGTTACTGCCTTTTTTTACCACCTCTTCATATACTTCAATTGGAAATGATCAAACCCAGAAGACCTTGCTACACCTTCCCTCCAGTGTTGCCTCCTGCATCCATCCAGATACTTGGAAACAAAGGGAAAGTTAAGCAGCCTAGCTTTCTTTGCCTTTCACTTAAATATAAAGTGACAAAGTCTGAAAATAGCTTTTCTGAGTGTAGCATTTTTTCCCTGCAAGCCCTTCCCTTGTAATTATGGCCATTACAGTAAGGGTTTTGTTTTTAATTGCATGTTTCATTATCACTGAAGTGCTTCAACCTACAATCCTTCTCTTCTTATCCTCCTTGTCCAAAGGAATACACGCTGATTCTCTCTCTCTCTCTCTCTCTCTCTCTCTCTCTCTCTCTCTCTCTCTCTCTCTCTCTCTTTCTCTCTCTCTCTCTGCCATTTAAAGCGCATCAAAAAGCGTAGATGAAAACTACCCACCTATTTTCTCTGAGATAATTCCTTTAGGGGAGAAAAAAAAACCTCACTTCCATGCAGTGGCTTGGAGTTTTCTTGAAATAAGTTTAAGGACTCTGACCTCTAACTGAGAACAATGCTACGTGACAGGTGAGAAGAGTGGCTAGCATACTGGACATGGAGGCAATAAGACCTGAGTTCAAATCTTATCTCAAACACTTTATTTACTGACAGGGTAACCCTGGAAATGTCATTTAGATTTTTCAGCCTCAGTTTCCTCATATGTAAAATGAAGACAATATTAGCACTCAAGAAGGTTTTTGTTAAGATCAAATGAGATAATATATACAAGGCATTTTGTCTTAAAGTGTGTGTTGAGAGAGAGAGAAATAGAGAGACAGAGAGAGAGAGACAGACATACAGAGAGAGAGAGAGCAACAGAGACAGGGAGGGAGAGAGAGAGAAAGAGAGAGAGAAAGAGAGAGAGGAGAGAGAGAGAGAGAGAGAGAGAGAGAGAGAGAGGAGGGAGAAAGGGAGGGAGAGAGAGAGAGAGAGAGAGAGAGAGAGAGAGAGAGAGAGAGAGAGATGATAGGTAGATAGACAAATGAAAATAGAAAGACTAGTGCAACAACCTTTGGTAAGAGGTTGTCTGGTCACAAGTCCCCTGAGGATGTAGCATTCTTCCCATTTGGGGAAGAAAGGAAACTAATGAGAGATCAGCTCTGAGAAAATGGGGTGAAGGTCTCCATTTATGGGCTGCAGCTCCATGCTACAGCAGACTGAGAACTCACAAGGAGAATGATGAAAATGGAAGGTAGAGAAGGCAGCTGTACCATGGCATCAGCAGCCAGTATCTGGCCCATCTCAGTTCTTTTCTTCTCCATGAGAAAGAATTTCTAAATCAACAAGTTTGATGGCCTGTATCTCTGTGATTTTAGTGCTGGTGGCACTCATTTCCCTAGCATCCATGATCTTAAAATCTTATTGAATAAGTTTTTTTCAATTAATAATAAGTTTTACACTAAGCCATCTAGTCTTTATCCCACTGTTATTAAACACATTTTTTGCTTGTCATTTCTTTATCTCTAAACGATGTTAAATTCTTCCCCTCCTCATTCTCTATGAGCAAAGGGCAAGAACTGAGACCCCTGTGTCATCATCAGTATTCTGCATTTGTGAGATGGTTCACAGGATGACAGGATCACAGATTTACAGCTGGGAAGAACCTTTGAGAACATATAATCCAAATTCCTTATTTTACATTTGAGAAAAAAAAAAGGCTCAGAGATAGGAGAATTGTCTAGGGTCACATAGGAGAGAAAGTAGTAGAGGCAGAATTTTAAACCCAGGCTTCCTGACTCCAAAACTATGGCTTTTTTCACTATACTTTTCATACTGTCTCTCATGTTCCTGATTGACTAAGTCTGGGGTGACTAGGATAGTCTTACATCAGAACTCTGATGATGGAACAAATATCCTTCCTTTCTGTTGTTGTTGTTATTGTTGTGATGCTGCCAGTGGTGGCAGCAGTGGTGGCGGTGGTGGTGGTGGCTCATCTTTCATTTTTAAATGGTTTAAATGATTAAAATTCATTATGATGTTGGAGTCATTGTTCAATTGTGACTGATCAGTCTAATATGAGACACTACCACAGACCTGGCACACACAGTCCATCAAAACATTTAGAGTGGAAGTGGCTCTGGATTTTCACAGCTCACATTTTCACTGGGCTTCAACAATTCTGCTTTGTTCATAGAGTACAGAACCTTCTTTGATATGGGCATGCCATGCTAGGGGTCCTGTGCCGGGTCTCACAGTCAATATTAAAGCTCTCCAGAGATATCTTGAAAGTATCCTCATACCACTTCTTCTGATCACCAAGTGAGTCTTTACCTTGGACAATTCTGAATATATAATGTAAGTGAACTTATCCATAACATTAAAAATTGCTCCATTTACTGTGATCAATGTTTCTTTGTCTGAATAGTACTGTGCTGGCTGGTGGAGGACCTATTTTCTTGGTGTTGTCAGGTCAAAATTAGTACAGATTGCAGAGAGTTGATCAATACTCTGTTGCATCTAAGCCTCAGGGGTTGTATTGAGCACACAATCATTTGCAAACAAAAAGTTGTATATTAATTCTCCCTCCACTTTAGTCTTCACTTGTGGCTTCTCCAAGTTAATTAGTTTACCATAAGTACAGAAACTAAACTTGATGCCATTTTCATCCTCACTGAAGATGTCGGACAGTATTATGGAAAACATCATGCTGAAGAGCATGGGAGTAAGCACACAATTCTGCTTCCCTTCATTGGTGACTGGGAAAGCACTAGAGCATCATCCTTTATCCAGACCACATGAAACTGGCATACAATGATGATGAACTTCAGACAACCCAATTCACTATGATCTTCCACAGGTCCTCATGACTGACAGAATCAAGGGTCCCGGTCATATCAACAAATGTTGTTCTGCTCCTCTGTTCTGCTCATAGTGTGTCTCCTGGACTTGTCTGGCAGCAAACACCATGTTACTCATCCTATGGCTCTTTCTAGTGCTACACTGACTCTTAAATACGTGACCATCTCCCAGATGATTAGTTAGGCAATTAAGGAGGAATCTGGCAAGGACCTTGCTGACAATAACTAGGAGAGAGATACCCCTGTTTCTTTTTCCTTTATGGAGATGGCATGGAGGTGTCCTTAAGCTCCTGGGGGGTGATTTCCTCTTGCCATATAACCCAAAAGATTTCATTCAGCTTCTGTATAAGCAGTGGACCCCCTGCCTTCTAGATCTCTGCTGGAATGGAATCAGTGCCAGGCACTTTGTCACTTGAGAGGAGCTTGATGGAATTCAGTACATCTTTTTCATTTGGAGACTTCTATAGAAAAGACTTGATTACAACCTGAGACATACAATCAATGACTTCAGCACTGGTCAATGATAGTCTGTTAAGAGTGCTACAGAAGTGTTCAGTCCATCTGTACAGTATCATGTTCTTGTCACAGATCAATGTGGCTCCATCAGCCCTGAGTAGTTGAAATGAAGTACTTAGAATTATTGCTGTCAGTATAGAATTGAATCTCCTCTGCCTTCTTACTTAGCCAAGAATGCTGCATTTCTCTAAGCTTCACTTGCACTTTGCTTTTGATGCAGTTAAATGCTGCCTTCTTGGAGGTGGACAAGTCATACTGCTGATAAACTCTGTGGAGTTCTTGTTTCTTCTTTAGCAGCTTCTGAATTTCCTCGTCATTTTCAGCAAACCAATTCTGATGTTTACAGGTGTTTTGGCTCAAATGAGCAGAAGTGGTGCTGAATACCAAATCTCAGAAAGCTAACCATTCCTCTTCTGCTCTGTTGTTGCTGACTATGTGCTGACTCAGCTTTCCCTCCAGATTAGCAATAAACTGTTCCTGCATGGAGAAACACTCTGGCCTCCTAATGTTGAGTTCCCTGACATTTCTCTTGCCTTGGGGCCACTGCTATTGCTGAATGTGAATGTTTAAGTGGGAGATGAGTCTGTGATCAGTCCAGCACTCTGCACTGCACATGGCCTTTGTCATTCTCATATCCTGTGTATCTCTTCTCCTGACAATGATGTAGTCTATTAAATGCCAGTGCTTGCTATAAGTATGCATCAATGACATTTTACTGTGAAAGATGATATTGTTGATGAGAAGGTCATGAGACACACATGTCTTCAGGAGTAAGTGACCTTTCCTATTGTTGTTTCTAACTGATTCCATTCCTCCCAAGGACTCCCTTGTGTGATTATCTGTGCCTACTCTAGCAAAGTCACCCAGAATCATAAGCTTGTTCTCTTTCTGCCTTTTGATAATTAGGGTCTCCAAGTCTTCATAGAATTTTTCTTTGATCTCATTAGGGTTTGTCATAGTGGAGGTATATGGGCTGATGGTGGAAGCTCAGAGCTTTCCTGCAAGTGGCAATTACATTGTCATGAACCTATCATTCATTCCTTTTGGGAGACATGTAATCTTGCTGACTAGATTGGATCTGATTGAAAAACCTTAGCCTGTTTCATAGGATTCTTCACCATAGCAGCCACTCCAGAAAAAATATGTATCCAGCTCCAACTTCAATAAGCTGGCCACTCAGAGCTGCTAATTGAATGTGATACCTGCTGATTTCTCTCCTAACAAGAGCTTTTTGTCTCTTAGATCTACTAGATTTCATGTCATGGGCACATGCCATATACCAATGGTGAGTGGAATTACTTTGGCAAATGTTTTGGGGTTTTTTGCATTTTGACCCCAGGGTAGGATCCTTGCCTGCTGCAGGAAGAAGGCCAGGGTTAGGAAAGGTGAAGCAGACAATTCTTAGGGCATCTTTTCTAGTCCATTCTTCCTTCCAGGAGATGAGCAATGTAGTCCTTAAAAGAGCTGCTTAGACATGCAAGGGGTACTGAATCCCACTGATGCTTTGGTCCAGTGAAAAGATGACCCAATGTCCTGGGCCACCTATGAACAGGTTGCAGCTGTAGCTCTCAAAGTACCCACACTTGCTGTTCCATCACTTACCCATTGCCACAGGACTTCAAAGTGGATGAAGTAGAAGATAATGGGTGAAATCTTGATTTGTGCATGAATTTAAGTGAGGGAGAGCTGTTCATTTTCTCTCTTCCAGAATCATTAGTGTCCAGTGGCAAGACAGAAGTAAAGACAACTGGCAGTGGGCTGGGATGCAACAGATAACCTTGGCATCTTCTATTTCTGAACAAGCTCTGAAGTCAGGCACTCTACCTTCCTCTTTGTAAAGAGATGGTAGGCAGCAAGTGCAAAATGTTGCATAATTTGTTTGATGTTTTTGTCTCGACAGTCTTTAACTGGTTTTTCTTTGTAACAGAGAAGGGTGGGGTGAGAGTGTATTTAGAAGTGACAATATTCCAAAAGCTTAGAATTCTCTCCATAAGGAGTCTGTTTGACTGCCTTTGCCAGAAACACTACCTACCTTTGCTAAACTTATAGTACACAAATGTGAAGGGCATGTTGTGTTCCGTAGCTTACTATAGATATAATTACTGGAATAAAACCCATACAAAGCAGCATCTAAATTAATTACTACATTTAACATGAAACATTCTACAATCCATTTAATTAAGAAACCATTCAAAGGCCCACACAACTAATAAGTTATAGATTTCTATCTGTTCACAAGGGATGAGGCCAAACAATATCTAATTTTGACATTCTCTAAGCATTAAATTTCTTTCAGAGGTTTTATTTTGGTAACTTTAAATAAAAAATAATGATTTCTCATGTGATTTTTAAAGTGCCTGTTACATAGCATACAATAAATATTTAGGGATTATAAAACATGCAACATTTACACAAGACAGAATAACTTCAGAGCTCAATTACATAAATATGTATTCAGAGATTTTATTATTTGCTTAAATTAGGACTTACAGCTTAATGTGTAAATTTGTATTTGGAAATGGACAGATTTTTTTTAAATGGCTATCACTTCATAGTAATTCAAATGACTCATTTTTCTTAGTCACCTAAATTAGATGAAGATTGCTAGGGAACTTTTGATCTGAAGCAGCCAAAGATAGTATTACATTTGAATTTTTCTTCCCTTCACTCCTACTATATACCAACCTAAATAGTTTACTAACTTTTTTCCCCAAGTATAATGTGGTTTAGGAGATCATGTAGAAAATGGCCAGAGTCCTAGATTAGTCAGGCAGAGCACCTAGATTTAATGCCCCTGCCCAGCTCTGTCACTAACTATTCATGTGATATTGATCAAGTCACTTAACATCTGTAGGCCTCAGTTTTCTCATCTGTAAAATGAGAGAATAGAGTAGAGGACATATAAGATCCTTTCAAGCTTTGAAGTGATTTTCCTAGAGCCCAAGAAGTTTGCTTTGTTCTTTGACTTTTCAATTGCCTCTGGTGCTAGGGCAGTTCAAAGAAGAAGCAAGATAATCAGATTACGGGGATCTTCTTTTTCTTTTTTTTTTTACAGTAATAAAGTTTTTATTCAGGCAATGAAACATGAAAAAAATATTAGCACTCAGTATAATAATTTCATTTGTGTGAGTATAACTCTTAAAAATAGTTACCTGACATATAAAAAAGGGAAATTATTGTACATATAAAATTTATGTAGATGATTATATAGATATACAATTCAATCCTGGCAGGAGTCAAGCAGCTTTCACTCCTTGTTGTGGGAGGATAATCAATCACTCAGTGTTTGGTAGCCACAGGGGCACAGTGGAAGCAGGTGTGCAATTAGGATGGTCACTTATTGGCACATATGTTACTATATATGGAAACCTATTGGCAATGTATGCGCACTGACAGCAACACTGAAGAATATACTGGTTCCTTTCAAAGTAAAGGAAGCACCTGGATTCTACCACAAAGAAGAGAAAACTCCAGGTTAGATTTGATTAAGGCTTAGGGCTTGGCTTAGAGTTTCAATTCTTATGTCTATAGACCATCTAAATTAATAAGTAAATACAAAAGATTAGCAGTATTAACCAGGGAACTCCATAAAACAGGGCTTTTCTACCATAAATGAGACTTCTCTGGAGTCATACTTTCACTAGTGTCTAATGATATCTAATATCTTTCACTAGTGTCTTTCACTGGTGTCTAATGATATTTAATATCTATTCATGGAGTTGAGCTAGGTAGCACAGTGCATAGAGTGCTGGTCCTAGAGTTAAGAAGAGACCAGAGTTCAAATCTAGCTTCAAACATTTACTAGCTGTGTGACCCTGGGTAAGTCACTTTAATTCTATTTGTTTCAATAATCTCAAGCATAAAATTGGGATAAAAATGGCATCTAACCGTAAGAGATGCTATAAGGATCAAATGAGATATCTGTAAAGCACTTAGCATGGTGCCTGGCATAGAAGAAGCAGTTAATAAGTGCTTGTTTCCTTCTTTTCTTCAAAAAACAAAACCTATGATAGTGAGGAGGAGGGCAGGGAACCCTGGCAAGAAAGTCTATGACTTCCTGACTGTAGTTCTATTAGTACACTCTATGCATGTCTTCCAAATACCAACATATAGCTAAGTTCAGAATGACTAGTTGCCAAAAGTTTGATATTTAAAATGCTTCCCAGTCTACTTCCAGCTTACTTTCCCATACTCAATACATGTTGTTGTTCTTTTGCTATTTCAGTCATGTCCGACTCTTCATGACCTCCAGTGGGGTTTCTTTTACAAAAATACTGAATTGATTTGCTATTTCTTTCTCCAGCTCATTTTACAGATGAAAGAACACCCTGGGTTAAGTGACCAAATGTCTGAGGACAGATTTGAACTCATGAAGATGAGTCTTCCTGATACCAGGTCCAGCACTCTGTCCACTTGTGACACCTGGCCAATCCTTATTACATATTATAACCCAGTTCTATTATTGAACATTGCATGGGGTGATTGAAGGAAGTTCCTGGAAACTAGCTGGAGGAAACATATCCCAGGGTATGTCCAGAAACTGTAGCTATAATAAGTCATCTTTGAATCTTTGAAAATTATGTTATGCATTGCTTAACAAATATAATTGATATAATACTGCTTGTCTTCTCAATGAATGGAGGAAGGGAAGGAGGGAGAGAATTTGGAACCCAATTTGTCTTTAAATGAAGGTTAAAAATAATGAATGAATGAATGAATGAATGAATGAATGAATGAATGAATAAAGAAAGAGAATTTACAGAAAATGGAGGTACTATAGGAGAAAAGAAGATAACTTAGACAGGGAGGCTATAATTATTATGCCCCAATACGGGTTCATCAAGAACTAGCCATGTTAAACCACCACATTTCTGGTTTTTGACAAGACAGGGTTACTAGCTTTTCAAATCAGAGAAATGCTGTCAAATTATATACCTGAATTCCATTGACATTTCCCATGGTAGACAAGATGAAGGCAGATGGACTCCTGAGTGATAGTACAGGTAAGAGGATTTAGAACTAATTGAATAATCATACCCAAAGAATTGTGAGTAACTAACAAATGTCACCCACCAGTGAAGTGCCAATGGGCTTGCTCCTTGACCTCATTCTGTTCAACACTTGAGTCCTTAACTTTTATCAGGACATAGACATCATGCTTTTCAAATTCATGGATTGCACCAGTTTTGGAGGGATAAATAATACAGTGGATGACAGAAATAAGACATGAAAAGATCTTGACAAAGTAGAATAATAGGCTAAAGTTAAAAACATGAAATAAATGTAATTTTCTATATTTGGGTTAAAATCAATTACAAACATATAGTATGGGGAAGAAAGGATTACAGGTGAGTTCACATAAAGGTTTTTTTTTTTTTCTGGGAGTGTTTATGAAATTCAGATTCAATATCAATATATCTCAGCATCATGTATAGCAGGAGGGGGAAGGAAAGGAAAGGAAGGAAGGAAGGAAGGAAGGAAGGAAGGAAGGAAGGAAGGAAGGAAGGAAGGAAGGAAGGAAGGAAGGAAGGAAGGAAGGAAGGAAGGGAGGGAGGGAGGAAGGAAGGAAGGAAGGAAGGGAGGAAGGGAGGGAGGGAGGAAGGAAGGAAGGAAGGAAGGGAGGAAGGGAGGAAGGGAGGAAGGAAGGAAGGAACGAATGGACGAGGAAGAGAAAGAAAGAAAGAAAGAAAGAAAGAAAGAAAGAAAGAAAGAAAGAAAGAAAGAAGAAAAGAAAGAAAGAGGGAATGAGGGAATGAGGGAGAGAGAAAGGAAGAGAAAAGAAAACAAAAGGAAAGAGAAAGCCTGCTATAATCTTGTACTGAATGAATATAATATCCCAAGTGAAAGAGGGGATAATATCCCACAGTATTCTTCCTTCATGAGACCATAAGTAGAATATTTCGTATTCTTCTAGATACTACATTTTAGAAGCTATGAATAGGTTTGAGTGCATACAGAAGGGGGTAACAAAAAAAATAAGTAAGAGGGTTCAAGCATTTTTTGGAGCATTGGATTTATCCAGAGTATTGTGTTGTACTTTATGGGCTATATTTTAGAAAGCCTACTAACAAATGGAAAAAAAAATGAACAGGATGGCAATAGAATTAGAAACCAGGAATTAGGCATGTGTAGCCTGGGAAAGAAAAGGTTCAGAGAGGACATTGTAACTGTCTTTTGAGTACCAGAAGTGCTGTGCTATGGAACAGAAAAAAGACTTGATTCAGAAGGCCACAGAGGGTAGAACTAGAACCAATGGGTAAAAGTTGCAGAGAGGTAGATTCTTTTTTTTTTGGGGGGGGGTTAGGCATTGGGGTTAAGTGACTTGCCCAGGGTCACACACCTAGTAAATGTCAAGTGTCTGAGACCGGATTTGAACTCAAGTCCTTCTGACTTCAGGGCCAGTGCTCTTTTCACTGAGCCACCTAACTGCCCCGAGGTGCAGATTCTTGCTCAATATTTATTCCATGTATGTTTAACTGTAACAAAATCTCTTTGATGTCCTATCATGGTGTGGAGGTAACTCTGGGTTCCTAAAGGCTATTTCAGTGTAGTGAAAACTGTTGGCTAACAAATAATAAAAACTTTGAAAGAGGCCTATCAATAGACAGTACATTTCTTATTTGGGGACAGTAGGTCGCAATGTTTATCACCAAGTTGACCACAGGATGACAAAAATTTTGGCCCCAGAAATTCTCAGAGAACATTTATCAATTTAGAGAAGGATTGCTATCTCCTTTGGGGGAGAAAGTACTTTGACAAATGGAACCATGAAACTTTAAAGCTACTTTTATGTTTTACACAGTTCTTGAACTATAATAGATTAGCAATGTGGGTGAAACCATCACAGCCACTAAGGAAGAAATAAATTAACAGATTCAAGGAGTAATTTCATGACTGTGAACCCCATAGCCATCACTACAGGGCTATGATGCTTGCTAGCACACAGACACAGTGGGACCTGAGACAATAACAGAAGCCCAGATGATAATAAAAGTCTCCAGAAAAGCTGAGTAAAATGTAATATCCTTCATAGAAGTGACTTTTTAAATTTGTATCTCTATATACTCAGCAAGTGGTCATGCTCTGAGAGTGAAGGTTGACAGGTAGACCGCCAGAGCGCTTAGGAAAAAGGAAAGAAGGCCGCCAGCCACACCGGTATTGATCAAAAGAAGTGGCAATGTTTAGGATGGAGAAAAGAAGACTTCAAAACTGACATAACTGGAAAGATAAATTAGACTTGTTTTGTGATACCAGAAAGAAAACACAAGAGCAAAGAGCAGATGTTGAGTGGAAACTGATTTTTTTTTTGATATAAAGAAAAACTTCCTAATCCAGTTTAACTTAAAACTTGAGCAGTAAGTACCTAAAATGTGCAAGGCACTGATATAACAATTTAATCTTTCCCAAAGTAGCTTGAGCTCCGTATGGCCAGGGGCTTTTAAGTAAAGTTTGGATACCTGATTGTTGGAGATTTATAGGAAAAGTCTGCCTAGAAATGGGTTGGACTAGATGACCGGTGAGGTTCTTTATACCTTCAAGATTAAATGAGATGTTTCGTGTTTCTTGTTTAGATTACATTGAACAATGACAACTGGGAGTGTAAATCATAAGTACCTGAGGCAACTAACCCTTGGCATTAACAGATATTCCTTCAAAGTGCAGCTAAGAAATCTAATGCTGCTGTCTTCCTTCAAGCACAGTGCACTAAGCCATCCCCCATCCCTAGTAAACACTCCTTCCTCACCTCCACTTGACAAAATTCATTTCCTTCTAGACCACCGAAGCACCAGCTTCTACATAAAGCCTTTACTAGTCCCCGAATTGCTGCTAGTCCCAAACTACCTTATACTCAGTTACCTGTATTTAGTATGCACAAACTTATACAAGTATATTTTTTCTCCTGTAAATGAATATAAGCTCTTTGAGAGCTGGAACTATTTGATTTTGCTTTTGTTTCTGTAGCTCAGTGCCTGACTCATACTAAGGTGCTAAATAGATGTGCTGATTAAACAACTGATAAACTGACTTCATTATGTTTTGTCCACCCCATCCTGCTTCTTCCCTATTAATGTCAAAGGATCTCCATCCTTCCAATCACCCAGGCTCACAACCTTGGTATCATCTTTGATTCCTCACTCTCTCACGCCCCCATGTCCAATGTGTTGCCAAGGTCTGTCAATTTTATCTTTGTAACATCTCCGCATGTGTTCCCTTCTTTCCTCTGCCTGCTCCCACCTTACCACCTGTGTTTGATACAGGCCCTCATCACTTCATGCCTGAACTCTTGCAATAACCAGCTGGTAGGGCTGCCTTCCACTGGTCTCCCCTCTCCAATCCCAAATCCAGCCGCCAAAGTGATTTTCCTCTGACCATGTCACCCCCTCATAAATTCTGAGGGCTTGCTATCACTTCTAGGATCAAATATAAAATCTTCTATTTGCCATGAAGAGCCTTTCATAACCTACCATCTTCTCATTCCTTACTCCCACCCCATCAAGCATTCTTTAGTTCAGGGACATGAGCTTCCTTGGTGTTCCTCAAACAAGATTCTCCATCTACCGACTTGCTGACACCAATGTATGGATTGCTCTTCCTTCTCCTCTCTTTCTCTTGGCTTCGTCTGGCTTCCTTCACAACCCAGCTAAAATCTTATCTTCTGTAGGGAGCTTTTCCCAGTCCCTCTTAATTCTAGCACCTTCCCTTTGTTGTTTACCAATTTATCCTCCATCTAACTTGTTTGAACACAGTAGTTTGCATGTTGTCTTCCCCATTGGATGGTGAGCTGCTCCAAGACAGGGACTGTCTTTTACTTTTCTTCATATCTCTTATGCTTAACACAGTTTCTGGCACCTAGTAGATGCAATAAATACATATTCACTAAATGACTGTCATAACAGAATAGCTCAAGTTTCTGCTAAATACAAATGAGCAAAGACTTTCACTTTCTCATTGGAAAGGAAAATAGCTTAGGGAAAGCAAATATGACAAAGTGAAAATAACCACCATAATGAGCTCTATTCTGTTGGCTGTAATGGGCCTTGCTTTAAATATTAAAAGAGATGGCTATGGAGTTTAAGGCGGCCGTGTCACACGTTAAGATTGCATTTATTTGTATTAGGATAGTAGTTGGGTAAAACATAGCATCAACAGGATGCACTTGCTGTTTTGCAAATGTTCTATGAGTCAGGAGGACAGAGGGCTGAGTGACTCAACCACAAGGTGACCCCAAAACTAGACCAAAGATTAATAGTCACCAAGTTTGAGAGTTGAAAAGGACCTTGGTGACCATATAGTTGAACACACACATGCACACACACACACACACACACACGCCATTGAGTTTCTGTGTAAGTCTTGGTGTGCTGCACAATACTCTGACTTATTCTTGCTCCAGGAAATCTTCCCCCAAATAAATGATGGCATAATAATATGACTTTAATTGACCAAGTACCGCTGATAAAATCAAGTAAGCTCCACGGTCCCATAAACAGCAGTGCCCCCAGATGAATAGCCTAGTTTTTATTGTGGCCCTGATTGCCTTAGTCCAGAGAAAAAAACTCCTGTGGAGAATGGGCCGGGCCCCTTACCGCTACTGACCCCAAATGCTAATCAACTGCTAACAGCAGTTCAGGCAAGCCAGACTAGCTGATGGAGCAAGTCACCCAGAGGAAAGGAGAAGAGATGTGTGCCAGGTGGGTCAAACACACTTATCCACTGCCTTCCTTCAGACCTTGGTGCAGACAACCTAAGACACAAGAGCTTCAGACATAACATCCTCACTATATCCTAACCACCATCGTTACTTCTAGCCTAGCCTTAGAATCATCATTGAGGGGACAATTCTTAGGGAAATAGTTTACAATCCCCACATCACAAACACTAATACTAAGCTGCCACCTACAGGCAAGGAATCCTAAGAACCTCAGGAATAGCTGTTCCCGCGAGACCACTGGCCCTGTGACTAGCCTGACCCCCACAGCCATAGTCCAAAGAAGCAACCCTTGTGGAGGTACAACCTGACATCTTCTTGTCTAGCTTCTCACTTTTAAAATACTTTGCTAATTGCATTTCAAAATAATCAGTTGCCTTTGTAATCCTTTGCAGTTTAATTTATGTATTTAACAATATGATTCTGAAGAGAAATCCATAGGCTTGAGTAGTCCATGACATGACAGAAAAAAAAAAAAGATGAAAACATCTTGCTCTACGGGATACCGTAGAGGGACTCCAGGATCAGAACACAGATCACAGCTGATATATTGCTTCCCTGTTATTCAGTAAATTGTGCCCCAGTATTTCCATCAGCCACTCTGTGTTTTTAAGACAAGCACATTCTCACTGGATTTTGTTGTTCACTGCTGTCAGGACCAGAACTGGTAATGCTTCCTCAAATTTAAATTCTTATCTTGATTTAGTACCATCAAACTAAACTGGCTAATGAGGTTAACATAGGAATAACCATGCCAGTGTAAAAGGGGCATTTTTTTCTTTACACTTTTCCACCATTGCTCATGTGGATGGGATGTTGGGAAGTGAACTGGATAACATGGTTATGCATATAACTAAATGGATTTCACCTCCTATCAGACAAGGTGGTGAAGCATCATTAGTGCTTTATCTGGAATGTGCTGACCTGGAGGCTTTTTCTCAGCTGGCCTCTCCCAATTCCTTTATTTATTTTTTTCTCCATCATGAATTGTTCATCAGTCCATTCTTTCATGGAAATATTTTTAAACTGAGCTGAACAATAAAGCTGTGGTTCACTGTGGATAGCAGAGGGTGAAATGTAGTTATTTTAGCCCTTTCAGGGAGGAGAACTAATGAAGAAAAATATTCATTAAGCTAAAGTGAGTACCCTACTACTGTAATTATTAAGCTTCTCCTTGCAATCTCATAATTGCTGCCTATGCTTTATTGTATGTGTGTATGCTTGCCTAGGAGAAGAAAGGTAAACCTGGGAAGATAGAGACTGAAACAGCTTTTTAACATTTTTTATGCATAATCATAATAATACCCTAAATTACACACATTTTCAATATCAGATAATTCGTATAATTGCTCTGTTTTGGTTAGCCTGGAGCTCATAATTTCGCTGATTTTTCCCAGGCATGATTCAAAGACAAATAAGTGTCTGTGTTATCAGGTAGTATCACTAAATCAGCATTCAGAAGGTGTCAGGTAAATTAGTCTTCAGAAAGTTGTAAAGAACTTATTGAGAACAAAAGCCCTCTTTGTTACAACTGAGTGTTTACTTCCTCTCTCTGTTTTTCTGTTTTGGAAATGAGATGAATTGGTCACTCAAGCATTGAATCTGCCTCTTTAAAAAAATAAATCATGAGTTTTACAGGAAGTCATATAAGTGGAAAAAATAAATTAAGGCTTGTTTTCTGAGCATAAATCCCCTATTCAATGTTTGGTTTTCCAATTATGGTTAGATAGTGTTACTTAACTCAGATTGATAAATTTTTATTATTGGTTTGTGACAGCTAGGATTCCTAGCTCAAAAGTAAAAGGGGGGGAGAGAGAGAGAGAGACAGAGACAGAGAGAGAGAGAGAGAGAGAGAAGAGAGAGAGAGAGAGAGAGAGAGAGAGAGAGAGAGACAGAGAGAGAGAGAGAAAGAGAGAGAGAAATACAAGTTCTTGGTATAGTATATCTAGAGAATAAATCTCATATCTTACTCCCTCACTTCAACCCCGCCCCCAACCCAGCTGCCTTTTTTTGTTAATCTTGTCTAATTTTCCATTCACCAGGCTCAAGATTTAATTAGAAACAATCGAGGGAAGAATATTCTAAACATTCATCTTGGACAGCCACTTCTGCATCTTCCTCTCTTTGTCTCTAGCCGTTTAAACCCAACATGAAAAACAGCAGGGCAAAAGCTCACTCAGTTTCCATTTTATTCCTGCCATCTTCCATACTTTGGCTTTCAAAACGTTTTCTTCTCTACTTCTTTTCCAGGTGGCATCATGATGGTTTCTATTAATTTATATATCTTGAACTAAAGGAAAGATTCATTCAAAATTGCATCGTATTAAAGAGATTATAACAGAGTATTTTATTTCAAACATCAGTTCTTTATGGTCTGAGACCAAGACAAGTAGCAACAGTGAAGACAGCCAGTGAGCAAAGGGGACAGATTAACCAATGAGAACAAAGATCACCAACCACTAGGGAGAAAAGCCTAATTAAGAGAAAGACAGGTGGTGTTTTTTTTTTTTGTAAAGTTGTTGCTACTTATATTTTAAAAAGCAACAGATGGGCTAATCATGCCCCACAAAATGCTCCGTGTGATTCCTCAGGATCAATTTCATGACTGCTAGATTGGCATAGCCAAGGCAGGCTTGCAGTGACCCATATCATCGATTATGAGTCATGGCAATACATAATTTCACAAAAAGATATATCCAGTTCATGTATTCTGCTGCTTCATCAGCACTGTCTTCTCTAGCTGTTTGTCCTAAGAAGCATGAATAGCATGGTAAGTTGAGTACAAGAGACGGGATCCAGATTCTTCTGTTCCTTGGGATGCTCAGAGAATGTTTAAGCTAATAAAGAACTGGATAACGTTCCAGGGGAAACTGGCCCATATGGGTCTGCTTGCAATGAAAGCATCAGAAAGAAAATTGAGTACAAGGTAACTTATAAGAGTAGCATACCAGGATGGTGCCATATCCCTGTCCCTCTTCAACCTTATATCTGGTTGTCACAGTATTCTGGGATAGGTAGTCTAGAACTCAAGAGGTAATCATGTTCCCTGACCTGTCTGCAATAGGCCTAAAATTGTTTTTGCTTGCCTGGAGCATTGAGAGTTTTACTGAGCGAGTTATCATAAAGCCAATAGGGCACAAACTCAATTCATCACATCTCCAAGATGAGGTCTCTAACTACTACATCATGGTGTCTCTTATTTTAGTCAAATAGACACTTTTTGAAACAGTGATTTTGATTTCTACTGACACACAAACTCTTTGCATTTCCTCTAGATGTGACTACAGTAAAGCATTTTATTGCTCCAAAACACAATAGCTTTGCCTATAAAATAAGGATAATAGTAATTCCTAGATGTTCATTCTGAGGTTCTTTTAAGACAAATGTTTTATAAACTGCAAAGTAGTTTATAAATATGACCCACAATTATTTTTTGTATGGAGCCATTTATTGTCTTAGGATTTCTCTCAACATTCTTCTTCCATGAACATTTATAAATGGAAGCTTAAGGTGACTACATGGTCCTATAAAATCATTATGTCTGGCTAGGAGACGTGCTAAATCTCAGAATGACATCTGAAAAGTTGCTCAAGTATGTACTTGAAATCAATCAAATAACTCTAAGGTAATGATGATGCCATCCATTGTGATCTGTCCAGCTATTTTGGACAGAACAGAATTATATTTAACATTTAATAAATAGTGCCACTTAATGGGCTTTGACTCTATAGGCTGTTTATGGATTCTACTAAAAATTAACCTATCTTCGCCTGAAAATAGTTTAAAGCAAGGCACATTGAGTTTAATTTAATTAAAAATATACCAAATTTGGCTATGATTTAATGCCATATTCAACAATGATCATCCCTAAAAGTGGTAGTGCCAATTCTGCAGCTTTTTAAAAAGTCACATATGATATGCTGAACTTGTGACTATTTGGGTAATTGGATGCGAAGCCTCTAATGGTTAGCTCAGAATCACACAAAATAGAGAGGCAGCCAATCCTTTATTTTTTTTTGCATATTCTACCTTAGATGTGGATGCACCAAGATGAGAGGAGCACCTAAGCAATAACTTGAATTTTCACAGAGATCAAAGCAGAGGCTAGGAATAGAATAAAATAATAATAATAAAGCTTTGTTTGAACTCTTTAGAACTCAGGCTTACGTAGAAATCATGTATATCCCTCAAGGCATACATAGATTGTGAGCTATTCATTTATCTTGGTTAATTAGAGTTTAATCCTAATGAGGCTGAGGGGGTGAAATGGGTATCCACATGGACAAGTTAGCTAAAGACAGAGAGAGTCCAAGTCAGGGAGAATGGATTATCAGGTAAAATACATTACTTGTCAAAGCCCATATGATTCTAAGAACACTTGAAAGGCATCATCTTCACATATGTAGTATATGGCATATTCTATAATGGGTTTGATTTACTAGTTAAGCAGAAGGCAATATGTCAGGAGTTAAAGTTACAAGTTAAAATAATGTTTTACAAGTCTGTGTTATGCAAGCAAAGTTATGAGTAATTGATGGAAAGATATGCCTCAAGCATGAAAAACATTTTGGGTGAAATATTAGCTTTTTATAAAACACTTTTCCTATCAAGAAAGAACCCATCAAGGTTCTTTATATTTCAGAACGCAAAGGACAATGTCCTTTCAGAAAAGAAATTTTTGTTCTAAACCACACATATTCAGTGCTCTAAAATAGGTTACTGGTTGTCATTGTTGTTCTTTTTTATTTATGATTGAAATTCACAGGGTTTCCAAGAGCAAAATGAATGCTGAAATGATGTGAAACATAACATCTTAGAAAGATGTACGTGTTATTGCATTCTTTGTTCCTTTATTAACAACGGAAAGAAATCCATTCCTCATGTAGCTCTACTAGGAAAATATCTTGTCTTTATCATTACAGTTCAATAAAGTTTTAGCAAGCAGAAAGTGGAGGAGGGGGATTAGCGTATTATATGGCATCTATGTTAACAATAATAATAATAATAATTTCCATTTTTGTACTGCTTTAAAGTTTACAAATTGCTTCCCTCAAAATAACCTTGTGACTTAGGTTATATGTGTATATATAGGTATTTTTAGCTACATTTCATTGAGATTCAGAGTAGTTAAGTGAAAATTGTCTAAGGTCTCATAATTAATAAATGGTACAGCTGGGATTCAAGCCTCAGTCTGATTTTTCTAGTGCATCCTGGTGCCTTTTGTAAACTACCCAGTGTAATCACATAATTACGGCCTCATTTCAGGTTTTTGACACAGTTTCTATTTCAATGAACTGGGCCCAGAGTTGAATAGGAGAAGGCTTGATTACATTTAAGAAATTGTACAATGTTTTCAATGATTCCATGGGGTTTACTATAGTAAAAGTCTATTTTTCTTTTCTTTTCTTTTTAATGCCAATGTTCTTTTGGTGGCTATAAATTGAGGCACATTATAATCTTAGAAGAATCACAGTTGTAGGTGGCCTAAAGGGCAATGGAAACAAGGCATCATGGGCGTAAGTAGGACACAACATGTTCTCAGCAATGACTTTGTTGCAAGAAATGTCACAAAAGGCATCTTCAAGGTAATGTGTGACCAAAAAAAAAAATGAAAAAGAAAGAAAGAAAAAAGAAAGAGGCAGGCAGTTCATGTAGTGAGGTTGAGGAATAACATAATAGTCAAAATATTAAACCGGTATCCAGGAAATGTTATCGATACCAGAAAAAACGCTTTGATTAGTTTGGGAAAGGAAGAGACCTTACCAATCAATCCATCAATTGCTTATTTCGGAAGGCCTTCATCACCTCACACCTGGATTGTTGTAGTAACCTCTTTATAGGTCTCTCTGCCTTCTAGAGTCTTATGATTATGAATCTTATGATTGTGATTATGAATCTTATGGTTGCATGACCTTCAATCCTTTAATGTTGCAGCTGCTAAGTCCTGTGTAATCCTAATTGTGGTTCCCCAATATGGGAATTGTTTCTGGCCACTTGGAATATTTTTTCCTTGACTTGATGATTCTGTAATTTGGCTATAATGTGCCTTTGAGTTTTTTTTATGGGATCTCTTTCCTAAGGTTATCAGTGGATTCTTTCAATGCCTGCTTTGCCCTCTGGTTCCAGGATATCAAGGTAGTTTTCCTTGATAATTTCTTGAAAAATGATGTCCAGGTCTTCCTTTTGATTATGGTGTTCAGGTAGTCCAATGATTCTGACATTGTGTCTCCTGGATCTATTTTCCAGGTCAGTTGTTTTTCCAATGAAGTATTTTACATTTTCTTCTATTTTTTTTCATTCTTTTGAATTTGTTTGATTATTGATGTCTTGTAGAGTCATTAGCTTCCACTTGCCCAATTCTAACTTTTACAGAGTTGTTTTCCTCAATTAGCTTTTGTACTTCCTTTTTCATGTGGCCAATTCTACTTTTTAAGCAATTGTTTTCTTTTCCAAGCAGTTGAGTCTTTTTTTTTCATAATTCTCTTGTATCACTCTCATTTTTTCCCCAATTTTTCTTCTTCATCTTTTATTTGATCTTTAAGCCTTTTTTTTTGAGCTCTTCCATGGGTTCTTTCTGGGCTTGAGGCTACTTCCCATTTTTCTTTGGGTTTTGTTTTGACATCGTTCTCTAATTCTGAGTTTGTATCTTGATATTCCCTGTTACAATAATAACTTTCCATGGTCAGATTGTTTTTTGTGGTTGTTGTTGTTTGCTCATCTTTTTTGTCCTTTTTCCTTTCTTTTAAATTTGAGCTGTGTTCTTGGGATAGAAGGGGCACTGTATCAGGCTTCTTGTGGCAGGACCTGCAGGCCCTGGCTGTTTACCTGATGCTACACTAATGTTGCCTTGAGGCCCATGGAGGGGCCCTCATGTCTGGTGCTGCACTGAGGGGCATGGGGTGGGGGTGGCTAACACTGCCCGAGGCAATAGAGGTCTGACAGTTTACCTGGTGCTAAGCAGATTTCCTGGGGGCTGGTAACTGGCATGTGTTAGGCTGGTGGGGTGTTCCTGTTTCTGCCTGTTTACCCAGGGCTTTACTGAAGCATTTGGTGGTCTGAAGGCTGGTAGCTGCTGAGGCACATGGGAGGTCCTGGTGTTGGCATTTACCAGCTCCACTATATTGGGGCTCAGGATCTCCCGCTGTTTTGTTGAGGCAGGACTTGCCGCTAGCTTGCTGTGACACTTCCTGTCCTTTTTACCCAAGTGAGACAGATCTTTCCTGCTGACCTTCTAAGTTTCTTGGGCCAAAAGATTGTTTCATTCCATTTTTTTGCTGCTTGTACTATTCCAGGATTTGCTTTGAGGTGCTATTTTATGGTTGTTTGGAGGTGAATATGGAAAAGTTACAGTGATTACCTGCTTACTCCACCATCTTGGCTCTCAGAAGTCTCATTGCCTGTTGTTTAGCATGCATTTCTATCTGTTACACATCACACATGGGCAATTGGGGAGGAACAGGGTTGTAACAGCACATCTCCCTTTACTGACATGGATCTATCTGAATTATTTTTATCTCATTATGAAAGTTATCAATAAAAACTGGAGCCATCTTGAATCCCATGCTGATCTCCAGCGATAGCCCATCAGCATGTTGCTAACCTGACATATTTTAATGAACTCTTTTTAATTTCTTTATACTCAGTTTTGCCTCATTAATCAGAGCAAAAGCCTAAACAAATGTTCCTTTTAACAAATGGTAAGTCAAAGCCAGGTCCTTGGAGGGCTTTTACCACTTGCTTGCCCAGGTTCTGGATAATGGACAATGCTCTTGTGCTTTCCCAATCACCAACGGGATGAAGTCAGGCTGTGTGCTCGCTCCCATGCTTTTTAGCATGATGTTTTCAACAATGTGGTAAGATACCTTCAATGAGGACACCTTCAATGAGGACAAAAGTAGATAAATTATTTAGCTTGAAAAGGCCTTTTCAAAAAAAGTGGAGGGAGAGTTGGTGCATGATTTTTTTGGGCCCAGATGACTCTGTAGTCAATGCAGCCCCTGAGGCTGAGATGCAACAAAGTATGGATTGATTCTCTACTGCTTGTGCTGATTCTGGCCTAACAATTAATACCAAGAAAACACAGGCTCTCCACCAGCCAGTACCATACCACCCATACATGAAACCATCAGTTATAACAAATGGAGAAATATTGAGTGCTGTGGATAAGTTCACTTACCTTGGTAGTATATTTGTCCAGGGACGTACACATAGATGATGAGGTTGATGCATGCATTGCCACATTTAGTTCAGTGTTTGGGAGACCGAAGCAAAGTCTGGGAGAGAAGAGATACTAGAATGTCTACTAAACTGAAGGTCTAGAGAGCCATTGTGCTGACCTCATTGTTGTATGCCTGTGAAACCTAGTCAGTGTACCAGTGACATGCCAGGAAACTGAGTTGCTTCCTTTTGGATTGTCTTAAGAAAATTCTGAAGATCACCTGGCAAGGTAAGGTACTAGACACTGAGGTCCTTTCTCAAGCTAAGCTATAAGCATTCAAATTACTGCAGAGTGCAACTCCAATAGGCTGATGACTTTGCTCAAATGCCTAAAAGATTATTTCAAGGATAACTCACACAAGGCAAGCACTCATACTGAGGTGAGAAGAAGCAATACAAGGACACTCTTAAGGTTTCTCTGAAGAGCTTTGGAATTGATTGTGTGACATGGGAGACATTGGTATAGGGCCACCCAGTATGGCATGTCAAAAAAGGCACTGTGCTCTATGAGTGAAGCAGAATTGCAGTAGCTCAAAAGAAATGTGAAATTCACAAATTTAAAGACGACTTCACTCCAAATGTTCATGTGGATCATTTGTGCCTGACCTGGAGTAGTCTTCTAAGCTCATATTCACCTGATCAGCCAGTCATAAACACTACCTTGATTCCAACATAGTGATGTCACTTTAGTCTTATCTATGTGACTTTAAGTAAGTCACTTATTCTTTCTGTGTCTCAGTTCTCCTATCTGTAAAATGAGATTAGGTGACATAATATTTAAGATTCATTCTTTCTGGCTCTAAATCTACGATCCTATAATATAGAAAATTAGACTACCAGTTAATGAGACAAATCTCTTTTAGAGTGATCTCTGCCAGGGAGACAGCCAGATGGAATAGTGGATAGGGTACAGGTCCTGAAGTCAGAGAGACTCATCTTCCTGAGTTCAAATCTGGCCTCAGATACTTACTAGCTATATGATCTTGGTCAAGTCACTTACTCCCCTGTTTGCCTCAGTTTCCTCAATCTATAAAATGAGCTGGAGAAGGAAATGATAAACCACTCTAGTATTTTTGCCAAAACAAAACAAAACAAAACAAAACAAATGCAGTCTTGAAGAGTCGGGTACAATTAAAACAACCAACAACAAAAGACAGCCTGAGAATACTTGTAGATGGTGGGGTAAAAGGGACAGGGGACGTTGTTCCAAATTTCAGTAGTAAGTCTTTAAGTGAACTATACACAGACAATACAATTTACCATGGAAATGACATTTAAAATCACTATATTACAAAGTGATACCGATGTGTTTATCAGGACTAATAATGTTAGAGCATTGTTACTAACAAGACATACTTACACTTTTTTTCTCCACTGAAAAAAAAAAAACTACCCAAACAAGTTATTAAAGACAATTCAATGCTCTGGTGCTTATATACAAACTTATTTCTGCTTCCAAGAAGTCTTTTAATGAGTTTGTGTTTTCGTCTACATTCAATTGAAGACCCATGAGTGAGCAACCCACAGGAAACTAGTAGTGCATTTCAAGCATTCAGCACTGAATGTATTTAAACTCCGGTATCCAAAAAGTACTTTCAGTGTCTATAACTCAGCGAGCTCAAGACATAATCACCCAATGGAACTTTACATTCCATATGCTAAAGCAGCTCATTGAGCAAAAAGGTGCATTAAGTGTCTACAATGCAGAAGAAACCAACATTTATTCCTTGACTCTCAGCCAATGGAATCTTGCTGAGTCTGTTGTGGTTAACTTGGGCCTTCCACAGAATTATCCAGAGAAATCACTCTATCTGAAGTATTTTTTATCAGCAGTGGTGGCTGTGTTTAAAGTGCAAATATTTGCCTTGCCATTGGAGTGGGGGGTGGGTAACAGGAGTCAAGAGATGATAAAATGGATTATCTATTACGTTCAGCTTTACTCCTATGGTATGAAAAGGAACATTTATGGTCAGTCGTAAGATATGTCAGCACTTTAAGTAGCATCTGTTCAGTTTTATTATAACCTAATGTCTTATTAAAAGCTAACACGGGATATTGTGGAGCCAAAAGAAAAAAGGAAGGCATCACCCTCTTCTCTCCACCAGCCCCTCCTCCAAAATTAACAAAACAACAAAGAGTGAAGAGAGTCATTTATTAAGCATGGAAAGCACTCATATCCAGATTTGTTTGCCTACAATCCTTTATGCATTTTGTCCTTTTATGCCTTCAGTATACTAGTTGATCAAATACATTTCTCCCAACCACACACAGATACTCTTAATCCCAAGGCAGGCATTCATGTAAGCAAAGTAGACTAGGATAATTGTTACTAGAATATAGGGAAAGGATATAAGGAAGATGGAGGTTGAAAGTGATTAAACAGTGAAGGAATAGACTTTAGGAGTGCATCTGTATGACTACGTGCCGAGGGCACAAGTTGTTTTATTATTTTTTACTAATCACAGTAACAGAATCTTATGCTCAGTTTAGCCCTATCCTGGATTGCAGATGTGGTTTTGATAATCTAGTTATAAGAAACAAAATAATGCAAATAACTGACATTAAGCATTGGGTCTTGAGTCAGAAGACCTCAATTCAAATTCAGGCTCTGCTACTGAAAGTATTATTACTACAGTACTTACAATACAGTACTGAGTTCTATAATACATAATTATTTCACTCTCTGAGCCTCGATTTCTTATCTATAATACAAAGGGCTGGCACTGTATGATCTCAAAGGATCCCTTTATGTAGCAGTCTATGATTAGAAAAAGTTTAATTTATAATGTTTCATTTGATCTTAACAACTACTCTGAGAGGCAGATCATGAAAATTACATCTCCCACATTTTACAAATGGGGAAAATGAGGCCCATGATGGTTGAGTGACTTACTTATTAAGCTAGGCCAAGCACTTAGTGGAGGAGCCAAGAATAAAATTCATTTTATAAATTCTTCACTCTATACCATAATGCTTCCCATATTTCTAAATAGTTATACCATGTGAGATGTAGATAACTCATGTTTCTAGTTAATGTTTCTGTTGGCATGAAATAATTTAGAGTCTTAGAGAGTTGACTGAAGTTCAAAAAGAATAAATGATTCTCCAATAGAGATTCTCCCATAGTCAGCTGGCAAGGAAGAAGCAGAGGCAAGATCTGAACTGGGGCCTTCTAGACTCAAAGTCTAGCATTCTATCCATTCTGCTGTGCTGCCTCTGTTGCTGGCAATACATGTCTTCAAATCTATGTGGATCATAGGGGCACCTACCTCCAAAATACTGGTGATCTTTATAAAGTAAAATTTACTTTGATAATTTTCAATTATTAATCACTGAAAGCTTTCTTTTGTTTTAATTAAAATAAATGACCTGAATAAGATGTGCATACATGAATACATTTTATATACATGAGTAATTAATTGCTTAAAAAGCAAAGCTATTATGAAGTAGTTGGGTCAAATTCTGGTCCAATGCACGTATGTATCTCCAGCCAACTTGAAAGAAAGAACTCTATCTATGTTTGGAAGTTCAAAAATTAACAAAATTGTAACTGTAACCTACAAGACTGAATATTTCCTTACCCCAGCCATTCTGATGATTGATAACTATTGTGATAGGATCACTTTCTACTAGGGTCCCTCCTCTTCCCCTACTCCCAACTTGGTGGATTAAGTTACTTCTTTCCCTGAAAGGCTAAGAAGTTGTGTCTGGAGCTTGATTGCCCTAGGTAACTAAGACTTCAGCTCTCCCTCCATGATGCAGTTTATGCAGTTTTCTGTTGTCCTCTGGCCCTATTTCCAAGACTTTCTTAGCCCCTAAGAGTGTAAAAAACCCATAGCTCATGGAATTCAGGCCATGGCCCAAAGTCAGAAGAGTCACCATATCATTTCCTGGCTTTCCCTTTATGTATGAAGGTAAGCCTTCCTATGTTATGGCTAAGAAAATAGCCTTTTTGTTAACTGCAGAATGGCCTACCAATGCCACATTTCATTCCAATGTGAAACCAAAACAAACAGGAAACAAGTTTATGTTAGGCCTACCCACTACAGTTGTACTTACCTTGTGTCCAGTCACAAGGCATGATAGAACGACTACTGTATACAGATTGATTGAATCTTGTATTCTCTGCTGATGCTACTGTTCTCTTCAACTGTCAGCCAGTGGTAGTATTTAAATGAAAAAAATGATGGAGATTTGAATAGCACTCCTAGAACAGCCAAAGCCTATTGCATGCAAACTCGGTTTTCACAGAGGATTGTGTCCCTAATAGTTGGTCACCTGTGACACTCAGGATAATGCCAACAAACAGAAAAGGAAGGGCATGGTCATTTCAGTAGTTACAAGATGATACAGTTCTCAGACATCATTGAATATTGTAATTAACTGTTCTTGTAAAAGTTATATACGTAATCTTAATAACCACAATTAAAGGGTACCTTACAAGGTTGTTGTTGTTATTGCTTAATGTCACTGAGTGAATTTTTAATATGAAATACTCTTGGTTTCATTTTGGTCAAATGAGAGTTGAGTGTGGAAAATTCTTCTTAGGGAACTTCATATAAAATAGCTGTTTTAAAATATTCAGAATTAGTGCTGTCAGTGAAGCATTATTGTTTTACTTCCTTGGTATTGCATGAGCTTCCTCCCACCATACTCTCTTCTGCTACCACATGCAATTAAGTGGGTTAGCTAGGTTACAGCTGCAATGAAACTAACTTCACTAAAGGTAACTGAGAAATAAAGGAAATAAATGAATCCATTTTCAATAAATTAGCATCCTTATTATACTAAAGCACCCACCATCCAATCTTCAGTTCAATTGGCTATTTTCTCTTTAATTCCTTCATGAGCTGTAGAATAATTCAAGTTAAATAGTAAATTTGGTATATGCAGCACAGGCGCAGCGGAGGTATTTAAGTTTATAAATCAAAGCTAAGGAATGCACAGTAGACTATAGTATGAATGTTTCCTATAATTAAAGTGCTCCAGTGAAGGGGAAATGCTTGGGATTTAGTTAACTTAATTTTTAAGCCTTGAAGGTGGTATAAATACAGAAAGTAATTCAATCAGTTCTGGAAAATAGGCACCAGACAAAGAGAATAGGACCATATTGCAGAGCAGGACAATGTTCCATGGGTATTTCCATTCCTGACACTGCCATTGAACCTGTCCTATAGGAAATAAGGTTCTATACCTATTTGTAAATGTGTTTCACTAGCACAACTACTTTAAAAAAAAAAGAATTAATTGCTCTTTATTGCTCTGTCCTTTCCCTCCTTCTCTTGCCTACTACCTTCTTACCTGTTTAAATATAGATAGATTTCCATTTGGTTAGCTCTTGGGCTGACCACTTCAGTTTCATTTCTTTGAATTAAAAAACCACTGGAGCAATGTGATCAAGCAATGCCACAGGTTCGTCCCTTAAAGATAGAATTTAAGATTTTAGATGAATGTCAATTTTAAGTTAAAATAGTGCTGCCTATTGACTTATTACTTTTTCTGAATGGAAATGAACATGATGTCAGACATTCTTAAATGCTCAAATACCCAAATAGGTTTGTGATTTCATCAACAGGAATATTGCTCTCACTGGACATATCAACTGCCCATCCAATCCATATTTGTAACTTCCCATAAGTTGAACATAGGGAGACAACCCAACTTGTTGAGGGTCTTCCTTGCTTTTACTTGTTATTGCAGGAATATCAATGGAGCACATAGGCCATCAGTTATTCCTCTTTCTCGGTACACGAACACCCCACCTTTTTTTCATTCACATATAATGTTGATGACATCCTTTGCTTCTTCTTCATAATTCTGTGTGTAATATATTTGCAACTATACATCCATTATCTCTAGGTAACACTCATTTTCAATTCTTCAGGAACTATAATGTTCTATGTCTTGGATGCACACAATAACCCTCAAAACCCTCAAAAAAATGCTGACTTTTGTTTCAGAAGGTAGTGGTTCCTCAATGGAAGACATTTGGTGGCACATGCTCAAAAGCTCAAGAAAAACAAATCAGTCGATGCCCATATCCTTGATAATTTCATAAAATATACAGAAGTCAATAGGAAAATGTCTAGGTTTAATTTTTTAAAAAAGGTAAAAATAAGAAAATCATTGTGTTGTTAATCAGGTCAATGCTCCAAAAGAGTATGAAAAGATAAAGGATGTCTTTTAATAGCTTATCAAAAATTTTGAGTTGGGCTTTATTGATAATGAATGAATTTTACTATCAATAAAAAGCTGCTGAATAAAATTCAGCAGATCACTAACTTCTAATGCAGAATTTTGGACCAAATTGGTCTGATTTCATAAGAAGAAAGTAAATGAAGACCAACAAATAAAGGAAGGAGGAATAGTACAGTAGAAGGAACACTGGACTTGGAGTCAGAGGGTCTGGGTCTGAATTTCACTCTGACAAAGAAGGCATTTCTCCTCTTGGCTTCTATTGAATACCAAAAATTAGTAGAGGGACTAAAAGTAAAATCTTTGGAAGAAGTCATCTAAATATTTTAACATTCAATACTTAAAGGAAAAGAAACTAAATGTTAGTTTGTGACAAACACCTATATTACCATGTTCTTTTCAAACCCATCACTGCCATCATCATCAGAGACTTTATTTTTCACAGATCATAGAATATTAGAGCTGGAAGGAAGCTCAGAGGCCATCAAGCCACTTTTGTCTTATTTCCAGCAATTGTTTATCAAATCTCATCTTGAAGACTTCCATGTAGTCAGAGAAAAGGGGGAGGGCACTAACTACCCAAAGCAATCCAATTCAATTATTAGCAGGTCTAATTGCTAGGAAAAGCTTCTTCACATCTAAATTTACTCTGCTTCTCTGCAATTCCCAGCCCCTTACTCCTAGTTCTGTCATCTTTGTCCTAACAGAATTACTCTAATTCCTCTTTCTCGTGATTGCCCTTCAAATACTTGGATGTTCTTCTACTTCCCGGCTTCCTTCAAGTCTCAACTAAAATCCAAATTTCTAAAGAAAGCCTTTCTCAATGCCTCTTAATTCTAGTGCTTTCCCTCTGTTGATGATTCCTATTTATTGTACATATAACTTGTTTGCACATATTTACTTGCACCTTGTCTCCTCATTAGAATGTGAATTCCTAGAAGGTAGAGACTACCTTTCTTTCTATTGCCTTTTTTCCCCTATTCTCAGTGTATATAGTAGGAACTTAATAAATGCTTATTGATTGATTGAGTTATTGACTGCTAGGCATTGTACCAGGTAATGGTGTTACGAAGGAAAAAATGAAAAAGTCCTTTCTCTCAATGAGCTTACATTTTACAAATTTTAGTTATTCAGCTAAAACCTTAAATTCTTTAATTACTCTGGACCTCTTTACATCATCCTGAAATTTTCTTGGCATGGCTAGGTGTCTGATTCTATTATGTACGCAATTTCATCTCTCAGAACCAGTATCAAGAATCAGGAAATGATAAAATAACCAGGGTACATACATCTTCAATATGCTTTATCTACTACAGATCAGGGTATATACAATAAATAAACTTGATTGTCAATCAACTAGATTGGAAAGTTGCTACTGTACCTTGAAATCCCAGAGAAGATTGGTGAATTTATCATGGATCTCGTTGAGGAGGACCGGCAAACTTTTGGTGCTTGTTACAATCAACACAGTATCATCAACAGACAAGAGCTTCTGGAGAATCTCATCTTCCACTTGGACTTGGTGCAGATATTGTCTGTGACACTTTCTTTTGATGTTTGAGGAGTTCTAATATATTTATATTCAATAAGTAAGATCACAATCAAAAGGTCATTGAAGGAAGTTATCATTGTGATTGCAGTTATGAAAGATTTTTTTTGTATAAACTTAACTTATATGTGAGTTTCCTTGTTGGAGGACAACCTCTAAGGTTAAGTTTTGCTCTATTAAGTCATTTTTATTTATAAGTTTGTCTTTATTTTTTAGAATCAACAACCAATGAATACAGTAGGATCTTATATTCTTTGTACTTTTTAGTAAACTACAGTAAATCCTCAACATTTGCCTATATAACAAGTGCTTTTATTAGTAACCTCATTTTCACTTTGGAGTTAGCAACCAGGCACATTTGGGGCTATGGGCAGCAGAGAAAAAAATGAGAGGCTCAATGTGCACAAGATTGTGGAGCCATTGGTATCCTACTAGAGGCTTCACTGGTCTTCTTCAGTCTATGATTGTAAAGAGCTCCCCATGAATTCGTTGCATATTTTTGTTGTTTGCTAAAAACAAACGAATGAACAAAAAAAACCTCCCCATGCATTCTATTGCATATTTTCATTCTTTTTTTTTTGACCCCATCATTGACTGCAGCCTCAAGATTAAAGGCCAACTCACCTCTGCAATGCTCCCATACTCTGAGACCTTTAAGGAACTAAATTGGCACAAGAAGCAACATTGGTGGTCCAGGTCCCTGGAATTCTATTACCTCATAGACTACTTGGCGACTCCTACATCCCTCCCATAGTCCATCTTGTCTCCGTTAAGGTGCTCAGATTCTTATAATCTAGCCACTGCTCAGATTCTTATAATCTTGCCAATAGCTCACTAATGTTCAGACTCCTTAGGAGTCTGCCCAATATGACGGATGCTCTAATAAACCTTGTCTTTGGCTGAAAAAAAAAATTAAAAATAAATTAAAAAAGGTGATGATATGTAGAACCTATTGGAAATTGGGGGTTAGATTCCCATGATCACCAAAAACTATAATCTTTCGCTATATATTACTGAAAATAAAATTTCCTGCACATAATTCTTTTACAACAAAACATGAATTCTGATAATATGCACTTTTCCTAACACAGTAACCATGACTGGAACCGAGCACAGGCTACATCCAGGGAACAACAGGGGGTCATTGGCTGGTGTTCACTGTTTGTTACCAACTGTAGGTGAATGGCCTATAGTCTGGAAGACACAAATCTGACAGAAAAGACTGCAGGGTCCAGTTATAAATCAGGCACTAGATTTAGGGGCCAAATATGAGAAGACAAAACATCCTTAGCTCTGTTTGGATTCAGATAATTTAGTTTTCCAACCATGCAGTATCAAATCCTCCTCAGGAATGGCTAAGTGGGTAACATTCCCTTTCAAAGGAGCATAATGGGGAAATTGAGCCAGGAGGATCCCATCTTAGACAGACACTAAAATTGTCTTCTCAGCTTTTCCTGATGCTGACTTCCCACCAGTATCACATTCTCTGAGTAGCTTGTGGCATTTCTCAGGTGGTGAACTGTTGATTTATAGACGGATTATTATGATCCATTAGACAACTCAAAATAAAATCCTATGAGCTTTTACCTCAAACAGCAAGTTTCACTAATCACAGCTTAGGAAAAAACTTTTTCCAAGATTTACATCTTAAACTTAAATTTATCCTGGTGTAAAAAACCAATTGTTAAGAGATTTCTATACACTTGAAAATTCTCAGCAAGCCATACATAACCCAAACAAGCTTTTTGGCAAGTTACCACATTAAAACAATAACCAATAACAGCTAAATTATTTTAACAGTAAACAAATTATGAAAAGTTGCTTAACATAACTGAAACAAATGTTTCAGCATCTGTGATAAAGGATTAATAACATTTGGACCTTGATATCTCAGTCCCTGATGGAGACCAAGAAGTAGAAATGATACTCAAGAATATGAAATTGGCAAGAATTGTTGGACCAAAAGGACACTGAAGAGGTCTTTGTTGGAGGTGACCCAATCTTGAAAGCACTGAGAAATCGTCTTAAAAAGTTATTTCCCTGCAAGGAAGACATCAAAAGAATGGAATAAGTGCTGAATGATATTAATGTTCCCTAAAGTCAAACAGGTGATTATCAGTAACTGCTAAACTATGTGCCCATTTCCTCATATTTATGAAAATTGTATGCATGCATTTCAATGGTATCTTTGATGAAAATGAGAAGGGAGTAGGCAGCAGAAAAAAGATTCTCTAAAGCAGGCCACATTTAGATATAGTCAATTCTCAATTTTTGTGTAGGTAATGTTCCTAGAAAACAGTACAAAAATTAAAAAAAAAAAAAGTGGCTCAGATTCTTATAATCTAGCCACTACTCAGATTCTTATAATCTAGCCAATATCTCACTAGTGTTCACACTCCTTAAGAGTCTGCCAATATGACAGATGTTCTAATAAACCTTGTCTTTGGCTGAAAGAAGGCTTGGATTAAATTCTTTCAAGCAGTCCCCATGTTCTGTTTTTGGGGTTCCAGCACCCCTAAATTTCAACATTTCTTCCTTCCTTCCTTCCTTCCTTCCTTCCTTCCTTTCTTTCTTTCTTTCTGCCTTTCTTTCTTTCTGCCTTTCTTTCTTTGCCTTTCTTTCTTTCTTTCTTTCTTTCTTTCTTTCTTTCTTTCTTTCTTTCTTTCTTTCTTTCTGTCTTTCTTTCTTTTTTTGGTGCCCACCAACAACTCATTTGAATAGGTTAAGTTGATGCTTTTACAATTGTTGCAGTGTCTTTTTCTTATCTTTATTTAGCCTATGTTCTAATTTAGTGATCCTAAGTGAGAAAACTCTACCATTCGATGCAAGTAGGCAACTTCCCTAGGATATTGTCTTAGAGTGTTGCCTGGAACAGACATGTCAAGCATTAGGCCTGAAGGCCTCAAGTACAATACTTATTGTTTGTCCTTAATGCTCTACCACAGGTTGGGAACAAATAGTCCATTCGAACATTTGGGATGAAGATGTCTCTAGATTTGCTTATCTCACAGTAGCTTTGAACTACTGCAATTCTCCTTTGCTCACAGATCAAAGCACTTTCCTTGATGTAGACATGCTGTGCTGGGCAGTCCCGTGCCAGCATCTCCCATGTCTCATAATCAACAACAAAGTTCTTCAGAGAGACCTTGAGAGTGAAACTCAGATGAAAATGTATTTAGGAAATATTTAACAAAATAAATAAAAATATACTAGAACATAGATAATGTTAACCTGTGCTTTTCTAAATCACTATGCAGCCCACAGGGCTCCTTTTGTACCATTTGGTGGTTTTTTAGTTTGACACCACTGGCCTAGAGCACTAAGAGTAACCTCTTAAGACATGCCAGGGTCACAAAGCTAAGATACGTCAGAGGCAGAATTTGAACGCCTCTTTTCGGCTACGAGGCCAGCTGTCAATTCACAATGGCATAGCTGCCTCCGTTATATCTGTGGAGGTACGGTCAATTTCAGTTTGTGTGATTTTGCTCATCGATTGCCAAGCCCATGACCTTTCAAGTCTCTTCAGGAAGAAAGATCCATGACATAGAGGCATTAGTCTTCTCAGTAGGCTACAAGGCTCAGCTTTTGTTTCTCAATTTTGAGTCACATTTTCCAACACAGCCTTCACCATTGTCCCTTGTGCCCATTTCACACTGAAATCACAGACTATCAATGTGATAAACGTTTCCTGGCTTGGTTTGGAGTGTCTTATCAAGATTGTCATTTGATTTTTCTCTGTAACAAATATTTGCAGATAAACTGAAATAACCCTCCTGTCATGTTTCTTATGCTCATCGATAGTACTCGAAGAAAAATTGACCTAATGTCCCTTGAAATGCTACCTTTTGTTGTCTTTGGGCACACAATTCCATCGATCTTTTGTTAGACTCTCCAAGAGTAAATATGAATCATCCTTCCTTCTGCTTTTGGGTACCTTTTGTCTTCTCATTTAATTATGAGAAGAATATCAATGAAGTTGATATATTGATGTGTTTTTATTCTCTTTCAATGCATTGATCATTGGACAAAAATCTCACATTTAGAGTTGTTATTGTTCAGTCATTTCAGTTGTGTCCAACTCTTCATGACTCCACTTAAAGTTTTCTTGGCAAAGATACTGGAATGGTTTGCTATTTCCTTCTGCCAGCTCATTTTACAAGTCAGGAACTGAGACAAACCAGGTTAAGTGACTTGCCCAGGGTCACACAGCTAGCTGCCCTCACATTTAGAGTACCTGCAGTTAAATTTACATTTATAGCAGATCTAAAACTGGTGAAAACCCTACCACCCTCTGCATCCTCTGTTTTGCACATAGCAATAGTATTTTATTTGCACACTTTGACCAATGTTTGTCTAATTAAAATGAATTATTGTTTGTACCACACAATTAACTGTTTATTGTATGCTGTCACATTCTCTGTTTGTATCACACGTGTTAGTATTTAATGTCTCCTAAGGCTTCAGCTTAGTTAGGTACATTAGGAAATAAAATGCATGAAAAAATATATATTGCTCAGAAAATAGAATGGGGGGGAGGGGGCAGTGCGGGGTTGAGCAGTCTATTGGTTTAGCCTGTCAGTATACTTCTGCAGATGGATTCTGAACTGGCCTTAGAACTGAATAGGAGAATGCCGCCTGGATGGCATTTGGAAAACTATAAAACACTTTTAGTGAACTCAAGCTACTTGCTTCCACAAGTCTATCAAGATCATTATATCAGGGCAGCTAGGTGGCACAGCACATAGAGCATTGGCCCTGAAGTCAGGAGGACCTGAGTTCAAATCAGTCCTTAGATCAAACACTGGACACTTACTAGCTGTGTGAACCTGGCAAGTCACTTATCCCCAACTGCCTTAAGAAAAATCATTATATCCCTGATGATCTTATGTAGGCATAAATTAACATCATGATCTTCAAGGTCACTGGAAAACTTCCTACCATTTTGATGTAAAGTTCAGAGTGCAATTGATAACATGAGACAGTAGTATCACAAAAGATGCTATCAAAGACACATATGGCTGGAAAAGAAGGTAGACTAGCCACTTAGTGAGTGAAAAGGATATCAGAGACAGCCTAAATACAACACTTACATTTACAAATTTGCAAAAGACCCAGAGGAAGTATCACAGCATATTGGATAGATACTTTATGGAGAATTTATAAGAAAACACAGCTAACAATCACACAGCAAGAGAAAGCATGAAGAAATTGTAATCAACACTGGTGGTGGAAGTTCCAATGACAATGACATTGTCGATCCGTTAAGTCTTTTTTTTTCTTTTTTGGAGGCAATCTGAGTTAAGTAACTTGCCCAGAGTAATAGCTAGTAAAGGTCTGAGGCTGGCATTGAGCTCAGGTACTCTTGACTCCAGGGCTAGTGTTCCACCTACTGGGATCCACTGTCTTTTTTTAATTTTTAAAATTTCTTTTAAAAAATTTCTTTTTTTCTTTTATTTTTTTTCTCTATTTTGTTCTATTTTTTGTTAATTTGTTTATTTTTTAGTTTTCAACAATCACTTCCATAAGATTTTGAGTTCCAAATTTTCTCCCCATCTCATTCCTCACCCCACCCCAAGATGGTGTGCATTCTGAATACACCTTCCCTAATCTGCTCTCTCTTCTATCTCCCCCCCCTTCTCGTATCCCCTTCCCCTTCTATCTTCTTGTAGGGCAGGATAGATTTTTATACCCCATTGCCTGTATATCTTATTTCCCGGTTGCATTTGAAAACAATTTCTAACGTTTGTTTTTAAAACTTTGGGTTCCAAATTTTCTCCCTGCCTCCCTCCCCACCCAACCTCATTGACAAGGCAAGCAACTCAATACAGGTTATACATGTGTAGTCATGCAAAACACTTTCATAGTAGTCATGTTGTGAAAAACTAACTTTATTTCCCTTCATCCTATCCTGCTCCCTATTTATTCTATTCTCTCTTTCGACCCTGTCCCTCCTTAGAAGTATTTGCTTCTGATTACCCCCTCCCCTAATCTGCTGTCCCCTCTATCATCCCTCCACTCTCTTATCTTCTCCCCTCCCCCATTTTCCTGTAGGGTGAATTACATTTCCATACCCAATTGAGTGTGTATGTTATTCCCTCCTTAAGCCAAATCTGATGAGAATAAGGTTCACTCATTCCCTCTCACCTTCTCCCACTTCCCCTACACTGTAAAAGCCTTTTCTTGTCTGTTTTATGTGAGATAATTTACCCCATTCTACCTCTCCCTTTCTCCTTCTCCCAGTATAATTCTCTCACCCCTTAACTTTATTCTCCAGATACCACCCCTTCATCTTCAACTCATCCTGTGCCCTCTATCTCTGTGTCTATCTATACATATATATATATATATATATGTGTGTGTGTATATATGTATATATATATATATACACACACATATATACATATATGCACATAATTTTTCCCTCCAACTACCCTAATATTGGCAAAGGTTTCATGAGTTATAAATATCATCTTTCCATTCAGGAATGTAAACAGTTCAACCTTAATAAGTCCCTTATGATTTCTCTTTCCTGTTTACCTCTTCATGCTTCTCTTGAGTCTTGTATTTGAAAGTCGAATTTTCTATTCAGCTTTGATCCCTTTCATCAAGAATACTTGAAAGTCTGATACAGGCTGCACATATACATTCCTATTAAACATATTTTCACATTAGTCATGTTGTAAGGAAGAATGAGAACCAATAGGTAAACCACACAAAGAAGAAACAAAACAGAAGAAAAAAAAGTATAGTATGCTTTTATCTGCATTCAAACTCCATAGTTCTTTCTTTGGATGTGGATAGCATTTTCCATCATGAAACTTTTGGAAGTGTTTTAGATCCTTGCACTGCTGAGAAGGGCTAAGTCTATCAATATTAGTCATTGTACAATGTAGCTGTTCCTTTGTATAACATTCTCTTGGTTCTGCTCACTTCACTCAGCATCAGTCCATACAAGTCTTTCCAGATTTTTTTCTGAAATTATCCTGCTCATCACTTATATAGCACAATAGTATTCTATTACATTCATATACCACAACTTGTTCAGCCATTCCCCAATTGATGGTCATCCCCTCAACTTCCAATTCTTTGCCACCACAAAAACAGCTGCTATAAATATTTTTGTATATGTGGGTCCTTTTCCCATTTTTATGGGGATCCACTAAGTCTTAATCACTATTTCATGTACTATACCCAGCAAGTGATACTTCTTCCATATTTGCAGATTGAGCTACATCAATTGATAGCTCTTAGCATTTGACTATGACTGCAAATTCCATTTTGACTCTGCTTCCTTTGGTGTGTATTTAGTCCAAAGACCATGCTTTAAAAGTCACTCCTTGTCATAGAATTAAAAAACAAATTGAGCACGCTGTTGCTATTTTCCAGAAGTCTATAGTCATGTTGCATTTCACATGCCTTTTTTCTCATCTACCTTGACAATCCTACCCACACCCCATCTGCTATGGCTGCCCACTCAGTTCAGCATATTGTAGCTTGGTTATACTACTTGTCTTCCACCACTTTCATCACATCAACCCAGGCAAAACTTTATTCAATGCATGGCTCAGATAGTGATAGCCTGGCACTATTCCAGCACTTTATTGTCAATGTTCTTTGCTAACAATCCTGATGAAACAAAGCAGAAAATGCTGGTTGGTTGGCAATGGAGAGGGAGACAAAAGGGTGATTTATGCTTTTGAATCACAATTATGTAGAACTCTGTTCATCCCAAAGTCATAGACTTTCTCAGGCCTGGAGTCAAATTTCACTTGGGCACCATGTCTAGTCAGTCTCATAAAATAACACTGATCTCACCTTTTTTAAAATCAACCATGACATACTTATAACAACTTAACACGTAGATACCAGAAACAAGAGAATTAATAGGATGCTTCTTCTATTACCAATGTAATGCTGCTGGAAGAGTCAGTATGGTATAGACTTGGTATAAGAAGACCTGGATTCAAGTACTGGCTCTGTCATTTACTAGTTGGGTTGTCTTGGACAAGTCTCTTAACATCTCTGAGCTTCCATTTATCCCTTATAGATAAGATGGAGATGATGCCACTTTTGAGGAAAGTAATTTGGAAGTTCTAAATCTGTATCAATGCCAACTATTGCTATACTCATGGACTCAATAGATTATAGATTCTGAACTACAAGTGACTCTGGCAGTGATCTAATCCAACTCTTTCACTTTATGTTGTTTAAATTTTTATTTTTGGTTGTTCTGAACTTATTGAATAAAAAAAAATGAACATTTCCATGCACAAAGAATAGAAAAAAGATTTTATATGAAACTGTCTCTTTTATTGGGATTTGGGGTATATAATAAACTTAACACTTTAATCTCAAAGATGTCTTGTTCCATCTGTATCTCCCTTTTAACTACATTCTATTCCTTTCTGTGCATTTTTGAATGCTTCATTCAAGGTATTTTCTTTATTATCTTCTCTTTGGGATATCATTGTCATTAGTTTCCATGCTCCCCTCAATTCTCCCAATTTTAAAAACCTTTCTAAGAATAAGCACAGCCATGCAAAAAAAAAAAATCTATACTCTAACCATGTCTGAAAATGCATGACTCATCCTAGATCTGTAGTCCATCATCTATCTGTCTGGCAGGACGTGGGTAGAATTCTTCATCACTGGCTGTCTAGAGTCATGGTTTGTCACTACATTGATCGGTTTTTAAAGTCATTCAAGATTGTTTTTCTTTACAATGTTGTTATTTTATAAATTGTTCTTTAAATTGTTCTCCTGGCTCTGATCACTTTTATTCTGCATCAGTTTGTACAAATGTTCTCAGGTTTCTCTAAATCCATTACTTTTATCACTTCCTATGGCACAATATTTTATATTATATCATTCATTCAGGCATGAACAGTGTTTCATTCCTTTGCCCTTGTGCTTTGGACTCTCCAGATTTTACCAGCATGCCCCCAAGTAGTTACCTCCCCCTGCCCCATGCCCACTTTTCAATTCCCCTTTGTGTGTTGTCTTACCTCATTAGAATGTAAGTTCCTCCTGGGGAGAGATGGTCTTTACCTCTAGGTCCTGATTAAGTGGGAGTAATGAATACTGAGAAATGGTAACATATTCAATTTCACAGTATTCAAAATTATAAATGTGCAGAACATGGCAATTGGTTCCAGCTCAATGGAATGCAGAATTTTCATTAAAGTGTTATCTATATCAATATCACGGATTCCATGAAGCCATTGTTGAATCAGGAAGAAGCTTTATTTACGACCTGGGAAGGCCGGGCATCTCACATGTGTGAGAGCACACGTATCAACAAATGCACACCATTTTATTCCCTATTCCCCGTTCGAATTTCCTTCCCCCATTCCCCCATTCTCTGGGTACTATAGAGGTTACAACCTATCCAAAGTGCCCAATTTCCCCACGTGAGTCTCCTCCCCTAATTACATCTCCCACTCCCCACAATTCTGGGACCCTGGCCCTTACTTGAGAATACCCCTTTTGATGTTAATCTATAGCTAACCTCAGAACTGGTTCCCCTCCTGTTAGTCTATTCATCATCAAAAGTGTTTTCTTATTCTAATATAACTCCCTTTGTTCAACTTCTACCTAGCCCCCAGACTGTATTCCTTTCCACTAGACTTTTGTGGAAATAATAATAATAATAAAACTATTTCTCACATTCCCTCCCAGTTTAAATTGACTCCAACCTCTGATTGAGTGATATTCAGAAGCAACATCCATACATTCCACAAAAGGGACCTAGATCTATTTGTATTGACAGCACTTAGCATGATGCCTAGCAAATCATAAGCACTTAATAGAGGCCTAATTCCTTGTTTCCTTAATCCTAACATTCAAAGTAGCAAGTGAATGATTCTGTGGTGAATACCATCATAAGCCACTCTTGAATATGTCTGAAGTTGACATGTACCTAACCCAGCAAGTCATTTTAGAAGTGATGTCTGTTGCCCAGAGTCTGATCTTCCCTGACAAATCACACATTTCCCTAAGTTAGAAATTTGCTAAGACTGTCCTAGTGATTGCCTCCTCTCAGAGGTTGTTTTGTGAAAGAGAAGCAATCTACTCTTATTCTTATGAGATACACTTTATGAAATAGGAGTGACATTTATTTGGAAAGTCAAATACAGTTGTCACTCTCTCCTGATATATTTGCTTTTCCTTGTTTATGTGTTTGGGGGGGAAAAAGAATGCAGAACCTGTGATCCTTTCCACCCGACATTCTTTCCAAGTAGTAATTAATTTCACAGTCAGCATGATTAAAATGTTTTTTACTTCCGATAATTGAATATGTTGATCAAAAAGGAGAGCTTGTCATGGCCAAATAGCATGAAAAGAGCAAAAGAGTAATGAGAACCACAAAACAAAAGGGTGGGTCATTTGTCATTAAAAATAAAGTCTCCTACAATATCCGTCTCATGGAAATAACATGCCAGATGACTATTTGTTAGGTGTGGTAGAGAAGGATAAGTATTAAAAAAAATGTATCATTGGACAATTGTGCTGCATTAATTGTGATTTGTTCAATCTCAAATTGTGGATGTGCTTTAAATGTCTGTAAATGCAAGGAAAGAATTTTCCCAAAGAACTGAAAATATGAGGAAGGAAAAATGACACACTGAAGGTTCCAAAGCTTGATAAAATGCATTGGTGGAGTTAGTTCAGGCTGTATGATAAATTGGTCATATAAATCTCCAGCAAAATATATTAATGGCTACAGTAAAATTCAATAAAACAAAATTAACATCTTTACACCTCAGGGCACATTCGACTTCTCATTCAGATCCAAGTTCCTATGGCCTAATGCCACTCTAACTAGCTACCCAGATGTAATCTCTATGAAGAGGCAGTTTGCTTTTTCTCTGTAAGATAAGGGTGCTCTCCTGGCAATAGAGAAGTTTGTTTCATAAGTCTAACAAAAGTCTTTTGCTTTACCATTTGGACAAAGTAACCTGATAAAAACAAACCTTTCAATAAGTTACCCTCTCCCATGTTGTTATTAATTCACCACTTTTAAAACATAAATAATAATTAAATCCTTGCTGTGATCTCCAACTTCTGCTTGCATGAGAATGCTTAATGTACAGTATTAGGAATGTTTTGCCAATAAAAACACTGTTTCTGTTTTCTTGAAATGAGACTAATGTATCTTTCATTTTTTAAGAATATTAGTCTGGGGGCAGCGAGGTGGCACAGTGGATAGAGCACTGATCCTGAAGTCGGGAGTACTTAGTTCTATTATCCACACGATCACCCCTAAAATATCTAAGGACAGCCCTTATCTCCCCACTAAATCTTCTATTCTCTGAGACATGTATGCCCTGTTTCTTATACAAATCGGCCTATGTCATGCTCTTTGTCATTTGCTACACAGAACTGAATATGATCCTCCAGGCTGAGTTTGGGTTATCATCTCTCTAGACAAGGGGTGGGGAACCCGTGACCTTGAGGCCACAAGTGGCCTTCTAGGTCCTTGGGTGCAGCCTTTCGACTGAGTCCAAGTTTCACAGATCCTCTTATTTGTTCTGTGAAGTTTGGATTCAGTCAAAGGGCCACACTTGAGGACCTAGAAGGCCACATATGGCCTTGAGGCCACAGGTTCCACACGCCTATCCTTGACCTTTGAATGCTTTAATTGATTTGTGATTTAACCCATCTTTTTTAATCCTCCACAGTATACCCCTCAACAATGTTCACATTGCAACTCTTCCATGCCTTCTCATTCTGTGTAAATTGTGTTCATACCCTTCCATAAATTCCACACAATCAATGAACCCAATTAGCTGGGGAGGGGACCTTCCTTTAGACCCCTTGACATTATGTAGCTACCAAATGAGAAAAGGAACAATATTCCTCATTCCCACTATGTGACTGACTCACATTCTGTGTTACATCTCCAACATACTATCCTTTGCATCAAGTCTACTGTATGAGTCTTTATTGGTGATTCATCCTCTTCATTCACCTCTCTATCATCCTTTTCTGGATCTGTAAACTTAAGTATTTGGGGACTCATATTCCATGCATCAAAACGGCCATATTCTATCAGTACAGTAATTTTGGTGATAAAAAGATGGGTCTTTGTTACAGAGAGAAGCTCAGGAGTATCCCAAATTGGAGGTATCAGATTGTTCATATTTGTACCAAATACTGTCTTTTCCACATCCCCTCCAAGAGCTATAGGACGAGTTGATAAAGTTTTGCAAAATCTGTTGACTTTCAGTATCAGTATTTTAGAACTACTAAGCAATTCAGCCAGCTCTTCTATTCAATTCCAACTCACTCACCATTTTCAGTGTTTGAATCACATGTGTGTATTGATATATATTGATACATATATTGATATAGTACTATTATGCACATACATATGTTTCATCTCTGTGCATTATTCTTTTGCAGCTATGTGTCATAATACAGGTAATAGGCATTCTCTATCCACATAGGTTTGTTTGTTTTTCCTATTGGTCAATCAGGATGAACTGTTTGGAGTAATTGTTGTCCTTCATTTTCAAAGAGGACCAAAATGACATTACTATGCTAGAGTCAAGTTTTAGTGTGTCCCACTGTGGCTGATCAGACCAATATGAGCTTGGAATGCTCTACCACAGGTGGGGAACAAATAGCCTATGTGAACCTTTGGGGTGGATTCCCTAAGTTTGCGTATCTTGTGTTTCTCTTGAACTATTTCCATTCTGTTTTCCTCATAGAGCACAGCGCCTTTTCTGATGTGGGCATGCCACCCTGAGCCATCCTGTGCCAATGTCTCCCATGTCACATAATCAATTCCAAAGTTCTTAAGAGAGACCTTGAGAGTGTCCTTATATTGCTTCTTCTGACCACCATGTGAATGCATGCCCTGTGAGAGTTCTCCATAAAGTAGTCTTTTTGGCAAGCTTACGTTTTGCATTCAAACGACGTGGCCAGCCCATCACAGTTGCATTCTCTGAAGCAGAGTTTGAATGCTTGGCAGTTTAGTCCGAGAAAAGACCTCAGTGTCTGGTATCTTATTCTGCCAGGTGATCCTGAGAACCTTCCTAAGACTATTCAAATGGAAGCAATTTAGTTTGCTGGCATGGCTCTGATATACTGTCCAGCTTTCACAGGCATATGGCAGTGAGGTTAGTACAATGGCTCTATAGACCACGGACCACCCTGAGGAGGCTCAGCAATGTTTTGGAGCTTAGTGAAATCAACAAGTTATTCACAAACAGGAGAATCTGGAGAACCTCACCACGGGAAGAGATTATCTTTCCCATTTGGAAATAATCTGATCTGGGGGGCAGGTAAGTGGTGCAGTGGATACAGCACCAGCCCTGGATTCAGGAGGACCTGAGTTCAAATCCAGCCTCAGACACATAACACTTACTAGCTGTGTGACCCTGGGCCTAATCATCATCATCATCATCATCATCATCATCATCATCATCATCATCATCATCATCTGATCTGGAAATAATCCATGATAATGTCAAAAATCTTTGGAAACTTCTATCTTCCTCTTTTACCTCTCACTTGGTGTATATAATCAGATAATCATCAAATCAAGCTACCTGGAAAGGAAACATGATTTTAGTATAATATAAAATACTATAATATGACATCATTTCAAAAAGGAAGATATCTTCTTGGAGAGTCCTTAAAGTGCTATTGTGCTCTAATGAATCAAATATTGTTATTTTTAAACATATGCTCTACAAATAATAAGCACAATGGGATCTTGTATTTGTAAACCTTTTAGTCAGTTAGTTGTATGACCCTAAGGTGTAATCTGCTTCAGACGATTCTTTTTAAAAGTGTTGTTATTTTCACCTCATACCTTCATCAACAATGCTCTCCAGATATAAAAATTATTCTCATAAAAATGTAATGGAAATGAAAAGTCAATATGGGTCAATGCTCGATCATAACATTTTCTCATTGGCCTTCTGCTTGATTTTGGTTATGATGAGGTCCAGGTTGTTTTTGTTTTGTTTTGTTTTGTTTTCCCTATACCTCTGCTATCCACCATTCTTTGAGTTGTCCTGAGAATTCCCCCCAAACTCTCATTTCCAGCACAGACTTCTTGCACTCATACTTGGGCCTAATCCAGCTGGTTTTCCTATCTCTAGTTCCTCAGGTAGCATGCTGGAGGTATATGATCTCCAGCCAATGGACTGACATAGTAACTTGCTTTACAGATCTTCAGAGATCTTTGTTATTTTTCATCTTATTGTTAACAGACAACATGCCTTTCTTAATGAAGCCCAGAATTAGCTTTTTTGCTGCTATATTGCATTGTTGACTCAACTTTGAGGCAGCCAGATGATACAGTGGATAGAATTCTGGGCTTAGAGTTAGAAGATTTGAGTTTAAATCCTATCGCAGACAGATGCTTAGTTTACTAGCTGTGTGATCCTGGGCAAATCTCTTAACCTCTCTGAGTCACAGTTTCCTCATCTGCAAAATAAGGGTGTTAGATTCTAACACCTCTCCCAACTCTAAATCTATGACTTATCCTCTGAGCTTGTATACCAATGAAAGCCCCAAATCTTTTTGAGGTGAACAGTTATCTCTCTATGTTTCCCCCATCCTGTACTTGTGAATCATTGTGAGACTTTACATTTTTTCCATTAAGTTTCCTTTTATTAGATTTGGCCTAACATTCTAATCTTTGAGATCACAGGATCACATACTAGCCAAATTCTCTTTGCAATTCAGTTTTCCTATTGATCTCTTCTAGTCTACATTAGTATGAGTTAATTTGTCCAGTTATTTTGCTATGTGTATGAGTATGTATATGTGTAGCTATCTATCTTGGGGACAGTGATTGTGTCTGACTGACTTTATGCTCCTGATAAATCATCAGCAAGATGCCATTCTTTAAAAATACAATTAAGTGATGATTAGGAAGATGAAGAAAATACTACAGGTGTCAACATTCTCATTTTTTTCTTTTTTATTACTCACATGAAGTGTCTGCCTGCCCCTCAGGAAATCTAACATTCTATATCTTCGATTGATTATTCTCCTTTCCTTCCAGTTTATAATTAAAATATGAGTTTGAGATGCAATATACTTTACCATTTTCATTTGCTTTTAAAAGCAAAAGAAAATAGTTGTGCCCTAATTTATAATATATAACATTCACCTCAACAGCTGGGATTAGCTTAAATCTTAAGAAACTTATAAGTAGTAACTTATTTTTTAAAACAACAGAGTGTTTTCACCAACATACAATTTATTGGGTTGATCTCTGTTTACAAGCATTTTCATGTTTAATGATGGCCAAGTCTAACCATCAATGTGCAAATGAGTAAGTTTTAATAACATTCTTTTGTAACATTTTAAACTTCGCATCTCCCTGCGCTGCAAAGGTAGAAAACAACGTAATTTAGTACATACATAATATGTGGCTATGAAAGCCTTCATTTTCCTTTTGAGGTAAAAGTGAATTTTGTTATACATAGAACTAAACGATATGCCTAAAAATGTGTACAATTCAAATCTACTTTGTCAGTGGAAACCAAAATGAGATATAGTGCTAATTAAATTGCATTTGTAAGAATTTTAAATGCAAATTAAATGAAGAGGTTTCTTTATATTTCATCTTCTTCATTTTATCTAACAATCATCAAATTAGTATGATATGGTCACTATATTTGGTGTTTGGGGTACATAAGATGACGAAAGTGAACAAAATCATGAAATGCAGATCAGGGGTTATTTTGGAATAATTTGCAACATCCTCATCTCCTCACTCAAGAAAAAAAGAAAAGTAAACACAAGAAAAGAAAAGAAATCCAAATAATATAATCATTTGTGTCTTTCACATCTTTGAAAAGAAGGTGATTATGTATTTCAGATATCTTCTCTCTACCTACTGGATCCTAGTCTTTATCTTTTGGATTTTTGATAAGGCTGCCTAGTGTCTCATCAATAGAGGTCCATCTTATTATTAACAGACAACGTGACTTTCTTAATGAAGCCCTGTGAATTCTGTGAGTTTAAGGGAAGGATCACAAAAATAAGGGGCCTGGTCTAACCAGAACTGGAACTAACTAGTAATGATACTAACCAGTTACTTTTTGAGCTCTTCTTGTAGGAATTCCTTTTACATGGAAATATATGTCAGCACACAATTAAAAAGAACATTACACTTTCACATTGTAGGGACTTTTGAAAGATTGATTCAGGGAGCTTTTGCACTCTTATCTAAGCGATTTCAGGAGGTAGATGGCTCACATAATTTTTTAATTAACAGGTCATATTGGTACAAGCTAGATAGTTTTGTCCATCTCATTTTTATTCTGAATCTATTTCCCCTTAACAGTCAAAACTACTGTAGTATAACTTTTATTATGTCCCATTTTTTCTAATCAGACTTCAACTTGGCAGCTATGCATCACTTCTTTGAAACGTTCTCATTAAAATTAATATAGGCATATATTTCAAAATCTTAAAAATACATTCACATCACAGCCTTTTACAATGGCTAAACTGATTTTAATGTAGTAATTCCATTTTTTATGTGCGTGCATGACTCCGTATGTGTGTGTGTGTGTGTGTGTGTGTGTGTGTGTGTATGTGTGTTTCTCCACACTGAGCTCAGCATCTTCAAATTGCAGAATTGATTGGATTTTCATTAGGTCTGCTAAGTAAGTCTTTACACATTACAATGAGCGGCTATCACTTAAGAAATGTCAATAACCTTAGAAGTCAAAACATGCTAATTCGGCCTCCTTCCAAGCATGAAAAAGCTACTCTGGATTTATTACTATTGTTGGTTACATTCAAAAGACGATTAAGACTTTGGAGATAGGAGACTCTCCCAGAATTTGATGTAGTGAACTCTGGAAGTCCAGATTCTTGGATTTCAAATTTGGTTTGATCAACCACTAACCAGTTTTCTTTTTGGGCAAATTTATGTAAGCTTCTCTAAACCTGGGTTTTCTTATTCATAAAATGAGAACCTTAGACTCCATGATCCCTCAGTTTCCTTCTATATTCAAAATACTATGGCTGCTAGTTTAGACAAGTCTATGCTAAGATTGGTAACTATCTTCTTGTGAGTCTACAATCCCTGAGGTCCATAATACAGACTGAGTTAGCATAAGTAAAAATCTAGCACCCACAATGGTTGGTAGGTTGGTCATTAGTTTACTATCTGGTGGCCCCTAAACGTCAAATGATATGGGCTGCAAATACAAAATAAGAAACAGATTTGGCAGGGGGCAAAAAATGAATTTGGTCTCCATGTTTTGATCCAGGGAGAAATTTCCAGGGGAAAAAGTCACTAATTAGCTGTCAAAGAGTCAAGTTTATATGCCGACAGTTCCCGCTCAGTGAAGAGAGACAACTGAGAAGAAGAGGTGAGGGCAGAAAAAAGAAGACACTGGGGGCCAAAGTAGGCCATGTATAATTAACACTGCCTTTGAGCACCTGATGAAATGTCAATTAATTTGGGCTTTCTCTGAAGATAAGGAAGCACAGTTGTTATTTTCCTCAAGCAGAATTACAATTTTTCAATTGATAAGAAAACCTGTCATTCATTTCCCATTGATAAGATCATAAGCTTATTTGGAAGCCCAACTTGGTGTCAGAAACTGTGGCTTATAAAGACAAAACCACTTTGCCCCCAAGGAGGTCTGTAGTCACTCATTCATGAGGCTTTTTTTTTATTTGTTTGTTTGTTTCTTTCTGGGTATTATGAATGAATTACAAGATTACAAATGAACTAAATCAATGTTGATTCTATGGAAAGTAGGCTAAAAAAGCCTAGGTAGTTCTCTCCTTCAGTATCTGTTTTGATATGATTTTACCAAGGGGAATTCTTGTGCCTTTTTAATGCTGTTAGTGACATTTCTTGTCTTGTTAAGAAATTGCTTTCTAGAGCACTTGCATTAAAAAAAAGATATTGCTGGCCCCAGATTCCTTAACATATTTAAAAGAACACCTTTAATTTAGATTTAGATCATGATTTTTAAAAAAAAGTATAAGAGGAATGTCTTATTTGATTTTTCTACCTAGTTTAAGGTGCTGACTATTGTACAATTCTACTGCCACAGAACTAGGTTAACTACTTGAAGTTGTGTAAATGTTACTGATTATTTCTGTTATTTTTTCATACAATTAACATAAATTTGATCTATGTTAGTAATTAAAAAAAAACACAAAGGATCTCAGGCAGCATTAAAAATGCTGATTTGCAATTTGCTTCCAGGAAAGCAAAAGCTCATTCTTACAGACCCTAAGGGGGAACAAGTTAAGGATATTTTAATAAATTCACTACTAAAATTCTGTAAAAGGAAGCCATTAGCAATGAATGCTAGGCTCTAAATGGGTTCAGATTGCTATCCTGGATTGTAAGTGAAACACAAACTCTTTATTCTCAGGCAAAAAAAAAAAATTAAAGATCTGAGTAATGTCATTCATAGATTTTATTTTAAATTGCAGGACTTTGTTAGTACTGTCATTACAGAAAATAAAGAATTATTTTAGTGCTCAGTGGGCTCATGGTAGGAATTTGATAAATGCTTGTCGATTGATTGATTTATTGATTGATTGATAGGTCAGGCCCAAGGTATGGACATATGAAATCCTATGTAAGTTCAAAGAATTTAGATCACCTGTGTTTTTGTTATGTTAAATAGCAAAGAATCACTGAAGTATATGGGGAGGAAGGATGGGATGTGAGAGTGGAATATTTAAACCACGGTCATAGTTAGTCTATATCTGAATGGAGTACAGTCAGTGTGAGGTGTGATGGAAATGGGAACAGAATTTAGAGTGGAGAAGAGGGACTATATATAACACCAACTAGAAATCTGACTTATTATTTGACTTAATTCACATTATTTCTCATCACTCGGTATAGGTTCCTGAGAAACTAGCCTATTTATGATTCACATGTACAGTATCCTGTTTCCCACCTCATTGCCTTTGCTAAGACTAGAAAGTTCTTATGCCCAAAGGGCTTTAAAACTCACACCATTGACTAAGTAACACCACTACTAGGCCTATATCCCAAAGAGGTCAAAGAAAAGGAAAAATGATTGATTTGTACAAAAAATATTTATAGCAGCTCTTTCTATGGTGGTAAAGAATTGGAAACTAAGGGGATGACTATAAATTGGGGAATAGAAGAATAAGTTGTGGTATTGTTGTCCTTCATTTTTGAAGAGGAGCAATAACATCCCAGGGTAACATCTTGACTCGTGGTGAACCGGATTTAAGTGAGGCAGAAATGCACCAAGTCAAAAGCCTTGCTCTGTCTTCTAGGGTCATCAAAGTCCAGCGGCAAAACAAAACATGAGAGGCAATGGCCCGGGACACAGTGGATGATCTTGGCATCTTCAATGTCTGGCCTGGTTCTAAGCACCCGACAGCATCTGCTTCAGCTACATTCATGGCCATTAGAACAATTATCCTCATCTGCCCATTCTGCCAGGGAAAGTCTTCATGTGCTTTGGGTAGACAACCCCCACAACTCAGCAACAGGTCTGAGGCCCATCAGGTATCCTCAACTTGGGCTAGCCCATCTGCCAAGACAGTTTACCAGGATGTGGCCACTGCACATGCTGCATCTTCTTGGAGTCACAGGTGAGAGTTGAGTACCAGGCCTTCTCTTCTCTCCTCAAATCTCCTATTACTCCCCATTGCCAAACTCTCAGCTGAAGATCTAATCTGTTACTTTCCTGAGTAAATTGAAGTCTTTGGTCTGGAGCTCTTTCTTCTCTTCTCATCATCTTTTCAAAAGCACTTGCCATCATTCTCCATTATCTCCATTCCTCCAGTCTCTGATAACAAAAAAGCCTTTCTCCTTGCAAAAACCAACTCTTCTACATGTGCCTTTGATCCAATCTACTCTCTTCTCCATTGCCCTCTCCATTATCTCCTCTTTCTCTAATCTCCAATCTCTCCTCATCTACTGGCTTCTTCTGTACCACTTTCAAATATATCTAAGTATACCTCATCTTTGGTGTTTTTCTTGACTTCTCATTCTCGCTCAACCCACATAACCAAGAACTTGCTAAATCATGCCATTTCTACCTCCACAATTTCTCACAGCTAGCCCCTCAGAGCTAACTTCTCTCTACATAAATAGGCCCTTATCACCTCTCTCCTAAACTATTACCATAGCCTCTTAGCCTCAAACCAAACAGCTATCAAAATAATTTTCCTTCAGAGTAGATCTGGCCACTTCACTAGGTGACATAGAGAATAGAGCACTGGACCTAGATTCAGGAAAGCCTGAATTCAAGACCAGCCATATGACTCTGAGCAAATGACAATTTCTCTGGACCTCAGTTTCCTCCTTCAAAAAATGGAGATAATACAGTATCTGTCTCATAAGGTTGTTATGAGGATCAAATTATGTAAAATAGAAAGCACTTGGCAATCCTTAAAGAGCTCTATAAATGCTAGTTATTATCACTGAACTGTAACAGCTCCCTATCATCAGCAGTATAAAACCTAAACTCCCCTGTCTGATATTTAAAGCCCTTTCCTATTTCTTTATGCATTAATCCCATTCCTGATTAGGGTCCAGCCAAACTGGCCTCTCTATTCATTACACAGCATTCCAGCTCCTATCTCATACTTTTGTCCTAGTCATCACTTCTAACTCTAAGAATCTCTTCAAGAGCAGCTAAAGCATCATCTTATCCATTAAGCTTACCCATCTATCCTCTCCAACTGTTAATACCCTCTCTTTCCCTAACTGCCTTGTATTCAACCACTTTGAATTTGTTCTGTATTTATTGTATTATTTGTGTGTGAGAGTGTGTGTGTGTGTATGGATACACATTCTGTATATACTTAGCTATATGCATATTGTCTTTCTTGATAAAATTTATGTTCCTTGAGAAGCCAGCTAGATGGCATAATGGATAAGAGTGCTGGGCCTGGAGTCAGGAAGACTTGCTTTCAAATCTGGCCTCAGACACTTACTAGCTATGTGACCCTGGGCTAGTCACTTAACCCTGTTTACCTCAGTTTTTCTCATCTGTAGAATGAGCTGGAGAAGGAAATGGCAAGTCACTCCCCTATCTTTGCCAAGAAAACCCCCAAGATGGGGTCATGAAGAGTCGGACGTGACTGAATTACAACAACAAAATTTTCCTTATGGAGAAAGAATTGTTTCATTTTTTGTGTTCATATCCCTAGCACCTTGTACAATGTCTGTTACATCATAGCTATTTAATAAATTCTTATTGATTGGTTATTATATTATCTCAATATCTTCAATATATTCAACAAACAAGAAAAGTTAAACAGAATGTCTACATTAGCAATTTTGAATATAGTAATAATAATAAGCATTCACATTGACATAGAGTTTTAAAGTTTACAAAATGTTTTCCTTATAATAGCTTTAAGGGACAAGTAGCACAGCATTGGTTTTCCCAAGTAGAAATAAGTAAGCTGGGACCAGAAGGATGGGTGGATATCAAACAGTCACAGGGAGGAAGTTTCACAGCCAGGACTAGAGCCCAGATCTTTTAGCTTGATGTCCAGTTTTCTTCCCTTTCTGCCAGTTATTTTAGATGCCTTCCATAGTCTCCAAAATTGACAGGAGCATTTGCAAAAAACTTTGCTCCTGATATGTCATACTTCTATATCTCCCCACTAACTTTTTTCATATTCAATGCTTGGTGCTAGATATAAAAACATTGTGTGGTATGGAAATGGGGAATGGTCTTTGGTGTAAAGGAGGTTACATTCTATGGAGGATGTACAGCTTGTGCACAGATTAAAAATATTTTAATATGTACAAAATAATTTCAAGTAGTTTTAACTAGTAGAGGGCACTGAGTCATAAAATCGTAGAACTTCAAAGCAGGAAAGACTCTCTTTCTCTAGTTTTGAAAACAATGAAATCACTCACTTTAATTTCTTTTTACTTATTTCTGAAGTTTTTATAAGAACACAAGGAGAATGTTGGAATCACTGATAAAAATATATTGTTCTCTCCCCATAAAATGTCAACTACCAGAGGCCAGGGACTGCTTCACTTTTGTATTTGTATCTCCATTGTACAATGCCTGGCACACAGTAGGCATTTGACAAATTCTTGTTAATAGATTATGAGTTTTGTCCTAGTATCCTAACAAATGTGAACACCTTTTAATTTAAGAACTAATAATAGACCTTAGTAAATATCAATGAACTTTTTTTATGAAAAAACTAATGCCATAAGAAATATTTATAATAATAAGAAAAAGACATATATACTATGACCTAATCCCTGTACAATTCAGTGAGTTATTACAATCCTACATGTCAAAATAAATGTCAGGATCGCTAAGTGGTTGAAGAAATAATTGTGAACTTATTTACACTTATAACAAACAGGGAACATGAAAATACTGCAATTCTTTATCAAATGTCACATCAATGTGAATCTCTGAACACAACCTGCAAGACTAAATGCTTGAGTCAAGTATTTAAAGTAAGGTTACATTATATGGCAGAATAGTAACACAAATACATTATTGGATTCTTCTTCCATCTCACTGTGTTTTTGCTAAAATGCATTTTATACTAGGATCAATGTCAGATCGTAACTAAAAAATATTTCTGGAGGCCAGCTGGATAGGTATTTTTAATGAGATCTTCAGTTCTTCACCAGTCATCAGTTGAATTCAATTCTCATTTATAGGGACTTAAAGTAGTTCAATATCTTATATTTTATGGCATATGTAAAATGATTTGTTTGTTTCATTCTATTTTCTCACATTTTAATGTATTCATCCTTTTCTTTGGAATATATCAACTGAGTTGTTGATTCAACAGTTTCATCGGTTACACAATAGTTGATGTAATCTCTTATGACTTTTAATTGTTAGGTCATTCAGATGGATTTTGTGATTTAGCTGGGAATCATAATTACCTGGAGTAAGTATCTGCAGACAAATGATTAATTTGCTTAACTCAGAGTTTGTTATCTAATGTTAGGTCACAAGATCTTAAGTTCAAAGATCTGGAGCTGGAAAGGACTGCAGAAGCCTCTCATTTTGTAAATAAGAAACTGAGGTGGAGGGATACTAAGTGGTTTGCTGAAAGTCACACAATTAATAAGTGTCAGAGGTGGGATTTGAATTCAGGCCCCAGAGGCAGTGCTTTTCCTCAATGGCAGTAGTATAATCTAGAGGAGAAAGAAAACTAGACTAAACAGTGAGAGGACATAGATTTGATTTCTTACTCTACCACTGACTGATTATGGCAGCTAGAAAAGTCACTTCTCCCCAGGCTTCACTTTTTTTCATCCATTAAAATAAGAGATTAAATTCTATCATATCTCTTTCTCCTTCCAACTACAACAATAGATCAATATTTATAAATGCTTAACAACTGGATTCTCTAGGGAAGAAATAAAGTATACTCAAACTATAAAGCTTAATCTGCGTTATTAACTCTTTGGCAATTAACAATAACAACAACAAAAAGCAAGCCTTGATTTCTAGCAATTGCTTATTTCTGAGGTGTGAATGCTCACACTGAAAATTTAACAATCAGCTTTCATAGGCTGGCACTCCAGCACACCCCTGGTTGTACTCCCAACTCCCTTTTCAGAGGAATGACTCTCTGGCAGGGAATGTGGGCAGACTTGCAAGTGAATAATGGTCTAAATTTTGGGATAATTCCTGTTTTCCTGCAAGACTCATCTTCAGCTTCTTGTTCTTGATGAAGCTTTTCCTGATCTTTCTCAAACAACTTTGCATTTTTTCACTTTATACTTAAATATGTAGATGTTATTTCTCCCACCAGAATGTAAAGTCCTTTAGGTCAGGGACTATTTCACTTGTCTTTCTATCCCCAGAATCCAGCATAGTGCATAAGCCATCACAAGCACTTAATAAATGATTGTTGACAGATTAAATATTGACTAAAAATGCCCAAAGTGGCTAGTACAATGAAAATGGATGATCATAAAAAAATGGAATGATTCAACTGCTATTTTGAATCCATTTTCTCTATCAGGGAGAATGTTCTCCAGACTGGAAAGCATAAAAACATGGTTAGGTGGGAGTTGAAACTCAGAATCGGTGAGATAAGAAAACACCTTACCAACCCCAGCACTTTCCATGGTTATAGTGTGTAATACTGTATTTCACCATATAATCATTACCACCACATAACTGTTGCCTCCACGTAATCGTCGCACCCTGTTTTGTTTGGTTTTTTTTCAGTCCAAAATTTGGTCTGTGACCTTTGATCGTATAATTGTCACATCGTATAATTCTGTTCATCACAATGCTTAAAAGATAAACAGAGAGCAATGTATTCACCAGTAGCATATGGATGTGCATTTATCTCTCAGGCATTGTGAGCCAGGAGCGTAGAATTCTCATTGTCAGTATTCAATTTTAATATATATTCACGATTATTCTGTGCATCCTAACATTGCACCAAAGACAGTTCAGTAATAAATGATTTTTAAGAAGCATGGGCACAATTTTTTAAAAGCTTCACATAATGGTCACACCCCACTTTTTTGCAAAAAATTTTGGCATAAAATCTATGACGATTATGCAGTGAAATATGGTAATCCACAGAATGCTATTCATACTGTTTCTATACTCTATCTGATAGCTCCAAGTGAAAGAGGACAAGATATGACTCAAGAGAATGATCTGCAAGAATCTTCTTTGTATATAAACCTTAACAGAACTTTAGCATGAATAATTCTAAATATAGTTTTAAACTGGAGCATCATCTCATCCATTCTATCACCTGCCTAGAAGGCTCTGGAGAAGAAAGTGAGGCTGGTGACCTTGCACAGGCCCCACTCGCTCAAATCAAAGTCAATTGCAAGTCATATCATCATCTCCCTGATGCCATAGTCCTCTTGGAGAAAAATGGACAAATATACCTGTGAGTAGTCCAAGCTGCCTGAATGGGGACCCAGCTGCCCAGTGCCAGTTGGGTAACTCAGCTCCTTGTCCCCTCCCCCTCTCCCTCTCCTCGTCTCTGGGGTTTACTGTCTAGATTTCTTTCTCAAAGACCAAGTCTTAAACCCAATTCACTCTGGAGCTCATAGATTGTACAATAGGTCCCTGACCAAGCACTACTTAATGGCTATTTTTTGGGCCTTCTCGGCTCAGAGTGAATGTAAATAGTACCTATTTCTCTTTTGGCCTGCAACCCTGAGGGTCTTCCCCTCCCAATTTTATTTATTCATTTTTTATTAAAGGGGCTAACCCTTGACTCACTTCTTAATTCACTGAATGAGCATTACCTCACTCAAAATGAGAACCTGAAAAGACCTTAGTTTAAAAGGGCCAGTATCTCTTACTGCATCCTGGGCTATCTCCAGTCATCCTGAGGAACATCTGGCCACTGGACCCCAGATGGCTCTGGAGAAGAAAGTGAGGCTGGTGACCTTGCACAGTCTTCCCTCACTCAAATCAAAGTCAATTGCAAGTAATGTCATCATCTCTCTGACATCATGGTCCTCCTGGAGAATGAAGGACAAACACAACAACAATCATCTACAAAACTCTTTGCTATTACCTTGTAGATGGTGTTTGGTGTTATTCTTTAAAAAAAGTACCTCATATTTGGCAGTAACCAGTCCTCACAAAATCAATTGAAAAGATGGTGATTATCTTTTTGGCTTGGTCAGTAAGGCCCTTTCACCTAGAGCATTCCTTAATTGAATACATGATCATATTGATTGCATTATTCCAAATCCTCAATTTAGTTTGAGCAGATTTTGTGACAACTATCATCTCTGTACAGTTTGTTTCTTCCTCAAAGAAAGGAGATGACTAACTTCTCACCACTTACTTATCATTCTGAAACATACTGAATTTGAATATAACACTTCAACAAACCTTTTAAAGAAGCAAAACATACAAGTTTGCTTTAGAAATTAAAGGGATTCATTGATGTAGATGCTCATAACCCTTCTGTAAAGTTATCATTTTAACTAAAGATGATTATTATTGCTAAGTGATGATAAAAATGCTGATTTGAGACATAAATACATTTAGAAAATTGCTTGCCATCCACTAAACAAATAAGAATAGGAACATGATTGGAATTTTAGATTAATCATATTCCACTCTACTGTATTTTAGAGTGTCAAAATTGGAAGCTAATTTAGTCCACCTCCCTCTCCCCACACACATAGACCCATTTTGCAGGTAAAAAAATTGAGGCCCAGAGAAAGACCAGACTTGCCAAAGATCATATATCTAGCAATTGACTCAGATATGCTTCCCTGGAGAGGCTATGAGGCATAGGGGAAAGATCACTGGATTTGAAGTCACAAGGCTTGGGCTAAATTCATATGTCCTTAGTTGCTCAAGTCCCTCTGTCTCTGTCTTTCTCTCTGTCTGTCTGTCTCTGTCTCTGTTTCTCTCTTCTCTGTCTCTGTCTGTCTGTCTGTCTGTCTGTGTGTGTGTGTGTGTGTGTGCATGTGCATGTCTTTCTCCGTAAAATGGAGAAGTTGGACTACATTATTTCTAAAGTAGCCCTTCCAACTCTAGAGCCATGTTTTAATACAGAGATCTTTTCACCAGAGGCAATTGGCACATCTTTTTCATAGGAATCTGTGAAACAATGACTCTCATCTTACTGTTGGAGATCTCCAAGGAGAGCAAAGGAAGTGACTACAAGGATTCTGAAGCCAAGAGAGGGAATATTTGGGACCAGCTGATTTATCTACAATTGTTTTCTCAAAGTGTTTCCAGCAATTAAATCGTGTTCATTCTCAAATTTATTATCCTGGATGTGTTCTTCAGAAATGAGCGGTCAAAGATAATCTAGAAAGCTGATGAAACTGGGTTGTAAAAGTTATAAGATCAGAGAATGTTAGTTATCTCTGTTCTGTTAATAAGTTAAGAACTAGAGTCTTCCCTAGAGACAACAAAAAGAAGCTTAGTGAAAATTTCATGGAAGCCAAGATATTTGAAAGGGAAAATATTGTCATATCTGTCCATGGTCATTGGGAGCTAGTATACAGGGAGGAGATAAGATCCAGAGATGATGGCATCAAGATCATAGGGACCAATCTATAAAAATAATTTGAGGAGACAATTTTACCTAACAGTAAAAACTATCTGGTGAATATTGTTGTTGTTCTTCAGTCATTGAATTGTGTCCAACTCTTCATGACCCCATGGACAATAGCATGCCGGACCCTTTTATTCTCTACTATCTCCCGAAGTCTAAGTTCATATTCATTGTTTCCATGACACTATCTATCCATCTTATCCTCTACCATCCCCTTTTCCTTTTGCCTTCAGTCTTTCCTAACATCATGGTCTTTTCCAATAACTCCTATCTTCTCATTCTGTGGCCAAAGTATTTAAGCTGCAGCTTCAGTGTTTGACCCTGTGAGTAGCCTGAATTAATTTCTTTAGGTATTGACTGATTTGATCTCCATACTATCCAAGGGACTTTCAAAAGTCCCCTCCAGCACCACAATTCAAAATCACCAATTCCTCACGTTCAGCTTACAGTACAACTCACAGCCATACTTCTTTTATCAAAAGAAAAAAACAAAAACATAGCTTTGACTATACGGACCTTTGTCAGCAAAGGTTTTCTTCAAATCCAGAGATTATCTCTCTTTAGGACATACATAAACTAGAACTCTTGAATTACTGAAGTTTGAAACCTGGAATTATTTACAAGTCAACTCTTAAAGGTTTTGCTGACTGAGAAATCTCCTTTCTCTGTGAGATGGCTAGATTCTGCAATCATGCTGCCTAGAGAATTCAAGGGTTGGAGTTCAGGAAAGAATTTTCTAGAATTCTTCTTTCAGGCTGTATGCATGTAAATATCTATTTTATCCAGGTCCTTCTGCTGCAAGATATCTTTACCAGTGCAGGGAGAGAAGAGGGTGAATCTACTCTCCTACTCTCCCTGACCCCCCCACACACACACACACATACACAAACACACATCATACTCTCCAAATGAAAAGGTGAGGATTGTGCCCTCAAGAGCTTAAAATTGTCTCCTTCTTCAAAGCTGACAGAGTTGGACCAGCTTGTTTTTTAAAGGCCAAAATATTGCGGCTTTTTCTCAATAAGCCAGTTACTAAAAGTTCTTCATATTTATCAGTTTCTTCATCCAAAGGCCAACACCACTAGCTTATAAAGCCAACCATTTCACCTTGATTAAGTTATTAAGATGTTTAAGAAATTCAATATACTTTGTTATAAAATTATTTAAGCTACCCCTTTCCTCTTTTCTAGCCCACCTTCACCCCATTTGCTCAGGGACCATCCTAATCTTTTTACACGCCTATCCAGGGAAATGAGACTAAATACAAAATAACCAAGGGCTTTGAGCCATAGAAAATCAAGAGAAACAATGGAATAAACAGTAAGGTCAATGAAATAAGACCTGGAGGCCAGGGGAAAAACTTGTCAAGGGGCTAGGTAGGGACAAGTCTTTTCTTCAACCTGAAGACAAACATAGGAAGCAATTTTGAAAAGGGGTTAAGAATTATCATAGTCATGCCAGCTTGAATCTACTGCAATTTGAGAGCCTAAGAAACACGACAGGGATTCTAATCTTATTTTGGGGACAACTAGAAGAGAGAAAATTTGAAAACTGGTATCCCTTAGGGAGATTAGGCCGACATAAAACCAGTTGGGAGAGCAGATTGGGCAATAATACCAAGGGGGCTAAGAGGGAAACTAAGATTCACAGGTAGAAAAGAGTTTAGCCCAGGAAATACTGGAGTGATGCTGACTCCAGAGACAAGGATTTCACAAAGAACTTTACAAAGAAGAAATATTTGGCCTAGCTTTCACAAACTCACAGACTCTCAGAGGCCATTGAGTTCAACTCATGCTACAAAACATGAATCCCATCTACATTGCTAACAAGCACCAACTAAGTGGCACAGTGGATTGAACATTAAGTGTAGAGTCAGGAAGAGTTGAGTTCAAATCCTACTACTACATCTCCCTTATCAATTCACTGTCCCACTCTTCTTTCAAACATATTCATCCCTTCTCAAACCTCCTATTGCTCTTCCTCTACCACCACCACATCTCATATTTTACCCCCAAAATCAAGGCCATTCCCCAAAAACCCCTTCTTCCTCACCTACCATCCCACCATTGCCTTCTGCCACTCTCTCCTCCTTCACGCCAATCTCTCTTGGTGAAGTTATTTTACTGCTGACCAAGGCTAATTTTCTACTTGTTCAAGTGATCCCATTCCATCCTATCTCCTCCAACAGATTGCCTCCTCTTTCATCTCTACTCTTTCACTTTTTTTCAGTCTTTCCCTGTTTACTGGCTCATTTGTTTCTCCCTTTACTACATGCCCATGTCTCCATTCTCCTGAAAAAAAAAACCCTCACTTGATCCATCCCTGCTAATTATCATCCTGTATCTTTTTTGCCCTTTATAGCGAAACTCCTTGAACAAGTCATCTACAATAGATGCCTCCACTTTCTCTTCTCTCACTCTCTTCTTAACCCCTTACAATCTGGCTTCCAACCCTGTCATTCCACTGTTTTCTCCAAAGTCAATAATGCTCTTCTAGTTGCCAAATTCAATGGCCTTTCCTCAATCCAAATTCTTCTTGACCTCTCTGCAGCCTTTGAAACTGTTGACCACTCTCTCCTCCCTGATGCTCTATTCTCTCTAGGTTTTCCAGACACCTGGTTTTCCTGCTATGTATCTCACCATTCCTTCTCTATCTCCTTTGCTAGATCTTCCTCCAGATCAGCCCTTCTATATCTTAAACTGAGTGTGTCAAAAACAGAACTCATCATCATTTCCCCTATATCCTAACCCTCTCCTACTTTCCCTATTACTTTGTAGGGCAAGGTCATCCTCCCAGTCCCTCAAGCTCAGAACCTAGGAGTCATCCTGGATTCCTCATTACATCTCACCCCCCACATCCAAGCTGTTGGCAAGACCTGTCAATTTCACCTTTACAATACCTGTTCAATATGTCCCCTTCCCTCCTCTGATACTGCTACCATTCTAATGCAATAGCCTGCTGGTGGTCTGCATATCTCAAGTCTCTCCCCACTCCTATTCATCCTCTTTCAGCCACTAAAGTGATTTTCCTAAAGTGAGAGTCTAATCATGTCACCCCCCCAACTTAATAAACTCCAGTGACTTCCTATTACCCCAAGGGACAAAACAAAATGACTTGTTTGGCATTCAAAGCCTTTCATAACCTCACCCCCCCACACACACTTTTCCAGTCTTCTTACATCCCACTCCATGATTCGTACTCTGATCCAGTGAGAGGCTTCTTGGCTGTTCCAAGAACAAGAAACTCCATGTCTCTCAGCTCTAGGCATTTTCTCTGTCTCTCTCCCATTCCTAGAATGCTCCCCCTCCTCTACTCTGCCTACTGACTTTCTTGGCTTACTTCAAGTCCCAACTAAAATTCCTCTTTTTACAAGAAGCCTTCTCTAACTCCTCTTAATTCCAGGGTTATTTATTTTTTAAATTTTCCCTTTAATTTTCTTTGAATTATTAGTTCTTTTAATTATTTATTATCCTGTATATAGTTTACTTTGTATATATTTGTTTGTATGTTGTCTCCTCCATTAGATTGTAAGCTCCTTGAGATCAGGGACTGTCTTTTGCCTCTTTTAGTATCCTCAGCACTTAGCACAGTGCCTGGCATATAGTAGGCACTTAACAAATGTTTATTGAATTAAATTGAATTGAAAAATCCTTCCTCAGACACTGCGTGATCCTGAGCAAGCCACTTAACTTTGGTCTGCCTTGGTTTCTTTATATATAAAGTGGGGATAATAACAGTACCAGCCTTGCAGAATTGTTGGGAGAATCAAATGAGATAATATTCACAAAAGTGCTTAGCACAATTCCTGGCACAGAGGAAGTGCTATATAAATGCTTATTCTCTTTCCCTTCCCCAACTGGTAACCCAACCTCAACTTAAAAACCTGCAGCAATAGGGAGTCCACTATCTTACAAAGTAACCTGTTTTGGCTTAGATTCTTAAAATCTAGCCACTGCTCAGGTTCTTACTATCTAGCCAATAGCTCACTAATGGTCAGACTCCTTAAGAGTTTGCTCAATATGATGGATGTCTTTAGCTGAAAGAAGGCTTGGGTCGAATTCTTTCAGGCAGATCCACATGTTGTGATATTCGGGTCCCAGCCCCTCTAAGCCCATAAACTTCATCATTTTGGTAGCCCGTATGGGGAAACTGCCTAACCCCAAGTTCTTCTCTAGCCAAGACTGGAAAGCATGTAAGCTTCACCCCCACCCCACCCCACCCCCTTTCTTGCTCTGACATTGGGGTTGCTCTCCAAGCACCAAGGCTTGGAGGTACTTTCCAGGCAAACAGTTATGAGGCTGTCTCATACTCAGCCTCACACTCTCATGCTCTCAGTCCACTGGGTCAGTTCAAGGCCATGGACCTGGGTACAGAGGACAAGGAGGGATGCCCTATCTGGAAGTGTATGCCCAATTCTGTCAGTTTTCTCTGCGCTAGAGAATTGGGGGAAACTGTAATTGCTCTTTGGTTCCCTGAGGCTTACTTATTCCCTTTCCTCTACACCTCTGAATCCTCCTTCATGGGGAAAGTTAGAACAGCTAAAAATATCTTGGCAGATTCTGGAGGTTTTGTGATTGATCATTAAGGAATTTCAAAACTTCCTTACAACCCTGGTCACTCCCTTCCCTTGAGTCAAAAGGGTATAGGTTAATGCCTCTCAAAGAGAGTTACACCCTTTACCCCTCACCTTTGATTTTACCCTCCCCCACCTGGGAAAAAAGGAGGTGGGAGGGGCAGCAGCTACAGCATGGGACCCCCCTGGCAATGCCCTTGGACCCTGGGGCAATCTTTGCCTAGAATCATCACCCAGATTCAGCACATCCTGCTCAAGGTAAAGAAGCTAGCCTCTGAACTTGGCTAAGCACACTTTTTTTAAAGTTGTAGTTTTCACTGCTAATGGTGAGATATTGATTCTCTGTGTAAAGTAATTTGGAAATGAATTTAACAAAATTAAAATCATCTGATTGGTACTGGGTTTGTTTCAAGTTTCAAATTGGTGAATTTTTTGTATCAGTTATGTCAATTTCATGATTTGATTATCACTAAAATAATTGGGCTATTGTTGGTTACTGTTTTAATGTGTAAACTTGCCAAAAAGCTTGTTTGGGTTATGTATGGCTTGCTGACAATTTGCAAGTGTATAGAAATCTCTAAGGATTGGCTTTTTACACCAGGACAAATTTAAGTTTGAGATGTAAATCCTGGAAAAAGTTTTTTTCCTAAGTTGTGATTAATGAAACTTGCTGTTTGAGGTAAAAGCTCCTAGGATTTTATTTTGAGTTGTCTGATGGATCATAATCCATCCATGATCAACAATCCACTATGTGAAAGAAATGTCACAAACTACTCAGAGAATGTGATACTGGTGGGAAGTCAGCTTTGGGAAAAGCTGAGAGGACAATTTTAGCCTCAGTCTAAGATGGATCTTCCTGGCTCAGTTTCCCCATTATGAAAAAGGAATGTTACCCACCTGGCTATTCCTGAGTTTGGCTATGAGGGTTTCATACTGTATGATTGGAAAACTGAATTATCTGAATCCAACAGAGCTAAGGATGTTTTATCTGGTCATATCTGGGCCCTGCAGTCTTTTCTGTCAGATTTGTATCTTCCAGACTACAGGTCATTCACCTACAACTGATAGCAAGCAACAGGTACCAGCCAATCCACCCCCCCCATCATTCCCTGGATGTAGCTTGTGCTCAGTTCGAGTCAACTTCCTCTTTGGGACCCTCTGGATGCAGAACATTCTATGCCCCTTGCCAGCAGGAAGCAGTTTCAGAAGCCAAGAACTTTGCCCCTTACCCCAAAAGAATATGGGTCCCATTTGTTTGAGGGGGGAATGATGGGGTTGGATCTGGACTCCAAAAGGGAAAAACCCTGGACTTTCCCAAATGGCCAAATCTTTGGCATTGGCCTGAGGCTATAATCCCATCAACTGGCCTTTCATGTAGCTATGCCCAATCTGTCAATCTGTTACCCTTAACCTAGCCTAGCCTTCCTTTGTTTTACTTCTCTATGGCCCCGGGCCATTTCCCACCCTTAATCCTAGCTAGGCTCCATTCTCCCTTGGCCAAGAGGTCCAGGTCCCAGCCATTCTGTTCACCCTAGTTTACTGGCCACTCCCATCCAGATCTCCTTAGACCCTTCCTACAGTCACCCCAAACTACTTGGCCACTTCTAGATCCCTCCCACAGTCTTTCTATATATAAGGTCCATTAAGGTGCTTAGATTCTTAAAATCTAGCCACTGTTCAGATTCTTAAAATCTAGCCATTGCTCAGATTCTTATTATCTAGCCAATAGCTCACTAATGTTCAGACTCCTTAAGAGAGTCTGCTCAATATGACAGATGCTCTAATAAACCTTGTCTTTGGCTGAAAAAAAAAAGTCACCTCTTTCACCTTTGGACAGCTCGATTTTACAATATTTCTCCTTTATATTAATCTTAAAAGTGTCTCTCTGTAACTTCTAATTATTGTTCCTTTTGTGGCCAAGGAAAACAAATATTATCCCACTCACATAAAAAACTCTTCGAATCCTGGAAGACAGCTTTCATGTACCTAAATTATCTCTGCTTTGGGCCAAACTTCCTTAATTTCCTTAATCATACTTCATATAGCATGATTCTAATCAACTCATCATTCTGTCACCTTTGTTGTTCTTGGTGTTGTTATCATACTCCAATGGCTCAATTTACCATCCAAAATGGAAGACAATATTCCAAAGGAGGGCAGAGGACAGTGGAAATTTCTTATTCTGGATGTAATACATCTATTAATGTAGCTGAAAATTGCATTAATACTTTTTGGTTGTGGTGACACTGATGACTGTCATTGAGCTTGCAGCCCATTGGAATCCCCAGATAAATCTGTTTGACAAGAATTTCACCTGTTCATTCTGTACTTGTACAGTTGTTTAATTGTTTCGTGCAGGACTTTTCATTTATTTCTACTACATTTTATCAACCTATAATTCAGGTTGTTAAGATTTTGTTTAGTCCTAGTTTGGTCAACCAAATAAAGCAAAAGTTGACTATTAAATTCTGGGACATCAGATAGGAGAGAATTTGGAAAACTTGTGTCTCTTACCACAGGGAGATTTGGCTAAAATAGAACCACTTGGAAAAGAGGACATAGCAATAATCCCAAGGGGACTATCAGGGAAGACCTATGGTTAACAAGTTGAATATAGTTGGTCCTAGGAATCCTACTTAAGGCCAAGAGGTATTATGGAGATTTAATATGAATGAGAGATCCCAAAGGACACCACAAAATCTTACTGCAAACAACTCTAAGGAGGTACTATAAACTGGTATTAGCCAAGAGATATTTGATTTGAAATGTTCATGTTAAAGGCAAATACCTAACCCTGGAATCCATAAATGCTGGAAACTAATATGTGTACTTACTGAAAAGTCTTAGCCAAAAACATATATTTTATTGGTTTTATTTTTATGTCATTGACTTTTTTCCCCAAGCAAAAGTACTAAAAAAAAAAGACAGTAAGGCCTAATATAGAGAGAACTGAACTCAGAATCAGGTAAACTTGGGTTCAAAACATGCCTTTGAGACATTCTAGCTGTGTAATCAATGGCAAATCACTCAATTTTTCATTGCCCCAGACAACTATCTAAGATTATAAACTATAGCATACTTATTGATCTATATTGATAGGAATTTCCTCAGTGGAAATTCCCTGTGCCAATGGAATCATAGCTTGACTGAAAAACAAAATAAATCAGGGCACCATGTGATCAGTCTTAGAACTCTAAATACTCTATGTGTCTTGCTCAAGGCAGGAGCTTTTGTTGTTGTTCATTTATTTTTCAGTCATGTCTGACTTCGTGACCCTATTTGGGGTTTTCTTGGCAAAGATATTAGAGTGGATTATTATTTCCTTCTGCAGTTCATTTTGCAGATGAGGAAACTGAGGCAAACAGGTTAAGTGACTTGCTCAGGGTCACACAGTGTTCAGTTCAATTTAAATAGAGCCAGATTTTTAAAAGGTCGAAGAATCCTAGATTTAGAGCTGGGAGGGCATTTTGATTGTCATCTAGTCTCATCCCTTTCAAATAAGCCTGCCATTTCTTTTTATGAAGAAATCATTTTATAAACTGCAAAGCTATTTATCTGTGATATACCATTATTAGAGCATGATATGGTATATCATTTATGAAATGGGAAACTAACAGAATGGGTAGAATCAAACCTTTTAGGCTGAGGAGAATACTAGCACTAGATTCTTTGAGTCAAAGGGGTAGGATATTGGGATGTTTCTGGCTGAAATCTGTATGTCTAGGAAAATATGATCAGATTTGCAAAAGTGACCTAGGTATACAAACAACAGCTGGGAAGAATTACTTAAATGTTATAATGAATCAGTTATGTCATCTATATAGATGTTCACTCCAACAATGCAAATAACAAACTGTTCATGTTTGCCCATGTATGACTCATACCCAAGTCTTCCCATAGATGTACAAGGGAAGTATCAACAAAGTGTTGGGAATCGTGTTCATTTTCTCCTAATATCAGGAGAACACAAATGGAGTACTCTTGCTATCCACCCGTCTTCCCTTGCTCTCATCAAGCACTAAGGATAAAAAGAAAGGCAAAAACAGTCACTGATCACAAGAAAGTCATAGCCTAATGAAGGAAACAACACTCAAATGACTATGTACAAGCAAGCTATATACAGGATAAAATGGGGGTGATCTCACAGGTACCAAGCACAATAGTTAAGGATAACTAAGAAAGTCTTCTTGAAGAAGGTCTGATTTCTTCCAAGACTTGAAGGAAGCCAAGGAAGTTTGGAGGTAGAGATGAAGAGGGGAAAAAAATTCCAGATCTGCAGGACAGCTATTGAAAATGCTCGGTCAGGAGTAGCATGTCCTAGGAGCAGGAAGGAAGTGAATGTTGCTGAGTTGCATAGTACGGTAAATGAAGAGGAGTAAAGTCTAAGACTAGAAGAGTAGGAAGGTGAAAGGTTTTTAAGGGTTTTAAAAGTCAAAAAAAAGGATTTTATATTTGATCCTGGAGGTAACAGGTTGTCACTAGAAGTTACTGAATGGGTAGGGGGCGGGGAATGGACACTGATATAGTGCTAGCGTATTCTAGGCACCGTGCTAAGTACTTTGCAAATATTATTTCATTTGAATAAGGAGCTGATGTGTTTAGACCTGCTCTTTAGTTTGACAGCCGAGCGTGGAGAGCTTTGAGGCAGGTAGACCAACCAAGAGGCAACATATATTTGCAATGATCCAGGCATGAGGTGATGAAGTGGTGGCAATATCAGAGAAGAAGAGATGCATGTGAGGATCATTAAGAAGTTAGAAATGGCAGGACTTTACAATTGAGTAAATGGGGAAGGAGGTAAGAGAGAGTGAGGAGTTGAGGATAACACACAGGGTAGAAGTGTGGTGACTGGGAGGATGTGACATCCTCAACTATAAGAAGAAAGTCAGGAAAATGGGAAAGTTTGGGAAGGAGATAATGGAATTACTTTGCACCTTTCTTGAGTCTCTATAGGTGGCTTCTAAAAACCACTTTTCAGAAGATTATGAAATTATGAATCAATGAGGATCTACCCTGGTAACAATAGAAAGCTACTTCCACAACTCAACTGCATAGATTATTGTAGCTCGTTTTCCCCAAGACTTATTCTTTGGGCAAAAGCCAAGTTGAAAGGAGAAGCTAATATGTTTCCCATTGCATATGGGTATATGAGTTGGCTACTCATGCTGTAGCACCTCACCTATCTCATTTAGGGCATGAATGTGCCTACTTTCTCTCTTGGCTGCATCATTCACTCACTCGCATCATTTCATAATTTCAGTTCAGTTCAAGGTTCCTAGAGAAGGACTACCAAGTGGTTGCACTCAGACTCCCTCAAGGAACTAGGGGTAACCCTCTTGTGAGGGAATGGACCCTCCCTCTATTCACCTCTTCAGCTTCTGAGCCCTCACAAGGGTTTTTCATTACACTAAACTAGTCGCTTATAATAATACTTTGGATCTCAAATACAACCATTAACTTAACAAGTCAAAGGGAATAATAAATCACCGGTACTCATGTATTAAAGCAAATGCAGAAATAATATGTACATCAGACACCACGCATGAACCTTAATATCACTTTTTCACCATCGTACTCAGTGGGCTACCACTGATGGAAGCCTAGCAGAGGGTCGTGAGTCAGGAACATCAGTTTTTCGAGGTAACTTACAACTCTGAAACTATAAACTTGGGGGTATTCTTTCAATCTCAGTAACTGTCAATGAAAGTTCCTTGATGAACAGAAGCTCCCACTACTTAGCTGATCTGATCTGCACCATGCTTGTCTGACATCTGTCTCAATCAAACTAGTCAATTTGCTGAAGGATTTTTTTTTATTCTCTGCTTCCAAACAATTCCTAGGCTCAGCTACATTCGTTCTTTAACAGAAACTGTAGAATCCACTAATTTTAGCTTGAAATGTAGCTAATGCAGGCCTGAAATTTATCCTTTCACTTTTCTCTGCCTCTGTCTCTGTCTCCCTCTGTCTCTCTCTTTCTCTGATTCTCTTTCTCTCTCTGTCTCTCTCTCTTTTTCTCTGCCTCTCTGTCTCTGTCTGTCTGTCTGTCTCTCTCTCTTTCTCTCTCTCTCTCTCTCTCTCTCTCTCTCTGCCTGTCTCTATCTCTCTCTGTCTTTCTCTCTCCTACCCACTCTCCTTCCATTTTTATCTTTCTGGATTCAGATTCTCAATCTTGTCTTTGAACCACTTTTATATTTAGAAACAAATTTCTCACCTTTCTTAATAAGATAAATTACATTTTTCCCTAGTCATAACACAATTCTGATGTCTGTATTTCTCTAGTGCAACTATAACTTATTGTATTAAAAATTAGTAATAACTATCTCAGAACTCTAAAAATCAGGGCAACTGACATAGAACTCTGGCCAAACATACAGCAACAAACTGTTCAACATGATAAGGACTGACTTTAAGGGACAGTCCCTTGCAATAGAAAGTAACAAGATGTCATTTTCTTGCCAAGGAGAGCTAACAGGAAGGCTCTGATCAGCCCTCATATCTTTTAGAAGTCCTTTTTATTGTTCTTAGCATAAAACACAAATTTCATCTCATTTTAAACCTTAACGTTCTTGTCACTATTTTCTTAAGACCGTGACACTGCTATATTCATCCTCTATCACCTGCTACGGCCTGAATCTTCTATTTAAGCCTTTTTAAAAGTCTAAATCCGTCAAATCAATGTGAATCAATAGAAGCTTCTTGAGGACATTTCCCCCCTTTCATCCACATTGACTTACAAAGAAACTCCAGAGACTGCCTGGATAACTGAAGTCCTGAATGTCTACTAGATCATGCCTCAGTGACAAGTTTGCAATCCATTTAACAGAACTTCTTAGCAACTTTCCTCTGTCCAGATGGTCTGTAGTTTGCAACCAGTATAATACTGATTTTGCTTCTCTGTCCATTGAAACTTACCCAAATGGTTTCCACTATGCTTCTCTACTCCAGGATGCATATTTCCTCACAATAGTACTTTTTCTTAATATAGTGTGACATTCCACCTTTTACTTAGCATTTATTTATTTATTTATTTATGGAAAAAAGTATAATCTCCCAGAGACATATTCCTGTCCTCAGTCTCACTCCACTCCATCTGAGTAATTGGGGGACAGCTGATGAAAAATTCTCAGTCAGGAAGAGTGTTTTATATAAGATAAAATTTGGTTCCTTGCAACAGGATCTATAATTCAACTTGTTTATTACTCATTTGCACATTTGTCTATGGACATCTGAGGCAAAGGTTTTTATTTTTAACTACTTGAATCTTGCTGACAGTGAATTTTTGATGATCTTTAGACTTCTTCCTTTGTTCTACATACTATTTTCTGTGGTTTCAGGCTTGGCAGACACATCTCGGTATTTTTTCCTCATCTTTTCTTTTTAATTTAAATTCTAAGCTCTCTACCCATACACTCTTACTAGCTTTGCAATGTGAGCTCTCCTGATTCTAACCTTGTTCCCATTTCTTCCATGTCCTCTGGGAGATTATCACTTTGATCATCTCCTCTCTCCTTTCTGATCTTTACTCTCTCCTTAACTATAGGGTTTTTTTTCCACTTTCTGTCTGCAAACATGTTTAGGTCTCTCCTATCCTTTAAAAAAAAGAAACAAAAACTTCCCTTGAAACTACTTTATTATTGTCCTGTATATCTTCCTTTCCCAGCAAAACGAAGAGAAATAAACTGTCTAGATTCATTGTCTCCATTTCTTCACATCTCTCATTCAATCTTTTGTATTATGGTTTCTTTTTTTTTTTTTTAATGTAAGGTTATTATTAGAACATATTGGAAAAAGGAGAGATAAGAGGAAAAGAAATCTTTCTTATTAACATTAATCATGTAAGCACAATCCTTCAAGTACAATCTTGCATTCTTCAAGATTTCCACAGACAAAAGGATTTACCTACCAATAAAACAAAAATAAAATATAAGCTATTTAAGGGAACACATATGTGAACATACATGCATGTATGAGTACATCTGTGTAAGTAGATGGATGGTATGATATTCCAAATAGACAAATTTTCTCATCCACCTAGATTATATAAAACTCAAGCTTGGCCTCAAATTGGACTATTAGCTTCATTCATTTTCACCATCATTCCTGCCTTTTGGGAGAAGAAGAAAGAGTCCTGATGAGAAAAAATGAACAACACTTCATTATTTCAGTTGAACTAAATTTAATAAAATATTTCATAGTAAAAATTTCACACAGTACTTTCAGACTCCATCCTTCTCATATCCTGGGATACATTTCCTCTTCATCTCTACCTGCTAAAGGCATTTCTTCCTTTTTTTTTCCCTTTTCTTCCTACAAGGCTTAGCTCTGGGGCTTCCTTCTCAATGAAGCCAGCTCTGATCCATGCCCATGTGGGCAGGTAATGACAGCTGGTCTATCTTCTTTCTCAAATTACCTTGTATCACGCTTATTGATGTATCCCTAATACACCAATACCAGTAGAAGATAAGCATATTGATTACAAGAGACTGCTTTGGTTTGGTCTTTGTATTCCCAGCACCTTCTATATTATATAGCAATCATTTAATAAGTGCTTGTTGAAATAACAATAAAATGCATTATAATTATTTTAATATAATGATGTAGCCATAGATATAGAATAAGATATCAACAATAATCTATTGAGAAGCATTTATTAGTGCTTTTCACATTCTAGGCAGTGGCGAAACAAGGAAATATGAAGCTATCTCTGCCTTCAAGGAGTTTCCATTCTATTAGGAGAGACAGCATGTACGTATGAGGGTACATACAAAATAAATGCCTTACTGTGCAACTGTGCCCAACAAAATACCAAAGTCCATTAAGTCCTCAATATTTCTCAGTTTCTCTGCCAACCTCAAAATGAAATATGGTTTCCATTCTACAACTCAACTCAAGTCACTCTCTCCAAGATGACTTCTCCTCATGACTCTACTTTCTTGATCTTTCTGCAGCTTTTGATACTGATGGCCTCTTTCTCCTCCTGGATAGCATATCTTCCTTCAGCTTTTGTGACACTGTCCTAGCTCTATATTTGTTCTCCTCTTCTCTCTTCACTCTTCCATTTCCTTTGTTAGATCACCATCCAAGAGTCATGCTCTAGTTATGGCTCTCCCTCAAAGATCTCCCCTGAGTCCCATTCTCTCACCTCTCCATACTCTCTATTTGGTGATGTCATCAGTTCTCAAAGTTCTATACAGATGATTCAAAAATCTACATGTCCAGCTTTAATCTCTCCTGAGTTCCAGTTCCACACAACCAGCTACCTGCTAAACATCTACATACATATATGACATCTTCCTCCATAAAGTCTGCTTTCTTATTTCAGTGAGAACACCACCATTTTTCTAGTCATGCAAGGTTCATTATCTCAAAATTTTCTTTGACTTTTTATTCTCACTCACCACTTCTTCCCATGCCCTACAATAATTACTTACCAAGCCTGGTCATCTCCACATCTTCAATATTTCTTGTATCCATTTCCTTCTCTTTACTCATTGGACCACAACATTAGTTCAGGCCCTCACTGGCTACTGAGAGGTCTCTCTGTCTCCAGACTCTCCTTGCTTTACTTGAATCTCCTCACAAATGCCAAAAATAGTTTCTTTAAAACACAGGTCTGACTAGGTCACTTCCATCCTCAAAAATCTTCAGTGACACAATGTTATTTCTAGGATAAAATATCAATGCCTTAGCTCAGTGTCTGTATGGCCCTAGGTTACCTTTCTAGATTTATATAATTGTCCTCCTGTTTAGACATTCTAGCTTCCAGCCAAACCAACCTATTTAATGTTCCCTAAATTCAGCATTCCATATCTCCCCTCATGCTCTTACAAAGGCTGTCTCCTTCACTTGGAATGCACTACCTTCCCACTTCGCACTTATTTTGAAGCACTAAGTGGCCTTCTCTGCTAAGCCTTTTTCCTGTATTCTTGTATTTAAATCTTGCCTCAGTCATTTACTGGCTATATGCACTGGACAAGAACTTAACTTCTCAGCCTCAGTTTCTTCATCTGAAAAATAAAGATAACAATCATATCGACCATACAGGGCTGTCATGAAGATCAACTGAGATTATGTTTTTAAAGTATGTTGCAAACCAAATGCCATAGAAATTCTAGCTATTACTATTATTATTAAGGTTTAATAATGATGGCGGTGATGATAATGCTTTGCTGTACTTTCATGGCTTTCTAAAAAAAAAACCTGTCAGACAATGTGCATCAATATAAGCCTATTTAATCAGATCCTTCTTTTCTTCTCCTTACTGCTCTCTTACTCTGCACATTTTCTTAAGACTCTCCTCATTGGTGGAGAACGATTATCTAATGCTAGACTCTCTTCAGGAAAAAGTCCCTGGAGGGGGAGAAAGACTCTAGGAAAAAGCCAACATGTAAAGCACTATCTTAATCATGTTCTTATTCCCAGCTTGCCACTACAGACTTGGGGGAATTTCCTCCCTCTTATTGCTGAAAGTCTCTAATCCCACCTATGAAGGAATTCCCCAAAGTCTCTAGTGCGGTAAACTGGAAATAAGGATATGATCTAATTGAGATACTAGCTCCTCTCTACATGTTGATTTCTTCCCAGAGTCTTTCTTTCCCTCTGGGGACCTCTCTCCCTGAAGACAGCCTAAAAACCATTCTTGTGTCTTCTGTTGATAATAACACCAGAAGAACTAGGCTCTCTGCTTTCTCATATTCTTATGCCTCAAGTAGACATAAAGCACGAAATAATCGTTTTCCAAAACTAAAGAAAGACTTATGCAAATGAGCTTGAATCCTAGGTTACACTTATCTGTCTGCACATTGCATCCCCCTTAGTAGAATGAAAGATCTTGAAGACAGGGACATTTTGTTTTCCTTTTGTATCTCCATTTACTTAAGTGAATAGTATATTCTTAATTATATGACATCATTAACCAGGACCCTTTCATTCCTATATTTTAAGACATGGTATAGAAATCCAAATCATACATTTAGACACTATTAGCTTAATCTGCTCTTCACTAGTAAAGCCTTTCTTTTATTTCCTGAAAGCCATACATTCCATTGATGGGAGCAATGAGAACACACTACCTGTGCTAGGCATTTCATAATCTCTAGGAAAGATTACTAGACTTCTTCTAGCAGTATCATTTATCCCCACAGCAATCATTGGGATCACTGGGACTACGTAGTAGCATCTGTCACATCTACTAGCTGAAAATTTAAATGCCTTTGCATTATACACTCCCAGTTAGGACAGCAGATCTTTTTTAATTGTTCATGTCAAGTTGACAAGTAGCCACCTTGGTATCCCTCAACAGGGAGTCAGCAACCATCACTACTCATTTCTTCTTCCTCTGACCATTAAAGGATGACCTGTCTCCTTCTGGTACCTGACAGCCCACATCAACCCAAGGTAGCTTCTCTCTGAAAGGACCCAAACTAGCTCTCACTCTAAGAAAAGACTGTCGGATGTGTTAATTGGGTCCAAATGTCCAATAGTTTTTATTGCTCTTTTCCTCATCTGTATCACATTCTTTCACTCTGAAACCTCTTAATATATTAGTGCTGCCATTTGTTTTTGTTTTTTCTGGATATTTTTTCTTCTTTATTTTTTCCTTGAAACACTTTTTTATTATACTAAGAAATGCTTTCTCTGGGTACGGGAGTTGGAGGACAGTACCATTTCTTCTTCTAAGAGGGAAGAAAACTTAATTTTGTGCATATATAGCTTTACTTGGCATCGGCAGAAACACAAATAGTGTACTCTCTAGAGGGTCACTGAAATTTTCCTCATCCCTCCTTACTTGCTAGAAGGAAATTATCAGTTCTTTGTCACTTTTTTGTTGACTTTAATGGATAATTGGTATAGTTAACTGCTTGCTCACTACACCTGTTAATTATGGTAGCGACTGATGGCATCTAAGAGAGATTTTCATATTTATAGCAAGTTGACCATCATTTTCTCCCATGAGGTGGGGATAGCTTGCTTGGTTGTCTTTCTTTTACAATCACCTGCTTCCTGCCAAAGCCCCAGTTGAAACTGAAGCCACTTACTCATAGCAATTATCTGTGAGGGTGTCTCCAGCATACAATTACATCATACCAATTCTTATTTCATTATCTCCCGCTGGCCTGATTTTAGAAACCTTCTCCCTTTGTTCTGTATTTTCCTTCTTTCTCTCTTCCTACTAAGCCTAAGTGAGGCTTCATTAATAATGGACTTCCCACCCTTTTTTTCCAGCCAGATGATGTTAGCTTCCTTAATTGTCTTTAATTAGCAATTAACATTTTTCTCAAAAAAAAACTCTACAAGAAAATCTAAAGCATAGAGCATTCAAAACTACATATATATACATGTTTACATATATTCACATCAGATCAGACTGAGCTGTCACTGAGATTCACAAAGGTCTCATTAGTTACAAGTGTATCTGACTAACCACACATATATACCCATACATACATACGTACACACATACATATATAAATGTATATACACAGGACCCTAGATAGTTGTCTATGGTGGCAGAACAGTTTGTAGGTAAAAAAAGAATGAGTCTCAACTCGCAGTTGAACTTTTTATTTACACTGCCTTGCCAGTTCTTTGAGATGTGTGCATGGGATGATTATGGAGAAAGCTTCAAAATTATCGTGATTTTTGGACTGGTTACATATACATATACACATACATATATGCTTATGTATGCATATAAAATGGCCAGATACACCCCTATCCTAACCAGGTTTTTGTTAATCTCTGCTACATCTATATCTCTATGTGTATCTATGTATGTGTGTGTATACATATATATATATATATGTATACACACACACATACATAATACATACACAAATTTGCATAGCATAAACAAATCATTTAGCTAAGTGTTGAGATTTCAATTCTACTTCTATCTCTAAATCGTTCTGTAACAGTAGACAAGTTAATTTTTCTCAATGATGCATTGATGAAAGGCACATGGCACAGTGGAGTCCTTGAAATCAAGATCTGGATTCAAGTCCTACCTCTGACACAAGCAAGCTAGTTAAACATTCTGAGTCTCGATTTCCTCATTTGTAAAATTATGGTCTTTTACTAGATGACCTGTGGGGTCTCTTCCAGGGCTATTCTATGACACTATACAATAACCACATCTTGTAATCATCATAGTGATTGCTACTTAATTCACATGATATACACTTTGATACTTTGATGGTTCTACATGGTACACTGTATAGAGTACTGGGCCTAGAATCAGGAAGACCTGAGTTAAAATTTGGTTTTAGACACTTACTAGTTGTATGGCCCCAGGTAAGTCATTTACCCTTCTATCCACCTCAGTTTCCTCATTTCTAAAATGGGAAAAATGAAAGCACCTATCTCCTAGGGTTATTGTGAGGATCCAATGAAGGCATATTCACAAAGCATTTAGCACAATGCCAGACACATGGTAGGCTCTTGATAAATATTTTTCTTTTCCTCTGTGATTTCCTCAATATGGTTATAGTATCCACTAAAATGAATTACAATTCACTTCTTTTATTGTGAGATTCAAATCATTGTCATTCTGTAAATCTTCCATATTGGATCAATGGATATGGAAGAAAAAAATTATTGGAGAGACATGTGGAGAAGTGTTTTAGAATACTTGGAAAAAATACTATGGAATTTCTAGTGATTATCTCTCTATCTTGTCATTCAAATAGACACTGATGAATTCAAAGCATGTATCCCATAGAGGCTGTGTTCTGTATTTTTACAAAGCAATTTTAGGACAAGTGGAGAACAGCCTTAAAAACAAAACTCAACCCTTCTAACTTCCAGTCTAAAGACCATGTTTCCTTGTCTAAGTTTCAGATGGAATTCACAGAATCCAAACCTGCTGGGTACTTTCCCAATCTCCTTCAATAAGCAGGCTTCTTGAAGTACACAAATAGAAGCATTTTGTCTATTTTAGTAAGAATGTTAGGTCTCTTTGGGGGGTCATTCTAAACACTACTAATCCAGGGTGTTATTTTAATGGTGAAGCTATTGTTTTGCTAAGTTGTAATTAAAGAGATTTTTCTCAGAGCAAACATTCAGCCGTTTTCTTTGGGGACATCTTTAAGCTAATGTTCCAACTTTGGTGTGGTGAATAAAGTCATTTTTTTATACTTACCCATTATATTTTCTAAGATGGTGAAAGGGTCTTTTCTTCTGGAATGCCCTTGGATGACTGTAAAAGAAAAAACAAGAGGCAGAAGACATGCTTTTTAGGATACACAGAAATTTAAGTTCAAATACAGAGTTGCTGTTGAATTCTGGGAAATAACAGCAGGGGACCAACAGACCTGGAATTCAGCAATCAGGAACAGGGTCACTCACTTTGCACAGAAGCCTTGGGCTGTCTGCAAGGCAAAAGACTAAGCCAAAAGAAGACATCCATCCCCAAACCAAAAGCTAGACTTGGAATGTATCGATTGTTAAGAAAAAACTACAAAGTCTGGTAACCACATTGGTCTTTTCAGTCACACTTGCACACCCAGTTAATTGCAGTGCCATCATTAGTCAGCAGTGTTCACTTCAAAGAAGAAGCCACATAATACATAAGCAAGATTTGAATAACCTTGTCCAAGTTATTTGGACAAGCTCTGCAGCATCACTGCTTCCATTTTCATCTGCTGACTTTAGCATACTTATTTTCTATCGTTATTTCAAAAGTAATTTTCTACATATTCAGACAAGTGGGGGGGGAAGAGTTGATTTGAGAATTGTGAATCATATTCAGCTAGCTAGAAATTGAAATGCTTCTGTTGTATGCACTTTTCAGTAGGGTGTTGCTTTGGTGGAAGATGAGGAAGAAAGGGAATTTACCTCCTGCCAGTTGTCTTCAAAACTCTAATAATACCCTCCTTTATTTTGTTTCTTTTGGGAGGGAGGGGGTAGTTATATCTTCATTCCATTAAAATTATTATATTTTGTGTTTCCATTTGAAGGCCTATAATTTCACCATTCTTGGTGGTTGAAATGACGTTATGTGGGGGAAATGGTGTGGAAAGTTGTGTTTGAATTCCCAGTGCCGTCCCAGGGAATTTGAGACTCAGTATGTTCACTGCCTTGCTATACCATGTCTTCCCATAACATTAGAAAGCTACAAACATTCCTTTTCCCCTTCAAAGAATAATTATTTTACTTTGATTTATCAATAAGATTTTCACTGTAATTATGGTAGAAATAATGAATGGATCTTCTGTCTACTGTGAAATATGCTCTCTCATACAAAGCCAGCTTGGTGGTTCTACCAATAAGTCAAACAAATTTAACATATTAAGGCTGTTATGCACAGTCATTTTCAGCATAACTGCACTGTAGCTCTATTTCCAGGCAATAGTTTCTTGTAATAAATTGACATCAAAACAAATGAAAAAGTTGGGAAGTTATTTCTGGTCCCATAAAAATATTTATTAGATAATGAACCTGTTTCCACGTAGGTTTACGGTGGAATCAACACTTCATCTTGATGCATGATGCTGTGTTAAGATGCAGCAATGAGGGCTGCTGAAACAGAGTGGAAAGTTCTACAGCTTATGGTCGAACAAAACATAACCTTCAAAAATCCTTATTGTTCCTCTGGGTCGTGTTTCTTCTGCAAATGTTATGGGGGGGAAATACCAAATATAATCTTGGGGAAGGAATAAAACAGAAGGATTTCTCCATCAAGCTCAGCATTTTGTTTGGCCATTTGGAGTGGTTACGCCTGTCACCTCATCACTAAATGCAATAATGAAAATGGACCTTTTAATTAGTTGCATACAATGCATAATTGCTATAAAACTCCAACATCCTTTATGCAAATGATTCTTTTGAGATCATTAATTAGTTGTGGAGGAATATTAATTTCTCTAAACCCCCCAAAATTATTTCTACTGGGAAATAGGCTTGAATTAGTTTTAACTATGATAAAATTGCTCTTGGTGACGATTAATCAAGCAGAGGCATGAGAGAACTTGGTTGGAAATGAAAAACTGCTAATATCACTTCTCATAGTTACTTTTAATTAATATGCACAAACAATATAAGCACAATAAGTATTATCTGTGGTTATCCAACTTTTTGGGATACCTGGTTTGAAAATAATTTGCATTCTGTAACATTAAAGGGAGTTCAGAGGCGACTTGAAAATAAACAAGTGATACTTCCTCATATTTACAAGGGAAATGCAAGCGGTACCCATGGGGGTGTCTAGTAGAAAGAATGACCACTCCTGAACTGCTAAGTTCAACAAATAGGACAGTGAAGAGCAGACAAGAGATTTTATCCTGACTGGACTGCAAATGAGACATTTCACATAAACAGAGATACCCCAAGGGAACTCAACAACTAAAATATCAGGCATTGAAATAACATCAGAAAGTTCATTTTGTTAAAATTAATGATGTCTCAACATTAGACACAGCACTTCAGGCCACCTAGAAGAGTACTCCATATCTGAACAGATGAGGTTTGGCATGGCAAGTGATTGGATGAGAGTTGAAATATTTAGTGGAAATAGTTGCAGGACAACAAAAAATGCAAATTAGTGTGCCTGTGTGGATAATTGAAATCTTGACCTCAGATATGATCAGTCAAGATAAGCGATTTCAAAGTGAAAAACCTATTCATTACATGTTAAAATTTTTAAAAGTGATGCTTAATTTATTAGGTTAGTATATGTGGCCTGTGGAGAAAAAAGTTGGGCTAGTTCAGGTTGAAAATAAAAAACAAAACAAAAACAAAGTATGAACAGTATGATATTCTCAAAGTAGTGGTTACTCATCATACTGCACAGACCCTGAGCCTTAAATAGTAATTTTTGTCTCAGGCTAGTAGCACAAGTTGTGTCCTTAATTCAATTGAGAGGGAAAGTTGAAGACCCTGCAACAATAAATAGTACCCCTGTTGAAAGGAGTGAGAAATGGGTAAGAGTAGAAATGAGTCAAACCAAGAAAATAGTCATTGGAGACAAATGCACCATAAGCAGGAAGGAAGAGTTGCCATTTTTTTGAAGTTTTCAATGTTAAATAATTATCCTTGCCAAGATCAGATCTTCCATGCCCCTAGAGAACTGAATGTACTGTCAGAACCATTTAAAGGTCAGCATCCTATAATAAAAGTCTAACTTTCCCACCCTAGTTACAGCTCTGCATAAATATGTGTTTCTATGAGAAAAACAAATTGCCCCTTGGACAGTTAAAAGGAGCAGGATATTTTACTTTTCTACATCTTAACAACTGTGATAGATTGAGACTGTCTAGCAAGATCACAAAAACTATCAGCTAAAACATTTTTGTCTTTCTCAGATCTGGCCTAACTCTTGGCAGTGCAAGCAATGAACGTAGTTTGAGAAGTCCAAAGATATTAGTAAATTATATAAAGTATGATGTTGTGATGTAGGTCCCTTGTATCCAAAAATCTCTCATACATTGGCCTCATATGGTACTTGAAATCCCTACCAACATCTTCAGGTTGAGGAATTGTTCCTCTTCCCATTCCTACACAAACCTCCTCCCCACAAATAAATAAATAGATAGATAGATAGATAGATAGATAGATAAAAATTTAAAAATAACACAAAACCTTCTACATAAAAATTCAGGCATATTCATTGTTACCTATTATTACCCTCTGTAGGGTTATTTTATCAGTTCCATCGACATAATTTTGCCCTGAGACTAGAAGACAAGGGCATGTAACTTTGCAGCTGCCAATGAGGTGGAGACCACTACAGCTGGAACCACAGCCCTCACAGCCAGAAACATCAACCTCAGAGCCACAGCTTGAGCACCCATTAATTTTAGCCTAGCATGTCATTTAGAATTACTTACACAGTGGTGGAAGGTTAAAAATTGAGTGGGTATTTATGGGCTGTGTAGGCCCCTGTGACTAGAGCTTTTGTGTCCCTGAGGAGAGCAATGGAAGACTGTGAACGTAGCTACTTTTCCCCCTTTTTCTGCCATTTCTCTGAATCTGTCGTTGGTCCAGGCATATGTGAACTTGTACACTTTTTTCTAAGACCTTTACTCACAATAGATTTAGTGATCCTTTCAATTAAAGAGCAGATTTTTATTTTGAAGGAGGAGTATAATGATCTCAGTTTGGTTTCCCTTGTTTTCCCTAGAAGAGGGTCTGACTTTGCATATCCTGGTTGCTTAGGCTTTAGGTATTTTTTTTCTTCCTGAAAATGGTATCTGAGCCCTCAAGAGCTCAGTGAATGAGCCTTTTCTGTCCACATACTTCTCTACAGTTTCCCTTTCCACTGGTCCCAATCATGAAAAAGCTCTTTTCTTCTCTCCAGGGAGCAGTGAAGATGTCTGAGGAGGAGAGTGGTGTGCTAAATACAATGCACTTAGAAGGCTGGTGATAGTCTCACTGTGCTCCCTTCTGGTCAGATCACTTTTGGAGATTTATCTTCACTTCGGGGTGCCATATTTTGGGAAGGGCATTTATTAGGTAAAAAGCATTCCAGAGAAGGACAACTAGGAAGGTGATAGATCATTGGATCATACAATCATAGATTTAGAGCTAGGAGGAAACTTTGTCCAACTGCCTCATTTTACTGATAAGAAAATTGAGGCACAGAATGTGAAATGATTTATGTAAGATTCTGAAATACCATGAAACAGAAAGACCTGGTTTTGCACCCAGGTCCTCTGACTCCAAATTCAATGCTCTTTATACCAGTGGAAGATCATACCATACAAAAACTGATTAAGGAAACTGAGGATATTTAGCCAAGAGAGGAGAAGATGAGATAGAAAGAAGAATTTCTTCAAGTAAAGAATAGGAAGGATCAGACTTGGCCTACTTACTTCCAGAAGGCACAATTAGGAGCAGTGCATAGAAGTTATAGACATGGAGAATTAGATTTGATGTCAAATTTCCGAATGTTCAGGGTTGTCCAAAAGTGGAATAATTTTTCTAGAGATCTAAAAGTAAAAAATAGAATGCTCACTTCTTGGACATTTGGTTTTTTTTAAATATATGTTTTCATAACTGTATTTCATTATAATTGGTTTCCTTTGTAATACTACTATTTTATTTGATATATTTACAATCATTTCTGAGTAAGGATCCATAGGTTTCACCAGACTACCAAAGGAGCCTGGCCACAAAAATGGTTAATAACCATTGTTAGAGAGGTATTCTCAATCTTGTATGAGTTGGTTTAGTATGAGACTCTGTAATTCTATAAGTTTTAATGGGGGGGAAGTGTCAAGTAAAGTTTTGAAGCGTGGAGCCTTGTCTGCAAAGTCACATCTTGGTAAGGCATGATCTTCTAGAGCTGTAAGAGACCTTAAAAGGTCACCTAACTCAACTCTCTCATTTTATAGATGATAACACTTAATGCCTCCTCCCCCCCCAAAAAAAAAGGAAATCCTTAGCACAAGGTCATAAAATGAGCAGCCGAACTCACTTTTCTAATACCCAGAACTCGATTCCCCTTCCAATGCTCTGTTCTCATAATGTGATGTTACCTACCTCAAAAAAAGTGGCAATGAGATTGAGAAATGAGCATGGGGCCCAAGATCAAGATAAGACATGCAGCAGGGAGGATTTAGATTAGAGATATGTTTGGGATGAAGATCAAGCAAGATTGCTGGAAGAATTGAAGTTAAGTCCTTAGTTATGGACTGGAGTCTAGGCAAGCAGGTAATATGGCAGTCTGAGGTTTAGTCAACAGATTGAGATTAGGTCCAGAGCAGCAGATGAAGGAGAACTCAGATCCTGAGTCAATGGCTGAACCTTAGATAACTCTCTATGAATATCATTCCTCAGAAAGGAACTTAACTGCCTTTGATCTTGAGCAGCCCAAATTTCTCCCAGTTATTTTTTTTCCTGAGAGCTGTATCTCCTGGAACTGTCTGGGGTCCATTAAAGCAAATCATGATCACAATGAAGGAGGCTGAATGCTCATAAAGAACCAGGATTCTTTTTTGGTTAGGCAATGTGGTTAAGTGACTTGCCCAGGGTCACACAGCTAGTAAGTGTTATGTGTCTGAGGCTGGATTAGAACTCAGGTCCTCCTGAATCCAGGGCCAGTGCTCTATCCACCGCACCACCTAGCTGCCCCAAGAACCAGGATTCTTCAAACTCAATGTCAGATAACTCGGCTATATCTTATGCTGGATTTAAGGATCATTTGATAAATGGTTTCTCTATGAGGTGAATGTAGTATCTTCAGTTATCTTTTTTTTTTCTCCAGAACCCAATCTCTCACAGGATTAGAATGGAAATCCTACCAGTCAAGCTCTTAATTGAGATCTTCATTTGGTAGCAGGTCGAGGGTGCTGATAACCTAGGGGCAGGGTAAAAGGAATATATTTTGCTTCACTATGTCTATTCATTGCAAGAGTTTCATTTTTATTTTTATTTCTCAATTGGGTAGTATAAGTGTGAGGGAGAGAAAGCAAATAAATGTATATTTTTTTAATTTGAAAAAAAGGATAATAGAAACAACACTTAATGGACACTGAAAGCAAACATTTTCTATTTGAAAATTTTATATTGTTCCAACTCTGGTTTTTATTAATATTCACTGCAATTCAAAAAATATTTATTAAGTGCTTGCAATGGGCGGAAGTATATCCTAGGTACTGGGGAAGTATGGAAACAAGCATCTTTGAACACCAATTACATGCTAGGCACTGTATTAAGTGGTTTTTTATGAATGTCATCTCATTCGATGTCACCACAACTCTCAGAGGTAGGTGCTACTATTATCACCATGTTATAGTTGAGGAAACTGAGGTAGATAAAGGGCAAGTGACTTACCCTGGGTCATACAGCTAGAAAGTATCTGAAGCTGGATTTAAATTGAGTTCTTCCTGACATTAAGCCTGGCATTTTATACATTGTGCCACACAACTGAGGATGGAGTATAAAGTTTAGATATCTAGGATGAGGATAAGATGTGTATAAATAACTGTAATATACAATGACAACAATAAAATCATTATTGTGTAAATAAAAGTTTCATGTAATGTGTGTATGTGTAAATATGCATAATATATAGATAGGTGCATATATATGTATGTGTATATATATGGAGAGAGAGGAGAGAGAGAGAGAGAGAGAGAGAGAGAGAGAGAGAGAGAGAGAGAGAGAGAGAGAGAGAGAGAAAGGATTGTTAGCTTCCATTTTCTACATGGAGCTTGAAAAGTTAATAAATAAACTAGACCATGTAGAAAAATAAGCCAGATGATTCAGGAATAAAAACAAAAATCACATTAGCACTACAGGAAGAGAACATACCAAATATGTCTTTTTTTAAAAAATCCTGAACTTACAGAATTGGCTTTGCCATCTCACTGGAGAATTGCTAATCTCCCTTTGCTGTGGCTACAGAGAAGCTGTCACAAGCTGGCTGAAGCAAACAGAACCTGTCAATTTCATTGGCTTGGAGAGCAGGCAAAGGTAGAAAGCCTGACAGGAAGAGATGAGATTAAGTGAGCATCTGGGTCCAGGCAGGTTCGTCTCATTAATCTTTGACTTTCTTACCTCCGTTTACTACAGAAAATAAAATCATTTCCCCTAAGCAGAGCCAACCCACTTATAGCTGGAGTGGGTGACCATCTATACAATGATACTGAAGGGGCTCCAAATGGCTCTGTCACCTCCCCCCAAAAAGATCCCCCTAATGACCTTGCAAGATGCCACACTCCCCATCTTCCTGGAAGAATTGCAGCTATAATGGCCACTCAGTCATCATACAGTCTTACAGTAGAGATTCAGGGTATGTGTAAAAGAAAGTGTTACAGAATTTCATAAGAGTCAGCACTTACGTATTGCTTCAAGTTGTACAAAGCACTGTGAGTATGCTAGCTCATTTGATCCTCACCACAACCTTATTATTATCCCCATTTTACAGAACAAGAAACCACAGCTGAAAGAGGCTGTGACTTGCCCAGGGTTATACAGCTGAGCAATGTCTGCACGCGGGCCTCCCTGATGCCCGCGTCTAGCATTCTATCTACCACACCACCTAGCAACCTGCTTCCAGAGCTGGAAAAGACTTTGGAAGCCACCTGGTCAAACACACACCCCAAAAAGACCTCCACTATCATCCATGAGATGTAAGATATTCTTACCTTTTCTTATATGATGCAGGGCAGAATGCAATAAGGAGGAAAGGGAGGATTAAGGAAATTTCTACAAGGAATAATAGGTGGGAGGAATCAATTTCAGGTGGAGTGAGAAGAGCCTTAATCAGAGGTATGCTGATAAATGTTGAGCAACTGGCTATCCAGGAAAAAAATATGTATGCATGACATTTTTAAGTTTAATGTACATTATTACTCACTTTTACCATAACTTTTTTAAGTCAAAACAATATATAAATCCCTGATCTGTAGCATTTGCCAAACTTCAGAGGTGAGGGGGGCAAGTAGGGAAAGGCTAGAAGAAGAAGAGGAGAAGAGAGACAGAGACACAGAGAAGAATTTCATCAGGTGAAGATGTAGAAGGAATGGACCAACCCAGGAATGGATGGATCACATGAATGCAATGAAGCAGAAAAGGTAGGAAGAGATAGCAGAATGATAAATCATGTGATTTCATATGAGGAAAATAATGTCAAGAGTGGAAATTTAATCTGCAATGAGACAGTGCAGGACCTTAAATATCAGGTGAAGAATTTCACCTTTTAACCTACAGGCTATAAGGATCAGGTGGGGTAGGTGATTGGTATGGTCCAAACCTGTATGTTGGGATAAATTGAATGGCTGTGTGAAGAAGAGAAGGAAGAAAGAGATTTTGAAGACAGACTTGAGTAACAAGGCTCTAATAATATTTCCTGTGGTTAGTAATAACTGCCTAAACTAAGATGGTTGCTAGTGTGGACAGATATAAAGGAATAGACAGATTGAGAATTATTTACAAAGCAAAATCAACAGAACTTGGAAATGTATCAAATAAATGAAAGTAGAGAATGAGAAAGAAGGTAAAAGAAAACACTGAAATTCTGAGCTTGGATAACGCAATGGTATCATCAACAGAAATGGCAAAGGTAGAAGATATAGTGAGCTGAAGTAGGGATGGAGTGAGGTGTGGATATAATCAGTTCCTTTTCTTATCTTTTGAGTCTAAGATACAAAAGACACATGTCCAACAAGAAGAGATTAAGATGATATATACAGATTTGGGAGTCATTTGCACAAGACGTGATAATTGAAGCTTTGGGTTTAGATGAGATCCTGAAATAGAACATAGAGAGAAACCGTAATAGGGCAGCCAAGAAAAGTAACTTGGGGGATGGATACTCATACTTTAATAGAAAAAGAGAGAGATTAATTATTGAAGGAGAGTAGAAGAAAGAACCAGGAGAAAACAGTATCATGAAAACTACCCATAGGAGAAGGAGGGAAATAATGAGGGAAAAAGAGGATGTTGAAGTATCAACTGTTATTGAAAAGTCTTTGGAGCACAATGATTGGAAAAAAGAAAGAAGGCTGAATTTGATTATTCAAAAGTCACTGATGGTTATGGAAGGAGCAGATTCAACACAGTAATGGGATTGTAAATGAGATTGAAGGAGACTGAGGTGTATCACATAGAGCAGTTAAAGTAGACTACTCATCCTTTAAGTTTAATAATGAAGGGAATAAATGATTAAGGATGGTATACTGAGGAAGTGACTAAATAAAAAGAATTTTGGTACAACATGGTTATAGTTGATCATATTTAAAGGCAAACAGGAAGAAGCTAGCGGAGAGGGAGCGAGTGAAATAAGAGGAAGAAAGTAATTGAACGATCGAGTCCAAGAGGAGATGAGAGATGGAATCAAGGGTATGAGTGGAGTGGTTAGCCTTTATGAGGAGAGATAATATCCTCTGATACCAGAAGGAAAAAAAAGCAAAAGATAGATAAAGATGAAGGTTTTGATGTGTGGAGGACAGTGAATGAGTGAAATTACAACAGATGGCCTCAATGTTCTCAGAAAAATAGAGGTGTATTATATGCTGCCCTTTTACAATACATATAAATGGTATGGAGGTGACCTTGGATTCTTGAAGGCTATGTTAGTCAAATGAAAGAGCTGAAAGATTCTACTTGAAAGGTTATATAACTGTGGTCCAGGCAACAGACTGATTCTGTTTTCTAAGGAATATGCTTGCATAGTATGGAGTGGCTGATCACCAATAGGCTAGACACTTGTTGCTGTATTCTTTGGACATAACAAGTCATGAAGCAAAGAAAAATGCAAAATGGACTTTGAGCCTGTGCAGGCCCCATCACAGCAGAGTGGTGGAGAAGGTGGCAGAAAGAGATGAGAATCAAATGGATTTTAGATTAGTGGCCATTTATTTACTGATGCTTTAAATGTAAGATCCATATCCAGTCATCAAGAAGTAGACATACTTCCAGAGAAACTGAATCACACTCTTGACATTATCTTTATAAATAAAATCAGAAGACAAAAGGAAGTTTAAGAGAAATGAAAAACTCCTCTTAGACATAAAAAATTAAGAAGTTGGTATCTTTTATGTTGTATGACCAATGGCAGTAGAAACATCATTTTAGCAGCTAGGTGGCACAGTAGATAGAGCACTGGCCCTGGGGTCAGGAGGACCTGAGTCCAAATCCCACCTCAGACACTTACTAGGTAGCTGTGTGACCCTGGGCAAATCACTTAACCCCCATTGCCTAAAAAGTAAAATAAAGTAAAGTAACATCATTTCATGTGGGATCTTATTTTGAAAAGTTTCATGAAATGAAAAGTATCTGAAATGGAATTTCTAATTCCATGGAAATAATCACAGTGTGTGTGCTAACATCTGTTGAGATGATAAATTGACTAAGCCAGTCAACAAACATTTATTAAAAGCCTAAATGTGCCAGACACTTTACTCAGTACTGTAGTTACTTAAAAAAAAAAAAGAGGAAAAACATTGTCCCTGCCTTTAAAGAGCTCACATTCTAATGTTGGGGTGGGTATGGAGGAGGGGCATAATGCTCAAGCCATTATGTAAATATAAATTAGTGATATGGGTATCAATACAAATGCAAATACAGACATACTAGATGGAAGGTCATTTCAAATGGAATGAACTATCGGTGGGGGACACTTGGAAAGCTTCATACATAAAATGAGATTTGAGCAGAAGCTTGAAGGAAGCCAGAAGGCAGAGGTGAAAAAGAAAATCGTTACAGGCATAGAGACAGCCTATGGAAAGGTGCAGAGCTGGGAGACAGAGTTTCATGTGTGAGTAATAGCCAAGTTGTTGTCCTTGAATCATAGACTGTCTAGAAGGGACTCAAGGGTAAGAAGACCAAAAAGATAAAAGAGTCAAGGTCATGAAGAGGTAGAGGAATTATCTATAGAACTCAATAATGTCTTCAAAATTAAATTAACCTATCTATTGATACACAGTAGCTTCAAAGCAAAAGTGGGACATAAAAGAGAACACCGAAAAATATGTTTGAAAATATCCTTCAGGAATAAGAAATGGGAGAGTCCATGTAGGCCACATAAAAGCCTTATGCCAATACATCATTAGTATTTTCTTTAAAAAAAGAATTGGGGACCACTCAATATAGTACCCTCCAAATAAGGTAACAAAATGAAATTGATTTATATTTTAACAGTTAGAACAATGAGTCAATACTGACTCAGGAGCAATTCCTGGGTCATTCATCTGTGTAGCATTAGAACATCAACTTGTTAGAAGACAATTTTTTTTAAATAGAAGATTAAAAAATGAGAAAAAAGTATGGCATGTCATTAAAACTTCAATTTGACCTATTTAAACAAGTCATGGGTGCACCCAAAATGAGAAATGACTCAAGGAAGAGGCATCAAAACTCATTTTAAGGATTTTGTACAGAAGTTAAATCAGAAAAAGTAGATGAAAAGAGTCTAAAAAATCATTAGCCTTGGTCAGCAAGCATTTGATCAGCTTGCCAAGTGGAGAGATAGGGCACCCATGAATGACAGCAGTGTATCATATTAACAAGTTTGCAAACTCTTTTTAAAAAATGGTGGGAGATCATGAGTCTTATAAAAAGCAAGATGCAGTAGAAGGGGGGAAATGCATTTATAGAAAATCTGGGAAGATTCAGTAGAAACCCAATTATTCAAAATCATCTTTAGCACATTTGAGGATGAAACTGAGAGGACAAAAAAAAACCAGGGGGGAAAAAAGATGTAAAAGATCTATGAAGATGAATAGCTAATTCTTTTCATTCTCAAAGACAGTATAACTGCCACATTTTAATTCTAACACCACAGTCCCGGATGTGTTTGTTGATGAAGGAAAAGTGGCATTTAAGAAGACAAAGATGGGAAAAATAGTTTGACTAGACCAGAGGTTCCCAAACTTATTTGGCCTACCATCTCCTTTTCAAAAAAATAAATCACTCAGTGTCCCCTGGAAATCTACTTTCTTTAATCCTTTAACTTTTTTTTTTTAATTTGCATCATTTCAAACTACTGCCACCCCCTATCTGGATCTCCCACTTTGGGAATCTATGGACTATACCATGAGGCTACTAAGTAACAGAAGATGAAACGCTCAGCCTGAAGTCAAGGAGACAAATTCACAAATGTGGCCTCAGATACTTACTAGTTGTGTGACCCTGGACAAGTCATTAAACTTCTGTCTACCTCAGTTTCTTCAACTGTTAAATAGGTACCTTTATGACACCTATCTCCCAGCATTGTTGTGAGGATCGAATGAGATAATATTTGTAAAGTACTCAGCACAAGGACTGGGACATGGAAGGTATTTAATAAATACTTGCTTCCTTCCTTCCGAGTATGTATTAAGGAACTCTGGTAGGAACAATACATTTAAGGGTGTTAAAGGATCAATTCTTAAGGAATATGAAGAAGGGATAGATGTGGGGGGAGTGGAGAGACAGACAGACAGGTGATTGAAAATTTTGGAAAATTATAAAAAAAATGATCAATAACTGGATCCAGAATTAAACATGAATAAAAGAAGGGGCTTTATTGCCTTTGGGGAATTATAAAATTGTTTTAATGGCCCTGAGCTCCTCTCATTTTTTAAATATCCAACCATATTTTTATGGTAATGTAATATGGACATGAATCATGGAACATTGGATACTGAAGAGTTGAAGTTGTATATCTCCAAAGGTCAATGGAAAGACTCACAGTGTACATGAACATGTGACACCACATATAATAAATAAGGAACTATGGGGAGGTGAAATAAAATAGGGATGTCCAGCTCGAATAAAAACTATCCCTGGAAGCCACATATTGATTTAGAAAACCAAATATTAAAATTACTACATTTTATTATATGTTTATCTTGTCAAACATTTCCCAATTACACTTTAATCTGCCACTCAGTTTTGTGAAGGCCTGTTCCAAGAGTTTTACACTTCTGATGTAAAACATATCAACACAGAAACAGACTGAAAAAGAACATTAATGCACTGATTATGTAGTAAATAGACCACTGTGTGTTCCATTCTTAACCTTATGATGTCAAGAAAATGTAAAGAGGGCCTCTAGCACATTGGGTGGACAACCCCATGCAGTAGATAGAAAGAGATCCCTGTGGGCTACATATTGACTTGGAAAATCACAAATTAGCATTATTCATGTTCTGTTATATTTTTAGGGTTTTTTTTCCTTTTTAAACATGTCCCATAATCACATTAATCTGGTTTACACGGGGGAGTTTTGCAAGCACAAGTTTGTCCCATAGTAAGATATGCATGGATCTATTCAAGAATTTAAGAATAGAATCTTTCTACTTAGAGACATGGATTTGGGGGTTGAGGAGATGACAAGGCCTGAAATGGTCAGCTGTAGGGAATGTGACAAAAAACCTTAGAAATGAAAATAATTACCTTGCAAAGGCTCCTAGTGATTGTGCTCCATTATGTACCTTTCTAGAATCATTTAGTTAGAGCCAGAAGGAAGGTTGCCTAGTCCGAACTGCTCATATTATGGAAGAATATGAGGCCCAGAAAAGTTCGTTGTTTTGCCCAAAGCCAAGCAGGTTTTAAGTGAAGGATTCAGAATTTAAGCCTGAATGCTCTAATTCCCCAAATTAAGCACTGCTTTCTTCCTCCTGCACTGACTCTGGATTTCACCAGGGAAATGCACAATTCAAAACGAAGAGACTCCAAAGGAGCAGATTCTGGGAAAATGGCAGAGTAGGTCAGAAAATTCCAAGCTCTCAAGATTTCCCCAGCACACACCAAGTGAGTGCAGCAACAGTGGGGCAGGGACACTGCTGGTTGTGGGTACTTCCAGGGGACTGAAGGTCTTGGTTCCAGTTCCAAGCCAGAAGGGAGAACTGAAGGAGGATCTGAGGCCAGAGGAACCATCTCTCATATCTCAGGACTAGAGGCGATTATAAAAACTGAGCTACTACAAATAAAACACATGGAGAGGCAAAGGAGAAAAAATTCAACCACAGAGAGTTACTATGGGACTAGAGAAGACTGGGCTTTGTCTTCAGAGGAGGATTCTGAAGCAAAGAAACCCTCTTCTACCCCAAAGAGTAACATCAAATGGTCACCTGCTGAAAAAAAATTTATAGAAGAACTTTAAAAAGACTTTAAAAATCAAATGAGAGAGACAGAGGAAAAAATTTTTTTAACAAAAGAACAATCCAGGAAAAACAAGATTATGAAAAGAAAGTCAACCAATTAGAAAAGGAGATCTAGAATCTTGTTTTTTGTTTTTAGACGATTGGTGTTAAGTGACTTGCCCAGGGTCACACAGCTAGTAAGTGTCCAGTGTCTAGTCCAAGGCCAGATTTTAACTCAGGTCCTCCTGGCTCCAGGGCCAGTATATTATCCTCTACACTACCTAGCTACCCTAGATCCGGAATCTTAAGAAAATGACTCCTTGAAAATCAGACAAACAGCTCAGAACACAATGTGTAGTACTTACTATATAGGCTTTCTCGAAATGGAAATTTATTGCTATATATTTTGAATCCTCTCTTAAGTTCTGCTGTGCACATGACATGCTTTTTTTTCTTTTCTTATTATGTACTTAAGTTTTAATGTTTAAATTTATGATGTTTCTCTTTTCTTATTGTGTATTTAAGCTTCAGTAACAAAAATAATAAAAGAGTAAATACAAAAGGAAAAAATAAATAAGGGCCTCCAGCGATGCTTCATGAGACAAGCTCTGGCAGATCCTACCAAGCTCCCATGCTTTCAGGTAGGAGCCTTACACCAGACTCTATGTCTGTCATGTGAGGACTAGTCAAGAAAAGTTTGGAAAGGCTCATCACTAGAAAGTGGGGCACTGGATGTTGAAATAGGGGAGATAGGGCAGGCATGCGCAGCAACTCATGAAAATCATGAAAAACACAGGCTAACTATTAGCGGGTGGACAAGTTGTGATCCCTACATAAGTGGAAGGAATTATTAAAACACAGATCTTTTGATGATTGAAAAAATTTGGAAAGGAATGAGGAGAAAGACACGAGGGGAGGTTCCTTTTTTTTTTTTTTGCTTGATGACTTTCATGTTGAAGCATGATGAATTAAAAATGAAAACTAAAGTGATATTTGAAAATCAATGAAACAATGGCTCTGGTATGTTACAGATGATGCTGTTAACGCTTCTGCCCTAGACAACTTTAGAAAAAAATGAGTAAGTGGATTATACAGTGGACCTCTAGAGGGTTTCGTGCAAAATGTTATTTTAATTATTTATGCATTGAAAAGAAATTCTATTATGTGCTTTTGAAATTTTTTATATTCTGTTCATTTTTGGAAAAAATGAAACTTGCTGTTTGTATAATACCATTTGCCTCTGGAATGCAAAATATTTTACAAAGTCAGCTCCAAGTTTTCAAATACAGTAGGATTAGATGCCCATGAGGCAACATGTTATACTGGGAAGTACATGCTAGACTTGGAATCATAAGCTCAGGTTCTGAATAGCAGTCTTACATTTACTTTCTCTGTCTTGGATAAGTTACTTAAACACTCTAGAGGCCATTTTCTTTTCTGTAAAATAGAGATGATACTATTTGTGTTACCCACCTACAGGGATATTGTGAGGAAAGCACTATGGGAAATGAGAATTACTTTGTAAATGTGAATTGTTATTGCATCTGTCATAGCTAGAAAAAGTCTGGCACAAGACAGAAGAGTGACTCAAAGAAAAATTAGATAAGGCAAAGATTTTCTGTTTTGTTTTGGGGGAGGAAGGAATTTGGGACTATAATTTCATCTGGGTGAAGAATTCCCTGTATGGAAATTCCTTTCCAGTAATGCAGATCAGCAACTAATAATAAAATTAGAGGTCTAAGCCATCTCTCCCCCCAGCACACACACAAAAAAAAAAAAGAAAAAAAAGAAATCTTCACCTCATCTAACTTTCTCTGAATTCTTTTTCTGTCTTATTCTGGACGTTTTTTAGTCATGAGAGTAGCAGCAGCAGCAGTTTAAATCTATGTAGTGATTCTCAGACCCTAGAGTTCTTTTGTCACAGATCTTTGTAGGTAGAGAATACAAGCATTATCATCACTTATATTTAACAGAAAAGAACACTTTTAGTTCAAAAGACCTACTTAGGGCACCAAGGGGTTACGCTATTTGCCCAAGGTCACAAAATGAGTATCCATCAGAAGAAAAACCTGAGACTTGGTTTTCCTAACTCATAAGATTCTAGATTTAGAGTTGGAAGATATCTTAGAGAATGAGTGCATTAGTAAATTAACACCAGTGTGCATGTGTATATAGCTTTTAAGTTTAACTTGGCAATATTAATACCTTATCAATCAACTTTCTTAAGTCTAGATGATCAACAAAATAAATCAGACCTTGATTTATGGTACTTGGTGATTTCTGAGATGTAAATGCTCACATTGAAAGTTTAACAAATGACTGTGCCAAGCTGAGACAAGCTAGCTCCAGCATACCCTTACCTGAGAGGCCATCTAATCCAACCCCTTCATTTTACATATGAAGAAACTGAGACCAGAGGAGAATGAGCGATTTGTCTAAAGCTACAGAGGTAGCATTTCAGAGACAGTATTTTAAACCCAAGGCTTCTAATTCCAGAGTCAGTGCTTTTTCTTAGAAATTAGATTTAGGTTGGGCATCCTGACTTCTCTGGCTTCCTTTAAAACTCAACTCAAATCCTACCTTCTACAAAAGGTTTTTCCCTATTTCACTCCCTTCATCTCCACTCCTACTGCTAGTGTCTTATCTCTGAGATTATCTCTGTTCGTATTTATATATCTTATATGTTCAGTTATTTGCATGTTGTCTCTATCAGAACAAGAGCTCCTTGAGGACAAAAATCATGTTTTTAACTTTTTTTCGTATCTCTAGTAACTGCTTCATAAATGAACATTGACTGACTCATGACTAATTAGAATTCAGCATGCTTTCTGTTTTCATCAGAACTCTAAAATAACTGACATTCAGACATACAGTAAAATTTGATATATACCTTGTATTTAAAAAGAGGTAATTTAAGTATAGAGTAAGTATTCATGGACATGTGCTAAATATTATCTACCAAATAGATCCATTCCAGGCATATTGCCACATACACAGTTTCCTCCAGCAATCTCCTAGTACCCATTGGAACCCATGTGCATGTCAAGGCATCACCTCCCTGACGTCACGGTCCTTTTCGAGAACAAAGAACAAACAACAATGGCAACAACAATTGGAATGCCGCCTCCTCTGTGAAGCAGCTTCTGATCACCACTAGCTAGTGATGACTTTTTTTCTAGCCTTCCTCTTCAGTAGCAATTTTGTACTTCTTTTATGCAAGATGTATAATTTCGTCATATAGTCACTTGTCTGTGTGGTAAATCAATCAATCAATCAACAAACATTAGTGTTTGTTGAGCTAAGCACTATGAAACTAAAAGATAAGACCAAAGCAGCCCTTGCCTTCAAGCAGCTTACATTCTAATGAAGGAGACATGATTATATAACACAGCTAGGTGTAGGATGCAAAAACAGTACATATGAGGTACCCTTGTTTAGGAAGGCACTAGAAGGTGGGAAAGGGGAGAAGAAAGACTTCCAGCAGAAAAATGTGCTTGAGTTGATTCTTGATGGAAAAATAGCCATTCATTCTAGATATCTAGGAAAGCTATTGCGAAGGCAGTAATATATGTAAGGAATAGGAAGTAGGCAATATTACAGGATTCGTCATTATCCCCAATATTTTTCATGAGGAATAAGTAAGACTAAATACAATCAATCAATAATTTGCCTATATGATTAGTCGTTCATCCTCCTTGTCTCAGTCACATTAGTATTGGGCATATACTCCAAGCTCAAAGACAGAAGGAAAGGTCCCGCCTATACCAAAATATTTATAGCGGCATATTTTATGATAGTTTTTAAAAAAAGACTTGGAAATGAAGCAGATGCCCATTCATTAGGGAACAGTTATGCAAATTGAGTAAAAATAATATTATTACTAAGAAATTACAAAAATGAAGAATTCAGTGAAAAGTGGCATGTCTTCCATAAACTGATGCAGTGTAAAGCAAGTAAAACCAAGAGAACAATATACAAAATGACCGTTAAAAGTTTAAAGGAAAACTACACTAAAATACAACAGAACTCAAATCAAAGCAATGACATCTTATTTTCAGAAAACTGATAATGAAACGTTTCTTTCTCAGTAGAGGGGTAATGGAGTACATGTTAGAATGAGGCTAACAGTAGTAGTAATAGTAATAATAATAATAATATTTAAAAGAGTCTTAAGGTTTAAAAACATTTTACCAATAGTATCTCATTTGAGCCTTACAACAACCCTAGGAGATAGGTGCTATTATTATCCTTAATTCACAGATGAAGACACTGAGGCAAAGAGAGGTTAAATGACTTGCTTAGGGTCATATAGCTAGCAATTATCTGCATCTGGATTTGAATTCAAGTCTTCCTGACTCCAGGTCCAATGCTCTATCCATTGTACTACCTAGCTGCCTCTATGTATGTTGAAGACACTGTCAATATCTCAGTTTGTTTTGCTTAAATGTATCACTGGTTGTAAAGAAGGGCTCTGTGAGATAAAGTGTTATTAATGAAATTAAAGTGATGTTTTTTTAAAAAGCATCAATAAAACATTTCAAAAGTAATTTAGTCAATATGGGGTCAATTTGTTAATTCTTTACAGCACTGGGATAGATTATGTTTAAGAAAGATTTTGATTACCAGTGCCATGTTATTTCTGATGTTACAATGATTCTTTTTAAAGTAATCATTTAATGTTTCAAAACTCTGCTTCTTCATTAATTTTTTAAATACAGCAGCTCTAATTGCCAGGCTCATCAGGGTCATACCTGAATGATTAAAATATCTCCAGTGGTCTGGGCAGGCAGGGAGATGGGGGGGTACTATACAGGTTTCTAGGGTGCCTCATCAGCTTGTGTTAAGTTATCCCTCTCGCTCTTAATATAAGCAAATCTGAGGCAAGTGGGACCTAGTTAAGGGATAGCATTAAAGAGCTTCTGGTGACTCTCTTAATTAAAATAAAGAAATGAAAAAGATAACCAAGTTGTGGATAAAATACTGCAACTCTTCTCACACCCCTAAAGGCCACTAATACAGAAAATAAATTTGCATGTTTTTATAGCTCTGTATTTTATTAATAAGTATTTACAGAATAGATATATATTGTCCAATAAAAATATAACTGTTGCATATACAAGCAGGGGGTAAGTAAACTCACAGATACTGAAATCTGAGGTGAGAATTACAAAGAATAATTCTATCTCTTCTTCTAAATAATAATGATAATAATAATGATGATGATAGCATTTATATAATGCTTTAAGATTTGCAAATTGCTTTACATACATTATCTCATTTAATTGCCACAACAACCCTGAAAGTTAGGTGCTATTTTTACTTCCATTTGGTAGACAAAGAAATTGAGGCATACAGAAGTTCATTGACTTGCCCAGGGTCACACAGCTAATAAATGTCTGAAGCAAGATGTGTACTCAGGTTTTCTTCACTGTAAGTTAGCACTCTATCCACTATGCCACTCTATCTGAAGGATATAATAAATGTTTGATCAAGAAAATCTAACAATATTCCTCCGCCATTTATACCAGTATATCACAGCTCTCGTTAGGAGGATAGTTTTCACTTTTCTCCTTCCAGAAATCCACCAAGAGGACTTGGGCAACCCTTCTGCCGCCTCATGGACAAGTCGTGAATGGTCAGGATAGGGTGGGAACTGGTAACACTGATTCAAGTTCCCAGCATCACTGTTCGTGAAGCAGTGCAAAAGGGTCAGTCTGCCCTTGGGACTTTAAGGCTCTGGAAGGAGACAAGGAAATGCAGACTGAAAGAAGGCACAAATGTAGAGATAATGGGCTGGGCATCGAGACAGAAAAAAAAACCCCTGAGGATCCCCATTACCTGTGCAGGGAAGCATGTAAACCTAGGTGTTAGTGCCCGTCAGAGATATGGAAGAAGAAATAAAGCTTTGAAGCAAATGAAAGAGAAATGGGATTCAGAGCCTGAAAAAGAAAAGGCTAAAGACCTCATTTAGACCTGAAGAAAGATCCTCAGGGACCCATGTGACTGAGGTCACATTTGAGAATGAAGCTGCACAATAGGGAGCCATGTCTACCAAGTATAAATATAGACCTCTCCCTTTTATGCATGTGTATGTGGTTTTATTGGGGGGGGGGCAGAGGTAGGAGAGGAGGCAATCCTTGCCCAGGTCACACACATAGTAGATGTCTGAGGCTGGATTTGAACTCAGATCCTCCTGACTACAGGGCCACTGCACCACCTAGCTTCCTTGGACTTCTCCCTTCTAAAGTAAAATGAGTCATGTATAAGTCCAGGAGAAAAGTGGGACCCAGTAAAAGAGTGTTGCATTATGCTGTCTGGAGAGTTGTTTTCTTACTGTTGAAAAGTTTACCTGAAAGTGCTTTTTATGTTCTTGTCAGCTTCAATAAAACAAGGCATATTTAATGTCACGTTAGCCTGAGTGCTTGTAGGGTTGCTGTGGACTGACAGGGGAACATGAGGTAGATACGGGTTTTCCCAAGGGAGAAAAGGGAAAAAAAGGGAAAAAAAAGCAAGGGTGCAAAATGAATCATAAAAACATCTAGGTGGCACAATGAACAGAGTACAGGCTTGCAGTCTGGAAGACTTGAGTTCAAAAGTGCCTCGGGCACTTGCTAACTGCTTGACCTAGTGATTTAACCTCTCTGTGCCTCAGTTTCCTCTTATGTAAAGTGGGAATAATAACAGCACTTATCTCACAGGATTATTGTGAGAATCAAATGAGATAATATTTGTAAAGTGCTTTGCAAACCTTAAAGCACTATATAAGTATTAACTATTAGAGATTATTATAGAATCACAGAATTTAAAGGTTGAATCTCCAAGTCCATCTACTTGTACTAAAACCTGAACAAAAATTCCCTCTACAAAATAACCTTCCCACTTATGCTTGAATACCTCCTGGGACTGGAAAACCACTTCCTTCCAAGGTGACCCATTCCACTTTTAAAAAACTCTTATTGCTAAAAAGTTTTTCCTTTGCCTTGAGATTGTTTGACACTTGTAATGTCGAGCCAATGGTTCCTACTTTTGCATCTGGGGCCAATAAGAATAAATCTAATTTCACATTCTAGCCAAAGATTTCATCCTACCAAATCTTAGAGATAACTATGAAGTCACATTCGTCTGCTTGCATTAGAAGCTCTGGTTCCTCTTGTTTATTGCCCATGTTCTGTACATTTATGAATAAACCTGTGGGTTTGACTATTGTCAGCTTTCTTTAATTTTTGTCTCCTGTAAGCATTGTTTTGCCACCAATGGTGAAGCAATTTTGACATGCAAAACAAGAGGTAAATACCTTCGTTCTAGCTTTTTTTCAATGGGATCCATCCCTAACCTGATTTCTGTTATTCCTATATTTTAAGTCATAGTTGAAAATTCCAAGTTCCATTCTCAAAAAACATCTGGTCTCCCGCAAGTAAGCCTTTCTCTTTAGCTTTTTTTTTTTGTCTTTAATCATCAGAAATGATGAAACTACCTGTCCATCATGTGATGGACAAGATAACGGAGGAGTTGTTAAGCACAAACCTCCCCAACCCAAAAATCTCAGAAAAAGGAATCATTTACCAAATATAGAGGAAACAAAACTAAATCCACACAATACAAAGATGGGAAAACCATCCAAAGTTTAGTGTGTGTGCATGTGTGTGTATGTGTGTGTGTATATATGTATGTATGTATATGTGTGTATAAATGTGTATTGTATGTGTGTATATTTATATCTATTGGTATATTCATATACATATATATACAAAGATGGGAAAATCATCCGGAGTTTTGTGTGTGCTATATACACATACACACACACACACACACACACACACACAAACCAACTTTGGATGATTTTCCCATCTTTGTGTTGCACAGATAGATAGATAAGATATAAATATAGATATGTGTATATATGTATATGTATACACATATATATTTTTATATATCTATTAAATAATAGGCCACTACAATACTTATATACTCAAGTTTCCCAGGCTTACCCACCTGTACAGTAGGCATAGTCATCAAAAGCCATCTTTCACACTTGAGTTTCAGGATTTAGCTATAGGGAATTCATTCCCAATCTCCTCTTAGGAACTAAGCCTAAAGCCCTCACATTCAGATGCCCTACATTAGATATTAAATATGAATTCAAGTAATCTACTTCGAAGGAAAATGAATCAAAAATCCCCAACAAGAAAAGAAAATTGTGTTGCCTCTTCCAGAGATCATGGAACAACCAATAGAAATTTCAGAGTAATTCAAAAGAGAAATAAAACTGTTAAAAGAAAAAAAAAGAATGAAACTAGATTGAAAATGAGTCTCAATGCAGAGTTTAAAATGTCAAATAACAGAATACAGAGTTTAAAAGATGTGATGATTCAGCAATGTTTGGCATATAAGAATAGAAATGGAAGAAAATTTAGCATAAGAAATGTAAAAGGTTGCAACTTCCGAAGAATGCATTAATTGTATGTGAGCCAAAGTAACTGGCCCTGAAGATAATATTCCTAGAGGTAAGTAATCATAGCTCTTCCAGAAAAAAACAACAACAATAAAAATTAATGTAGATATTTCAGAAAATAATTCATAAAAACTACACAGAAAATTTAAATAAAAACAACAAAGTACTAATTGAAAGAATTTACATATAACCACTGTGGAAGGGAATGGAGAACCATATTCAAAACTCTGAGGAATAAAGTGGTAAATTTTACAATTTAAGTAATAAGAAATAATTTTTGAAAGAGGCTAAAAAATGATTATATAATCATAGGCAGAAAATGAAATTATTTTAAACACTATCAAGTTAACCTTCTCATTTTACAGATTAGAAAACTAAGGCCTTAACAAAGGATTATTCTATGGTCTCTCTCTCTCTCTCTCTCTCTCTCACACACACACACACACACACACACAAACACACACACACACACAAAAAGAATGGAATATGATCTGCTGAAATCAAAAGATCTCAAGCTACAATCAAAATAATTTATCTAACAAAGAAAAACCTAATCAACAATGAAAAACATTGGATTTAAAACAAGAGGTATTACTGCACCAAAAAAAATCTCTCTCTAGGTTATCAAAATATTTGGCTTGCAAATAAGACAAACACAGGAAAGGTAAAATAACTATAATTTATTAAGAAAAGTCTAAGTAATTAAATGAAATATTATATGTTCATATAGTGCTATAAAAAAGAAATGAACATGCATGTAAAAAAACAAAGAAAGTTTGTGAAGGGAGGGGGAAAATAAGGGAGTAAAAATTTAATAGAACTTAAATAATTATGATAAGGGAAGGAAGAAAAGCTATATTAATAGTCTGAAATAAATCTGGTGCTCCCCAGTAAGTCAATCAATATCATTTGTGGAAGGAATAAAATGAGATAACATCTCATATAAAAGCACTTCGAAAATATCAAAGTTCAGTGTGAAGAAATGACATGGTAGGAAGTTGTAAAAATAGTGAGAAAGTACATGAGATAGAGTGATGCACTTTCCCCCAATACTAAAGTGAGCAGAAAAGAGATGGTACCTTTTTTGGTCTTTCAAAGAGACTAGGGGCTATGGAAGAATAAGATTACAGCAATGACTAATGGAGAAAAGTGCATAACTCTGGCAAATGATAAGGGTCTTAGGATGGATTTCATTTGCATATTAGGAGACCATCTTATCTGAGAAAGGAATGTATCCCCCAGGAATGGATCCCAGTATAGGAGAGGGAGTGGGAGTTCATAATAGCACTCAGAACCTCAGGTGTTTCACAAAACATAGAACCAGAGAGAGATAACCTAGTCTTAGGATAAGTGAGTGACCAGTGATCACGACAAGGGTAATAAAGAAAGCCAGGCTTAATGATTTGAGACACCAAGTGACTATTATCACCCATCTGACATCACTTCCTTTGTGAAGTGATATTTTTAAAGGTGTAGCATAGAGGGAGGAGAAGGAAGTGATGGTGAGAGAAATGTAATTGATATAATTTAAAATAGGATAAAGTAAGGAATTCAACTTTGGTACTCGAAAAGTTCTACCCTTATGAGGGACACAGAGAAAATAAAGAATATATAAGGACATGGATTGTGAATTAGGGAACAGAATACAGAACAGATCAAACATTCTTAGTAAAAAATATTGCAAATTAAGAGGTTGGAGTGGGGAGAGATTGTGAAGCCACATGTTACGTGGGCAGGAAAAGGGAAGAGTGAAAATAATGCATAAGCGGGGCAGCTAGTGGCACAACAGATAGAGCACCGGCCTTGGAGTCAGGAGGACCTGAGTTCAAATCTGGTTTCAGACGTATAACTCTCACTAAATGTGTGACCCAGGGCAAGTCACTTAACCCCAATTGCCTCACCAAAAAAAAAAAATAGTGTATAAGGAGAATAGATACAAATTGATAATTTAAAGGAAAGAAAAATGAACACTTTAGTAAATTCAAGAATTTTGGCTAGGCAAGATAAGTGGGACTGTCAAGAGGAGAAGAAATTGTAAGAATAAACTAGTATCAAATTAGTTCAGAAAAACTAATCACAAAGACAAAGATATGACCTAGAGGACATCAATGAAAATAAATAAATAAATCTTTTAAAAAATAGAGCTAAACAATCATAATCTTAAATGTAAGTGGACTGAATAATCCAACAAAATTAAAGTAAGTAGGAGAATAAATTAGAAAATGACACCCAAAAATTTGCTACATAAAAAAGAATATTTAATAAAAATACCTAGAGAATGAAAATAAGAGGGTAGAATAAAGTTTGCTATTCATTAGTAAGTTTTGCAATCATATTATGAGATAATACAAAAATGAAAATTTGCTATGTCCAAAGCAACAAACAGGGAAACTACATTATACTCCAATATAGCATATACATTCAAATGATATCAATACTAAATATATATGCACCAAATGGAATAGTACCTAAATCCACAAAAGAAAAGGTAATTAAATTGCAAACATTGATATTAATACAAAAATTATTAAAGACTTTAATGTTCTTCAGAGCTAGGTGACTAAAAGAAACAGAAACAAAAAGGAAACTACAAAACCAAACAAACTTGACGAAGTTAGATCAAAAAAAGTGTCGTCTTTGGAATGGGAACATTAAGGAACACATATATTTCTCTTTATAAAAATCTTTATAATCTTTATTACCCCCATTTTACAGATGAAGAAACTGAGACAAACAGGTTAAGTGACTTGTCAAGGGTCACACAGCTAGTAAGTGTCAGAGGCCAGATTTGAACTCAATTCTTCCTGACTACAGGACAGTTTTCTATATACTCTGCCACTGGGTGCCTTAATGGTCATAACTTTAGTGATGAGATATTAATATGACACAATTTAAGCTCTTTGTCTTTATAAAAATAGACAATGTTAAGAAAAAGACGGAAAGAAGAGTTTCATCAGTACCAAAATATTCCTTGCAATACTTTCTGTGGTGCTAACTGCCTGGAACCAAAGTTTTCCTAGAAGTGAGCAAAACAAATCATGGTACATGAATATAATGGGATACTATTGTGCTGTAACAACCAATATGTAACAACTAATTATCACCAGCAGCAGCAGCAGCATTATTACCACTTAATAAATGCTATTTAATTGACTAATGAAGAAAAGTGCGTGTCTCTGGCAAGGGCCAGATTTGTTTTTCAGTCATGCCTGACTCTTCATGACTCCATTTATGATTTTCCTGGCAAAGATATAGGAATCGTTTACCATGTCCTACTCCAGCTCATTTCACAGATAAAGAACTGAGGCAAATCTGGTTAAGTAACTTACCCAGGGTCACTCAACTAGTAAGTGTTAAAAGCTGGATTTGAATTCAGGTCTTCCTGACTCCAGGCCCAGCATTCTATCCATTGTACCACTAACATTCTCTAGGCAAACACTCTACAATAACTTGATCTGTTAAGCCAATTCTATTTGTTTTTATACCAACTTATCAAGGAGAACTACTGTGACTGCCATTGCCATTGCCATTAAAACTATATACACTTGAATATTGCTGGAAATTTATCTCTCTGTTATTGCATAGGATAAATTATTCAAAAACCATCTATCTCCCAAGCCCTTAATTTTCATTGTGGTGTGCTTATAAAAATCTCTTAAAGTCTCTACATTCTTAAGTTGTGGAATTCAAACTCTAGTGAAGGTCTTACTAAATCATGATTGGCACCCTTGTCTCCCTAAACTGTAATTCATTATATATTCCTACCCACACACCAAGAAAACCAATATGATAGCAATGTGTAGAATGGATGGGAGGAGGTAAAGATCAGAACAAATTGGTATAACTGTTACAGAAAACAATTTGGAATTATGCGAGAAAATGTACAAAATTATTCATTCATACCCTATGACCCAGTGAACCCTGCTGCTACACCCTGGGATCAGTGACAGAAAGAAAGGTCAAGTGTTTGCCAAAATATACATAACAGCACTATTTGTGATAGCACAAAACTAGAAATAAATTATTTGACCAATGACTGAGAAAGAGCTTACTAAATTGTGATATATTAATATCGCATCATTAAAATTCTGACCATTAAGGCACCTAGGTGGCAGAGTATATAGAAAACTGGCCTGTAGACAGGAAGAACTGAGTTCAAATCTGGTCTCTGACACTTAGTAGCTGTGTGACTCTTGACGTCACTTAACCTATTTGCCTCAGTTTCTTCATCTGTAAAATGGGGGTAATATGAACACCTACCTCCCAGGGTTGTTGTGAAGACCAAAAGGGTAATAAAGTACTTAGCACAGTACCTCTCACATAGTAAGCACTATATAAATGTTAGCTACTATTATTATTGGGAACAAACAATAAGAGGAATGAAAAGAAACATGGGAAGACTTGTACGAATGGATGCAGAGAAAAGAAACCAGAGCCAAACGAATAATATGCTCAATGACTAACATCAGTGTATATGAAGCCCAAATTATAAGACAGCAACACTCAGGCCAGACACACTAGTCAGAACTAAATTCAACTTGCAAACGTTAAGACCCATATCCTTCCATCCTGTGATCAGCCAGACACTAAAAACATCAACAGTTAACATACATTGTCAGCAGCAGTCACTGCATTGGAAGGTTTTGCTTTACTGCTATTTTTATGGAGAAGGTTCTATGGCGGAGGTCATTCACTGGAAATGAAGTGATGTGTTAAAGCAAAAAGCATCCACAAAATGCTTTTTTTGAAAATTAAAACTAAGCCTTTCTCATCAGCAACAATTGTGGACAAAGACTGGGAAACATTTTTTGAGCTGTAGCAGGTGGACAAGTAAGTTTGTTTTGCAGGACCAGAGAGCATGACAACCATGTTACTTTCCTATCAGCTGTTGAGAATGTGAATTTTTTTATTGATATTAAGTTATATTGCACTACCATCATGAGTTCATTTTTCAACTACATCTCCACTAACCCAGTCATTTCACAACTCTTTTTTGTTTCTTCTTCCCTAAGATTAACATATTATACTTTTCACATCTGAACTTCATCTTACATGTTTATCATCACTTCTCTAATTGGAAGTTCATTTTGCATTCTACTCCTTAGTATTCTCCATGTACCAAACCTTGGCAAGTCATTTAAATTTCTTGGGCCTCAGTTTTCTCACATGTAAAAAGAAGCTTCTTAAACCAAATGGCCTCCAAGGTTCGTACCAACTTTGGACCTATGATCTATAATCTAGATTAAGTTGGTAAACTGGAAATAAATTACCAAGACCACCTAAAATGCATATAAGAATTGTGTGAATGTTTATCAAAATGAGTTCTCTACCATTAGAAAAAGGGACTAAAATTGACACTTCAGTTCCTATCCATGCAGAGAACTCCAAGAAATAACCTGAGATTTTCAGACTGGAAGGTCTCATTTCCATATCAGAGGGAGTTATTTGCCTCTCTTGGGCTTGGCATCTTCGAGGAAATAAGATGAGATGCTTGTAAGGTCCCTTATGACTCTCTGTCTTATCATTCATGATTACGGGAAATTCTACACTTTATGAATGACAAGATGGAGAGCTACAAGGACCGTTCCAGTCTTACTCAGAAAAGAAAGTTCTATCCACCAAAGTCCCTGGTGTCAGAGGTTGAAGATCAGAAACAAATATGATTCTGTCCTTGGCAAAGATATTTTTTCGAAAAGAGGCATTAACATTTGCTTTGCCATAGGATCCTAAGCATCATGGGACTTTTTCCATCTGAAAACTTCCATATGTTTTGTGTCCTCATTTAGAATAAGTTCCTTGAGAGCAGTGACTATCTAACTTGTATCTTCAATGCTTAGCCCAGTGTTTCACACGTAGTAAGTTCTAAATAAATGCTTTATTCGTTCATCGTCGATTAATTTGTAGGTCTAATAAAAGGTAATTTGAAACCTTGTCACAGATAAATTGGGATTAAAGGACAGGAAATGTAGTCCTTAGGTTATTAGGTAGAGGTTCAGCAAGAAGGGAACAATAGGAAAGTCTATTACTGGGGAAACATACAAACAAATTCACAGTGGTCAGCATCAAGAAATTTTTAATAGTGAGCCTATTCTTTATATTCTCCATGCCAAAGGACAAAAAGGGTAATATAATGTAGTGAAACTAACCAGGATTTGGGATTAAACAACCTGGCTTCTATTTTCAGCTCTATGACTGACTAGATATGAGATGTCTGACTACCAGCAGGGCACCACTCTGTGCCTCAATATCCCCATTTGTAAAATGAGAATAATAATACTTGTACTACCTGCCTTAAAGGGTTGTTATATGGAAATATTTTGTGAACCTTACAGTATCATGAAAATAAGAATTGTTGCTTAATTATTCTGGGTTTCAGTTCCCTCTTCTGCAAAATAAGAGAGTCAGACTAAACAGTCTCTGAGATCCCATCAACCTCTAATAAATTAATGAAAAATGGCATCTACTTTACAAGGATTCTTGTGAAGATTAAATTACATAATGACAGTAGGTGCTTTGCAATCCTTAAAGCACTATATAAATGATGATGATGATGGTGATGAGGAGGAACTCTAAGATGGATTCAGGTGGTTACAACTGCTGAGATTAGATCACTACAGAGTCAGCAGTTACATCAGCACATAACTTCCTTTCAATCAGATTACAGCTACACAACAAAATTTTTAAAAAACATTAATCACTTACTGTCAGTCAGTCAATAAACATTTATTAAGTACTATATGCCAGGCTCTGTGCTGAGTGCTGGAGATACAAAAAGAAGCAAATGACAGTCTCTGCCCTTAAGGAGTTCACAATCTAATTAAAGAGCTCACAACCTAATACAGCGTGTACAAGAGAAGAGCCAGTACAGTCTAATGGATAGAGAACAACCCTCAAAGCCAAGGACTGGGTTCAAATCCTGTCTTGACACATGTAATTAAGGTATTTGGAAGGCTATGACATGAAAGGGGAATTAGGCTCGTTCCATGTAGCCCCACGGAGTACTTGATAGACACTGATGTCACTTCCATCTCCAAAATTTTGTGATTTTGCAAAATGAGAATCCTTAATACTATGTTAACAATAGAATTGTAGCAATGTGTCTTTCAGTCCCTGTTAATGCAAAAGACTGCATCTCAGGGAGATGAGTCTGCAATATAATTGGAAGAAGAGAAAAGAGAAAGGAAGACACTGCCTTGCACATCAGGGATATCTAAGCACTTGTATTATGTTCAAAGAGCCACAAATGGGAAAAGGAGAAAAAAATCCTGTAGTTAAACATAAAAAGGAGTGTAAAAAGGTATCAATTATGTTCAACTAGGGATGTTGTACACACCTGCAAATTGGAAGAAAGAGGAGATGAGGCTTTTCCATCCTCCCAACAATTGTCTAAATTATGCACTTTGGTTATAATAGGCAATTATAATTACCCAAGCATCTGGTGAGAACAACAAAGCAACACACAGACTGCTAAATAAGTTTTACGGTGAGTTACCCAAAATCTTTAACAGAGAAACTAGGGACTCCAATTTGGGGTCATGCTATTCCAGACATGGTTCTCATTAGGTAGGAGTGGCTAGCTGAAATGTAATCATGAGAGGCAATCTGGGTCTATACTGATTATGTAATGTAGCTGTAGAGTTTAGGATTCCATACAAGGAGCAGAGGGAAACGTACTCTAAAAATGCAGGCTTTATCAGGCCCATAGAATTGATAGAAATGATCTCGGGGACAATAAGAGCAAAGAGAAAAAAAAAGAGAGAGAGAGAATGGAGAGCAGGTAACTTCAAAAAGAGCCATTATTAGGAGCACAAGAATAACCAGAGCAATGAAAAGGAAGGATGGAATGCACCCCAGAAGGTCAGCGTGGCTAATGTACAAGTCCTCTGAAACGTAAAACTCACAAAAGCAACCCTATGCAAAATGGAAGTGAGGTCAAATTACCAATGATAAGTACAAAACGCATGCAGAGAGCAAGTCATAGAGGATGAAAATTGGAATAAGAGTCAGAATGAGCTGCAGCATGGAAGGCACTCAAAGGATCATTTCTTTTTTTTCTTTTTTCTTTTATTTTCTTTTTTTCTTTCTTTTTTTTTTTGGTATACAAATCCCTTAAAAGAAAGCTACATTCAAAGGAAATAAAATATCACTAATTTACATAAAGAAGAAAAAAGTAAGAAAGGTAAGAGAGTAAGACAGTTTTCAAGTCCTGTTTTCTCCCATTTTCCCCAAAGGATTAGAACTGATCAGAGACCTCACATAAATCCCACTAAAATGAAAGCAAAGGAATTGAAACTCTAGGCTTTGCAGGTAAGGGACTACTTAGTCAAACCACCGTTTCCTGTAATCCAGAGTTGATAAAATCCACCCTAGAGCACTTGAGAAACCACTGATTAAATCACAGTGCCATTAACTAGTATGCTTTAGGACTCACTCAGGACTAATAAGATCCCAGATGCCTGGGAAAAGGCAAATAGAGTAACCAGCTTGACAAAAATAAATAAGTGAATGAATGAAAATTTTAAAAAATTAATTTGTCTCTTGGAAATAGAGACCATTTAGTTTTGCTAACTAGGTTCTGACCTGGAAAAGCTCTGCAGAAATTAATTAAGAAATCAATTTCCAAACACCTGTGCCATTGCCAGAAGATGAGAAGCAACCAATGGAGATTTGTAAAAAACAAACAATGTGGCACCACCACCCAGCCTGCCAAGATCTGAACTTCCTTGTTGAGTCAAGTAAGAATTGACTAGGAAAGCAAATTGTGTGGAAATGCACAGTAAAAACAAAACAAAATAAAAATGAAAACCAGATGGCTACAGTGGTGAAAGGTCTGGATTCAGAATTTGATGAACTAGGTTCAAATCCTGACTCTGGGCTTTTAAGAGCTGACAACCATGGCAAAGTCACTAAACCACTCTGAGCTTCAGTTTTCACATCTGTAAAATGAGGAAGTCTATCCAGATCACTTCTTAGCAATCTTTGGTTTATAGCTCACTGAACAAACATTCAAGCTGACAACAGAAAGAAAGATTCCCCTGGCATTCGGGGCTCCAGAGCTATCGTTTAGTCCATAGAATTCCTCCGGGTCTCCCCAACCTCCTATGCTCTTCTTTCTTTTCTTCCCCAGGACTCAAAGGGAAGGGAAGGAGGTCATTTACCAGCTTCCCATAAAGAAATATTGTTGTGACCTTCCTGCAAGGATACAAGAGTTCAAGGCTATGCTGGGTGAGCTTTTACCAGCTTCAGAGAGCCTTTTGTTAAATTCTCAATGTGCGCAATTTATAACTTAGAAATTAAAAAAAAAAAAGAGCAGACTCAATTTATTTTTCTGTTGATGGTCTCCAAAAAGTAATGGAGAAAAATGTAAGTAATGTAGATTCAATTTAAAAGTGTGCCATGCTCATCTTTTTTTTTCATACAGAGCTGATTGTTAAACATTTACCAGCATAGCCCTATCTTCCTGCCATCAGGATGGGAAGAACATGCCACAAACTACAGCTAGGGGCAAAGAGAAAAAGGTGTCTCAGAGGATGGGATGGGAAGGGAAAATATCATGGACAGAGCAACAGAATACTTTGAAATAAAGATTTGTGCCATCTTGCAATTGATAAGGCTGTTTTATTTGGACTCCAGTAGATGAATACATTAATTGTAAGCTCATAAGGGAGTAATTTATTGCTGAGGCCAAAACAAGAGTTTACTCTTTATGAAGTTTGAAATAAATATGTGGAGAGTAAATTTAAAAACACACCTAGTGGAAATAACTGAGCACCAGAATGACAACATATCCCTTGAGAACCAATCATCTAGATGGTCTTTAAGATGCCTCCCACTCTATATCTGTGTTTCTAGGTATACATATATGAGTTGAAAGGGAGCAGGTATATGAGTATTCTTACCTTTACCTTTAGTGTCAACACTGATCTCTTAAAAAAGGCTTCATCACCTCACCAGACCATTTGATGACTGATGCAACTGATGAAATCATCGTGTGTAAGGCAACAAAAAAAGGCTTAAGAACTCAACAATTTCCTCTTCAAAGAAATAAAATTCAAGATTAAGTGGAGGGAGTTTGCTTCCATCTTTTTAAAGTTGAGTTTTTAATTTTCTCTCTGTGTGTGTGTATGTACACACACATATATACACAGTATAATATAGATATAAGTGCATATATACACATTTTATATAATATAGATATAACTCCATATGTGTGCATATGTGTGCATATAGTATTTGTGTGTATATGCACATATATGTGTGTATATGTATGTATGTATGTATGTATGTATGTATGTATGTATGTATATGTCCCCGTATATGTGGGGGCTGCCATATGTGTATATGTTTGTATTGTGTGTATACACATACATATTGTTGTGTACACATACACACATTTGGTAGCTAGGCGGTTATATGTACACACCAATACGTACTTCAGAGAGTACATATACACATGTTTGTATATATGCAAACACATATACATATATTACATACATGTACACATATTAAATGCTAGTGCATGTATGTATTAATGCAATACATTTAAATATACAAACATGTGTGTATATAAAACACACATATTTGGCAACTAGGCAATATATGCACACATACCATATATATATATATATATATATGTATGTATGTATGTATGTGTGTATGTGGCAGATATAGGTATGTGTGTATATGTGTGTGTGATTATATACCACACAAATATATATGGCACATATATTGTAGTACATATACATATGTGGTTTATATACATATATACTATGGTAACTAGATGGCATATGTAATATACATACACGTATGTATGTATGGCTGACAAATATAGATATATAGGCAGATACAGATATTGGCACATATGGCAGCTAGATGGCTAATATATGTATATGTTTATGTATATATGTGTGTGTATATAATATATATGACAGCTAGGTAGCCATATTTACATATACATATATACATATGTGTATGTATATATATATATACACACACGCACATATATTCACACAAACCTTTAAATGATAGTGAGAAAGATATATATAGATATAGAGATAGAGATAGAGATAGAGAGAAAGATGTGTGTGTGTGTATATATATATATATATATATATATATGGCAGCTAGATAGCACAGTGACTAGATGTGCTAACCTGGAGTCAGGAAGACCTGAGTTCAAATCCAGACTCAGGCACATACTGTAGTGACTCTGGGTAAGTTATTTAACTTCTCTCTGCCTCAGTTTCCTCATCTGCAAAATTGAGATAATAATACTGCTTATCTCACAAGGTTGTTGTGAGGATAATAAAAGTCAATATTTGCAAAGCATTTGTAAATTGTAAAATGCTATCTATTATCATTATGTATGTTTATATATGCAGATATATTGATATATCCATATGGTATGCAAACACATACACACACTTTATATAAGTGCCTCCATTTTCTATGACATTGGACAAACCATAGAAACAATCAAAACTACATGAGTAAGAGCTGCAGAGTACTATAGCCAGAACACTGAACAGAGAGTCAGTGACCTAGGGTCAAATAGTGCCTCTCCTGCTCACTCTCTCTGCGACCTTGGGAATGTCCCTTTGTCTTTATTCACCTCATTTTCCTCACATGTAAAGGAGATTGGACCAGATGATGCCTGTTTCCTTCCAGGTCTTTCTCTATCTATGGATGTTCAAAGATAATTGACCCTCTGATAGCAAATGCCAAGAGGTATAAAGTAAGCAAAAGAAGTTAGAAAAGACTGCTTTTGTCAGAAACAGTCTGGGGCCACTTGGTGTAGGGTTAAAGACTTACACAAGAGTCATGAGAGAGTATTCTTTTATGGCATAATATAAAATAACTAATATTCATAAAAATGATCCTGAGTTATACACAACAGGCTAAAAATTTTAAAGTATATTCTTCATATTGACGGTGTGATTAGACACCTGGCGTAGGAACAAAGAAGATTTAGATTAAATTCATGCTTCTGATTCAACCTAACTATGACCCTGGTCAAGTCATTTCATTCTTCAGTGCCCCCAGGAAACTCTCTTAGACGATAAATGGCACAGCAGGTACTGACCTGCTTTTCTGTCTTCGTAAATTTCTGATCCTGGAGTTCTGACACTTACGAAATCAAAATATGGTACAAAAGGTAAAAACAAAAACAAAAACCAAATCTCTCTGTTGTCTTGATGTAATGTGAGTGAGTATGGGTTGTAGAACAGTAGGTCAGTGAAATCCAAGCTTTGGCAGGTTTTACTAACCTGGAAACCCTTCAAGAACAAGTCCAGTGACAAATTATACATCCTGTCTGAGGACCAGCCTGTGTTAAGTAGGGAGAGGCTATTTAGTTACCAAAAGATTGACCATTAGACAGTGAGTTTTTTGTTTTTTGTTTTGTTTCGTTTCTAAGCCTCACCAACTTATCAGGCAGACCAAAATGCAAATGGTCCTCAGTCTTAGGCCTCAATGCTATTCCTTTCTGTTTCCACATTGATTGTGGCAGCACTGCCAGAAAAAGGGGAAGAAGGCACTAGGAACCATGGAGTTTTTGGTCTGTCCATAGGTCTTAGTTTAACAGCTATCATTTTTTAAAGTGATCTTTTCTAACATCCAGTGAGATGATACACTAATGGAGTAGCAAAACTCTACCTATATTGGCATTTTCATGATAAATGGAACCAGATTCCATTAGAAAGTGACTGTTAAATGGAAAGACAGCTTAGAGAATCTCCTCAGAGAAGTGAGTAAAGGAGTTGGTTTCACTGTGTATCCAAAAAACAAAAATGAACATCTTTCATAATAAACTTTGCCATCTGGCCTTGCAATGCTCACGATGAGTGTAAGTAAACAGGCTGTGTGGAGATAACAGAAGCTTATGAATGAAGATTTTTTTTTAAGTTACAAAGAAGGAGATTCTTAGAACTTAATAGGATCCATCAACCTAATAATATGGAGGCAGTGAGGTGGCACAATGGAGAAAGCACTGGCCCTGGAGTCAGGAGGAACTGAGTTCAAATACAGATACTTGACACTTGCTAGCTGTGTGATCCTGGGCAAATCACTTAATCCCAATTGCCTCACTAAGAAAACAAAGCAACAACAATTAATCATATGTGTACCTTGCTATTCAGTGATTTCCATTCACAGTCAGCACTTGGGATCGTGAGCCAAGATGGCAGAATACAGGGAGAAACCCAGCTGAACTCTCTCAACATTCCTTTACAAAAAACTTTAAAATAATTCCGCAAATCAGATTTTGCAAATTTTGGAACAGCAGAGCCACCAGAAGGTCAGAATGAGACATTTTTCCAGCCTACGACAACTTAGGAAGTCAGCAGATGTCTGAGACTGGGGCAGGGGCTGGCCTGGAGTGCAGGAGAAGCAGCTGTGGACCTCGGAGGTGACTGCAATAGCAGTGACAGCAGCAGCTGCTGGAGCTCTCAGCTCAGAGAGGGTAAAGGTGTTGAACAACTGGTCAGAAAGAGATGACGGGGGAATATTTGCTGGCACTGGGTACAACTGATGTTGATTGGCAACTCTATCGCCCACAAGTAGTGCTGAGTGACAGCCCAGGATGAAGAGGAGTGCTTGAGCAAAGACCCTTGTCACAGTCACAAGGAGGAAAGGAGCACTAGCTCTTACTGCTACAGGAACAGGGGACCTAGTCAAAATTCCAGGACCAAAAGGAACACTAACGCTACTCGGAACAGGTGAACAGGGGCCCTTCCTGGGTAAAGACCAGAGTACAGACCAGGAGAGCAGTGACCATACCTCTCCCTAAATCACAGCAACTTGGAAGCACCTAAAATTTTCAGACTCCCAGACCTCTGCATGAAAAGACCTAAAGCCCCAAGATAAGCAGAGCTTAATTTTAACATAAAGTTTAAAGTCAAAAACAGGATAAAAAATGTGCAAATAACAACAACAAGAAAAATAACTTGACCATAAAAAAGCTACTACAGTCCCAGTAAAGAGCAAGATATAAACTGAGAAAAAGAAAACAACGTAAAAATAGCTACAAACACAGCCCTTAAAAAAAAGGTAATTGGGCCCAAGCCCAATAAGAATTCCTGGAAGAGTTAAAAAAAATAAATGGTAGAGAACAAAATTGAGGGAAGAAATGAAACTGGTGCAAGACAATCATGAAAAGAGAATTAACAGCTTGGTAAAAGAGACACAAAAGATACTGAAGAAAATAATACCTTAAAAAACAGAATTGACCTAATGGTAAAAGAGGCATAAAAATTCACTGAAGAGACAAACGTTTTTAAAAAACAGAATAGGCCAAATGGAAAAAGAGGTACAAATATTCACTGAAGGAAAGAACCACTTAGAAATAATAATTGGCCAAGTGGGGAAAGAGGTACAAAAGTTCACTGAAGAAAATAATAACTTAAAATTGGAATTGGGTAAGTGAAAGCTAATATAATGACTCTATGAAACTTCAAGAAACAATTAAAAAAAGTCAAAAGAATTTTAAAATAGAAGAAAATGTGAAATATCTCATTGGAAAAAACAACTGACCTGGAAAACAGATTGAGGAAAGATAATGTAAAAATTATTGCACTACCTGAAGGGATGATCAAAAAAAAAAAAGAGCCTACACATCATATTTCAAGAAATTATCATGGAAAACTGCCCTGTATCTTAGATCTAGAGGATAAAATAGAAATTGAAAGAATTTACCAATCACCTCCTGAAAGACATCACAAAATGAAAAATCCCGAGAATAAAATAGTCAAATTCCAGAGCTCCAAGATAAGGAAAACATTGCAGGCAGCCAGAAAGAAACCGTTCAGATATTATGGAATCATAGTCAGGATCTCACAAGATTTAGCAGCTTCCACAATAAATAAGCAGAGAACTATGATATTCCAGAAGGGAAAGGAGCTAGGATTACAACCAAGAATTACTTACCCAGTGAAACTGAGTATAACTGGGGACAAGAGGTTGAGGGGAATGGATATTAAATGAAATAGAGAACTTTCAAGTATTCCTGATGAAAAGACCATATCTGAATAGAAAATTTGACATTCAAACACAAGACTCAAGAGTAATTCAAATGACTCAAAATAAAGTTAAATTGTTTACATTCCTATATGGGAAGATGAGACATGTAACTCTCAAGAACTTTATCATTCTTGAGGCAGTTAGAAGGAATCTACACAGGCAGAGATCGTAAGTATGAGTTGTTTGTGTTGGGATGATCTCAAAAAAAAAGGTTAAGAAAGAGGGAGAAGGGGAAAGGGAGATGTCAAACGGGGAAATTTTTTCTCACATAAAAAAGTCTTGTAAGGAAAAGATTCTACAGTTGAAGTGGAAATGGGGGGTGGGCAATTCTTGAATCTCATTCTCATTAGAGTTGGTTTAAAGAGAGAAGAATATATATATACACACTGAACTGGGTATAGAAATCTATCTTACCCAATAGGGAAATAAGAGAGGAAAAGAATAAGATATGGGGGTGGCAGGAGGGGGAGAATGATAAAAAGTAGGGCAGATTAAGGGAGGGAGTGGAGGCAAAAAAGACTTATGAGGGGGTATAGGATGGAGGGAGAGAGACAGAGACAAAGAAAAACAGAGAGAGAGAAGAAACAGAAGAAAATAGGATGGAGGGAAGTACACAGTTAGCAATCATAATTGTGAATGTGAATGGGATGAGTTCACCCATAAAACAGAAGAGAATAGCAGACTATATTAGGAGCCAGAATCCAACAATACATGTTTACAAGAGACACACTTGAAACAGAAAGACACACATGAAGTTAGAGCAGAAACTATTATGCTTCAGCTGAAGTAAAAAATACAGGGATAGCAATCATGATCTCAGACAAAGCAAAAGCAAAAATAGACCTAATTAAAAGAGATAATCAAGGAAACTATATTTTGCTAAAAGGTAACATCAATAATGAAGTAATATAAAACATTACAGCAAATTTCCCTGATTAAAGCCTTATTTCTCAAGTATATAGGGAACAAAGTCAAATTATAAAAATAAGAGCCATTTCCTAATTGATAAATGGCCAAAGGATATAACCAGACGGTTTTCAGAAAAAGAAATAAAGCTATCTATAGTCATAAAAACATGCTCTAAATTACTATTGATTAGAGAAAGACAAATTAAAACTACTCTGAGGTACCACCTTATACCTCTCAGAAATGATAAATGCTTGAGGGGGTCAGGAAAATGAGTACACTAATGCATGGCTTACGGAGTTGTGAACTGGTCCGAATATTCTGGACAACAACTTGGAACTACATTCAAAAGGCTATAAAACTGTGCATGGCCTTTGACCCAGCAATACCATTACTAGGTCTATATTCCAAAAAGATAAAAGGAAAAAAGGCAAAGGGCCTATATGTACAAAAATATTTGTAGCAGCTTTTTTTTGTGGTGGCAAAAAATCAAAAACTGAGGGAATGCTCATCAAGTGGGGAGTGGCTAAACAAGTTGTAGTATATGATTGTGGTGGAGTACTATCGTGCTATAAGAAATGACAAAGGAGGTAGTTTCAGAGAAAAAAAATGGCAAGGCCTATAGGAACCATGCTAAGTGAAGTGAGAAGAACCATTAAATCATTGTACACAGTAATAGCAATGCTGTAATAATGATCAACTGTGAAATACTCAGCTACTCTGATCAAGACAATGATCCAAGACAATTCAAAATGACTCTTGATGAAAGAGTGCTCCTGAGACAGAACTGATGAACTGAGTGCAAAGTGAAGCATAATTTTTCTCACCTTCTTTATATGTCTAATATAGAAAGGTGTCTTGCATGATTTCACATGTATAGCTAATTGATACCATTTTGCTTACCTTCACAGTTGGTGGGGGATAGTGAGATGATGAGAATTTGGAACTCTATTTAAAAAGAAAAGAGGGTTAAAAACAAGTTTTATATATATATGAACTGGTCATACATTAGGGAAGAGAAATCAAGTGCTTAATAAACAGCAATCATTTCAAAATCAACTGTAGTCAGATTACAAAAGTTAAAGAAATAGACATAATAAACATTAAATTATAAGAAAAAAGTTTGAGAAGACAACCACACTTAGGCAATTACAGTAGATTCGGCAGACTCTATATAATCGTGCTGTTGACTTAATTAACTCTTCACTACAGAACATAGACAAAATGAAGATATTGATTATCAGGCATCACACCTCCAAAAGCAAATTTGACCTTTGCAAAATAGCTGCCACCAGAGAAAAACCAAAAGAGCACCTAAAGCACCTGCGTCAGCAGATACATGTTTTTGCCATGCAGAGGGAGAGACACAGCAGCCAAACACAACAGCAGCTTGGAGTACAAGTCATTAGTGAAACATTAACAAATTGAATGACAATAGAGCATGAGCAGAGTAATCTGATAAACATCAAGAAGTAGTTAAGGGAAAAGGAGGGAAAGCCTTCAGAAAGCTTGTTTTCAGATGTCACTAAGCCATATCATCCAGAAAAAAAAATCAGAATTATAAAAATAACATCATGAAAACCTGAAGTTTGAGGCAATGCCTCCTCTATCCTGAAAGAAGAGCTCAACTTTAACACAAAGTTCAAAGTGATAAAATAGACTGGAATAATGAGAAAAAAATAACCTGACCATAGAGAGTTATTATGATGACAAGAAAAATCAAAACACAAATTCAGAAGAAGACAATGAAATCAAAAAATGTGAATTGATTTCAGGCCCTGGAAAAATTCAAAAAGGACTTTAAGAATCAAATAAGAGAGGTAGAGGGAAATGAGAGTGATGCAAGAAACTCGTGAAAAGAAGGAACAGTTTGCTAAAGAAAGCACCAAAAGATATTGAGGAAAACACTGTAAAATACAAATAGGTCAAATAGTAAAAGAGGCATAAAATACATTTGAGAGAAGAACTCCTTAAAAAGCAGAATTGGCCAAAAGGAAAAAGGGGTAAAAAAAAAATTTAACTGAAGAAAATATTTTCTTAAAAATTAGAATTGGGCAAAAGGAAGCTAATGGCTCTGTGAGATATCAAGAAACAATCAAACAAAATCAAAAGAATGAAAAAATAGAAGAAAATGTGAAATATCTCATTGGAAAAAATGATTGATTTAGAAAATAGATTGAGGAGAGATAGCTTAAGAATTATTAGACAACTTGAAAGCCATGTTAAAAAAAAAAACTTAGGCATCATATTTCAAGAAATCATCAAGGAAAATTGTGCTGATATCCTAGAACAAGAGGGCAAAATAAAAATGGAAAGAATCCTGCAATCACCTCCTTAAAGATATCCCAAAATGAAAATTCCTGGGAATATTACAGTCAAATTCCAGAGCTCCCAGGTCAAGGAGAACAGCGAGTAGCCAGAAAGAAACAATTCAAGTATTGTGGAGCCACTAGTCAGGATAACACAAGATTTAGCAGTTTATATATTAAAATATCAGAGGGCTTGATATGATATTCCAAAAATCAAAGGAGCTAGGATTACAATCACAAATCACCCAACAAAACTGAGTATAATCCTTCAGGAGAAAGGATAGACATTTAATGAAACAGAGGACTTTCAAGCATTCTTGATGAAAAGACATGAGCTGAATTGAAATTTTAACTTTTAAATACAAGACTCAAGTGAAGCATAAAAGGCTAAACAGGAAAGATAAATCATAAGGAATTCAATAAGGTTAAATTGTTTATGTTCCTGCATGAGAAGATGATATTTATAACTCCTAAGAACTTTATCATCATTAGGGCAGTTAGAAGAAGTATTCATAGATAGAGAGCATGGGTAAGAGTTGAGTATGATGAGATTCTTGGATATATCCAAGAAAAAAATAAATTAAATGGTAAGAAAAAAAAGGGTGCATTGGGAAAAGGAGGAAGGGAGAGGTAGAATGGGGTAAAATTATCTCACGTAAAAGAGACATGAAAGAGCTTTTATAGTGAAGGGGAAGATGGGGGAATGGCATCCACACTCCATTGGGTATAGAAATCTATCTTACCCTCAGAGAAGTAAGTAGGAAGGGAGGGGGATAAAAGAAGTGGGAGGGGGCTGATAGAAGGAAGGGCAGATTGGGGAAGGTGGTGTTCAGAAGCAGAACACTTTTGTGGAGGGACAGGGTTAAAGGAAAGAGAGGGAAGGATAAACAGGGGGGAAAGTACTCTAGAGCTAATAATCATAATTTTGAAGGTAAATGAGATGAACTAACCTATAAAACAGATACAGATAGCACAGTGGATTACATAATTTAGACATAAAGAAAAATACCGTAAACAAATTGGGGTAGGTGAAATAGTTTACCAATCAGATCTGTGAATAAGGAACGAATTTATGACTAAACAAGAGATAGAGAGCATTACTGGAAAATTTTGATTACATTAAATTAAAAAAGGGTTACACAAACAAAATCAATGCAGCTAAGATTAGAAGGAAAGCAGAAATCTTGGGGAAAATTTTTATAACAAGTGTCTCTGATAAAGATCTCATTTCTAAAACATATAAAGAACTGAATCAAATTTATAAGAATGGTCAAAAGATATGAATTGAAAGTTTTCAGATGAGGAAATCAAAGCTATCTATAGTCACATCAAAAAATGTTCTAAATCACTATTAATTAGAGAAATCCAAATTAAAACAAGTCTGAGGTACCCCCTTATATCTATCCCATTGGCTGTTATGACAGAAAAAGAAAGTGAGAAATATTGGAAGGGATGTGAAAAAATTTGGACACTGTTGGTGAAGTTGTGAATTGAGCTAACCATTCTGGAGAGCAATTTGGAACTATGTTCAATGGGCTATAAAACTGCATTTCAAAGAGATAAGAAGAAAAAAATTAAAGGACCAATTTGTATAAGAATATTTACAGCAGTTTTATTGTGGTGGCAAATAATTGCAAATTGAGGGGTTAGCCATCAATTAGGGGATGGCTAAACAAGTTATGGTATATGATTGTAATGGAATACTAATAGGAAATGATAAGCAGAATAGTTTCAGAAAAACCTGGAAAGACTTATATGAACTGAAGCAAAGTGAAGTGAGCAGACCCAGGAGAACATTGTACACAGTCACAGCAATATTGTACAATAATGAACTATGAATGAATTAGCTATTCTGAGCAATACAATGATCTAAAACAATTATGAAGGACTTATGATGAAAAACACTATCTACTTCAGGAGAAAGAACAGATGGAATGTGAATATAGATTGAAGTATAGTTTTTGGAGGGGGGTTAGCTTTCTTATTTTTATTGTTTTTTGGGGGGGTGGTCTGTGTTTTCTTTTACAACATGACTAATATGGAATTATTTTTTGTTATGCCTGAACATGTATAACCTTTATCAAATTGCTTTCCTTCCCAAGAAGGGGAGAGGGAGGGAAAGAGAGAATTTGGAACTCTATTTAGACACCCTAAATCAAAAAGGACTTCAAATGATCAACTTTTCAATAGCTCTTATTAACATTTATTTTCTCCCTTACACCAATAGTAAGAGTGAGTATGACTCTATTCTCTTTAGTAACTTTTTTCTCCTCAGGCTCCCCAAATCAAAGAGGACTTCAATAATAGATGTTATGTTAAAATTATACTGCTTAAGAAGCAAAAAATGTCTTGGAGTTCATCTAATTTAACCCCCCATTTTATAGATGAAGAAAGTAAGGTCCAGGGAAGGGAGGTGACTTGTCTAAGATCATACAGGGTCATAGCAAAGTTGGTATATTATTTGAATATTATAATATCATATAAGGTAGACATGTAGACTTTTTTTAAAAAATAGATTTTCTTATTCTACAGTTTCTCAACTGAATAACTATAATTATATCTGGCAAAAAAAATAATTATGGTAGGAGGGGAAGTGAAAGAAGGTGAGAGGGACTGAGTGAATCTTATTCTTATCGGATTTGGCTTAAGGAAGGAATAACATGCACACTCAATTGGGTATGGAACTCTATCTTGCCCTACAGGAAAATAGGGGGGGAAAGGGATAAGAGGGAGGTGGGAGGGGCAATGATAGAGGGGAGGGCAGATTGGGGGAGGAGGTAATCAAAAGCAAACACTTCTGAGGACAGACATCGTCAAAAGAGAGAACAGAATAAACAGGGGGTGGGAAAGATGAAGGGAAATATAATTAGTTTTTCACAGAATGACTACTATGGAAGTGTTTTGCATGACTACTTATGTACAACCTGTATCTTGCCTTCTCAATGAGAGTGGGTGTGGAGGGAGGAAGGGAGAAAATTTGGAACCCAAAGTTGTGAAAACAAATGTTAAAAATTGTTTTCGCATGCAACTGGGAAATAAGATATACAGGCAACGGGGTGTAGAAATCTATCCTGCCCTATAGGAAAATAGAAGGGGGAGGGGATAAGAGAAGGGTGTGGGGAGATTAGAAGGGAGGGCAGATTAGGGGAAGGTGTATTCAGAATGCATGCCATCTTGGGGTGGGTGGAGGGATGAGATGGGGAGAAAATTTGGAACTCAAAATCTTGTGGAAGTGAAGGTTAAAAACTAAAAATAAATAAATAAATTTTTTAAATTATGGTAGTAGTAACTCATATTTATATATCACTAAGGTTTACAATTCAGTTCTCTCATACCACCACTGTAAGGAAACTTTTTTCTATCCATTTCAAAAGGATCCAGGGATTTCAGTGGACTACAAGCTCAATATTCATTAACAGCGTGATACAGCCCAAAAAGTCTAAGCACTAAATCTCAGACTCAGAGGAGACTGCAGAGGTCACCTATTTCAGCCTGGGCCTGAGTAAGGATCACCTCTCAGGTGAGAGGAAGCCCTGCCTCTCAAAATCCATTCCACTTTAGGATGGCTCTCCTTTTTTAGGAAGTCTTTTTCCCTTAAAGCAAATCTAAATTTGCCTCTTTTATAGTATACAGGAGAAGGAAATTATCATCTCAATGCTTCTTACTCTGGTTCTATAAATTTTCATAATGCATGTTAAATTATGGGTACTGGATTTTAGGAAGGACGTTAATAATGGAGAGCTTCTGGAGGAAGCAGACAGTAGCAAAATAGCCTTGAGCCTATGCCGTAGGAAGATCAGTTGAAGGCACTAGCAATGTTTAACTGAGGGCACATGGGAGATGTCTTCAGGTACCAAAGAACCTTAAGTACCATGTGGACTGGATGAAGGATTAGACATGTCCTTCCTAGCCCCAGGGGCCAGAAACTGGATAGAAAAATAGAAGCTGCAAAGGGCCAAACAGGCTTATTATAAGGAATAATTTTTTTTTAGGCAATTTGGGTTAAGTGACTTGCCCAGGGTCACACAGCTAGTAAGTGTCAAGTGTTTGGTCTGAGGCTGGATTTGAACTCAGGTACTCCTGACTTCAGGGCCAGTGCTCTATCCACTGTGCCACCTAGCTGCCCCTATAAGGAATAATTTTTAAACAATTAGAACTAATCAAAATTGGGATGAGATGTCTTGGGAGGTAGTGAGTTCCTCATTGGTTTAGAGTGAGAAGAGTCTATGGAATCCATCAAGTTCAGCCCCCTCATTTTACAGATGAGGAAGCTTAAGGCAGCAATCCAGTCAACAAATATTTAAGTGCTTACCCTGTGCCAGACACTGTGATTTGCTCAGGGTCACACAGCAAATGTCCGAGATGATACTTGAACCCAGACCTTCTTGACTCCATATCTGTACCCTAGTCTACCATACTATGCTGTGTCTGCTCCTTATCTGAGGTCTTTGAACAAAGGCTAGATGGTCACAGTCCAAGTGTCTTAAAGATACTTGAGAACCTCATTCAAGTATGGATTGACCTCAATTTTGGAATCTTTTTCTTTAAGAGTAAAAAGAAAAAAATCTGTATGCAGTAAAAGTAATGAAATAATAATTTTTAAAAAGTAATGTTTCAATACAGTGAAGAAAAAGACCATACTATGAAAACATTGCCTTCAAGTACATTTTAGTGATAGTTTAAAAAATACCCTGTTAAATTATTGTTGGGGTTTTTTTTATTATTATTCACAAAACATGGTAATGTATGTATAGTACTTAGCCCTTTAATTTTTCCTGAGAGGATATTTCTGTTTACCTCTAATGGTATGCTTTTTGGCAAACTGTTCTGTTGTTTTGTGGGCACAATTGCTAAGAGAGCACTTAGTCTTAATAGCCAAAAGACTTGATTGTGTTTTTAGAGCAAGTTTGGGTAATTCATATGGGTGCTCATGGCTTCTCTGTACTAGTGAAAAATGGATGGAACATGGCAGAGAAACATTGAATGTCTAGTTCCATACTAACAGGGAGGAGTAAAAGGTGTGATTCAGAGGAAAACAACCATGTTCTGGCTCATTCTTTGTTTAATTCCCTCCACCCAGAGTGATTCAGGAGATGCTGCTCTTAACATGTGTATCCTCCAGGGTGTAGTCACTTAAGATTAGCGGAAGGGATGGGATCCTATAACCTCCTAATGATAGGGCACTTGAGAAGGAGAAGGAAAGCCTCATATGGATTCCCAGCTTGGAAACTGCAAGGTTGTGAGACATTAGTTATTGCCATTTGGCATTCCTATGACTTCAACCCCCCATATTTAAAACTATGAAAATAAACCATGCCATCTTCCAGTGGTAGTGGGGGTATTCTTACTGTTACCGGAATGTGTGTCGGAGACTTGAGCTCCTGGAAAGGCAATTTCTATATTTAAACATAGGATACAGTTAAATGACATCCTTTCAGGACTTGGGTCATACTATTCCCTACACAAGAATCCTCTCCCTTGCCAACTCTTTGCTTGCTATATTTCTATACATCCTTTAAAGACTAATTTATATTTCCTTTCCTCTATGCAGACTACTGAGTTTGGTACACAGGGAAGTATGTAGGACTTGGAGACAGAGGAACAGAGTTCAAATTCATTCTACCTCTGTGATTTGCTAGTGTTCTGACTTTAGATAAATCACTTAAAATCTCTGAAGCTCGGCTGCTTCATCTTCCAAAATGAGGATATTAGACTAGACAGTTTGTAACACCCCTTCTTCCTCTGAATCTATGATACTGAAATCCTATTGATTCCTCATTCCGAAAAAGTCAAGACAGTGCCTTTTACCCTTTGACCCAAGTAAATTCCAATGAGAACATTTACTCCTTAAAAATTGGCAAGCACTTCAAATCCAAAATATTATTTTGTTGGTTGTCAAGACTTAAGGAAGTGATGGGGGAAAACGTTAACAATGCAGATGTGTGTTGTACTTACAGCTGTTGCTTTTTGGTTTGTTTTTTGAACATTTGCTAGCTTTGACTTTACAGAGCACTTGTCTTCACACCTCTCTGGTATGTTTATCATGTATTATTTTTTACTATAGTTATCATTTTTATCTCTGTATCATAACATAAGCTCCATAAGAATAGGGAAATTGTTTTATAAATATGTATATTATATAGACATATATGTTAATGTACATATACATATGTCTATAACATATACAAGTGCCACATATGTATATATGCCTATAGATGTGTGTGTGTATATATAAATATGAATATATATATACACATATATGTAGATATATATGTGTATATACATATATATACACATATATGTAGGTATATATGTGTATATATATATATATATATATATATATCCCTATATATTTCTCTCACTGCCTAGCATATATTCAAATACTATGTAGTACACAAGATATTTCTAATAAAATTTTGCTGAATGAATTAATGATCTCATTCTCATAGCATTTTATTATACCTCTCCAATACTTATGTTCTAATTTACATTATTTTTAATTTGTTTATGTACATATCTTATCTCTTACACCATACTAGATTGTAACTTTAAGAGGAGGCAGGTACTCCAACTAATTTTTTTTTTGCTTTTTCGTGAGATGATTAGGGTTAAGTGACTTGCCCAGGGTCACACAGCTAGTAAGTGTCAAGTGTCTGAGGTCACATTTGAACTCAGGTCCTCCTGACTCCAAGGACAGAGCTCTATCTACTGTGCCACCCAGCTGCCCCTACTCCAACTAATTTTTGTGTATTTCTACTATGTTGTGTAGTGAAATGAATATAGTTGTGTTCAATAAATATTTCTTAATAAGAAAAAATCTTAGATAGATAGATAGATAGATAGATAGATAGATAGATAGATAGACAGACAGACCCATGGATAGATAGCTCCATAGATAGAGACAGAGAAAGATTCAGAGAGAGGGAGACAGAGAGGAATGAATAGATAGATAGATAGATAGATAGATAGATAGATAGATAGATAGATAGATAGCACTTTACAAACTACATTCTTCACACATGTTTAGGAAGGTAGGTTTTGGTCCAAACTTGCGAATTAATTGTATAGGTAGCTCCTAGTGAGGAAATCACTCCAATCCCATCAACAGCTTCTCTGCAAAGAGGTTAAGGTACTTGCCGACATTTTACGGCCAGTGAGTATCAAAGGCAGAATTTTAACCCAGGCCTGATTCCAATGTTCTGTACAATGCCATATTCTCTCTCATTATAAAGCAATGCCACAAGTGTTATCACACTCATTTTATAGAAGAAGAAACTGAGACTTAGAGAGATAAAGTGGTTTGTCCACGATCAGATAGTATTAAGTGTCAGAGCCTGGACTTGAACTGATGTGTCTTTTGACTCCAAAATGCAGCACTGTTCCCATTATGCCAAGCTGACTCTCACATTACAGAGCAGAAGGGAAAGAGAGCCAAGGTGAAAGGCAAAGAGGGAGAGAAGAGGTCAAGACAAAACATAATAAAAGTACTTGAAGGTTGTCTAGTACTTTCTGAAAACAACCCTTCAAAGTAGGTAGTATAGTATCAGTTTTGTTATGCCCATTTTATAGATGAGGAAACTAAGGCTCAGAAAGGAGATATGATTTACCTTTGAGAGATAGTAAATGTTAGAACTCAGACTGAATCTAAGAATCCTTATTCTAAGTCCAGCACTTTTTACTCGACTATATTGTAAGTGGGGGGAGATGAACCTATCTGATCATTATAAAAAACAATAACAATTCAGAAACTTTCAAAGCAATCTTCCCTGTCATATGGGCATCTGCTGATGAGAGAAATTGATTAGCTCTAAATAAACTTTCTCAAATATATTATTTATGATTTAACTTCTTTTCATCTTAGAAGTTGAGGTTTTTATCTATTCTTTTCATTTGTATATGTCTTTTCCCTCAATTGTAGATTTGATTAGAACTACCATGTACAGATTTTTTAAAATGTAAATTTATCCCAGAAGGCTCAGCCTAAAGGTTCAAACTATTTTTTTTTAAATCTAGGTAAGGGTAAAAAGGTGACTGCATACTTTTCAAAGTAATGATTTCTCCAACTTTTACTAAACATTCTCACGAGTCTCAATGGTTTGCACCAACAGAAGATGCCTAAATAAATTTTGTCTAATTTTAAATCCTGACATCTGTAAAAAATGAACATTTTTGAAAAACTGAATGTCAATATGCCATTAATATTAAGAGAAACAAGGTTAGTAAAGTTCAATACATGCTAGGGTTTTTTTTCCTTGACATTTAACCTATCATATTAAAAGCTCCTTCAAAAGGAAAGAAATATCAGCTTGTCACCTGGAGATCGAAATTGAACTACTGTAAGACAAACTGCTGTTTCTTCCCCATGATGAAATTCATCAGATGGACAAAAATGTCAAGATAAAAATAGACCTCCTGGGAAAAAAACCAAGAGAGAAGTATAGATATTGTTATAATTACCACTAAAAATCTTTGAAAAGCCAGTTATTTGTCCCTAGCAACACATGAAAGGACATCTAACACATTGATTTATGCTGTTAAAAACTTGGGCAAAAATAAAATATGATTGTGCATGCTTAGAGCAACCCAGGGATTTAATTTTAATAAAAGATGACTCATGAATAACTTGATATTTTAAGGAATTACAACATTTGGAATGTGTGATATACAAAAGACATGTTACTTACTGGAACTGTGAAACACCATTGTGACAAAAAGGAAGACATACATCAATATTAGTACAAAAGATACAGAGGGGTTGGCTAGCAATCAATATGTGACATTATTAAGAGTAAGCTCCAAGTGACACAGAGTGAGGGACCTCTGGGTGATTTTACGAAGGGGATCCAATTTCCACAATCGTGGTAACAAACAACAAAAACAACAGCAAAATCCTGAGAGAACATTCTCAAACATCAAAGGGTTTGGCTTCTGATACTGATAAAGGCAGAATAATCAAAATGAGATCTATTATTCCTGAAATAGGCTTCTAAGAATGGAGGAATGCCAATCAGCCATTATGTCCATTTGAGCAAAATCACACTCAGTCCCAATACTGAAATATGAATGTTTTAGCTTTGGCAGGATTTTTCTTTTCAGTGAATTACAATGGACCTTGTTTCCATCCAGGTCAGGTATAAAAGGCTTGTAATACTCCCTGCCACTTGGTACTCAGTAGGGCTCTCATGATCGTTACATATTTCCAAATGATGCTACATGGAGAGCAAGCTGTTAACGTCTGTCACGGATAGTTTGCAAAGCCAGTAACCTCAGGTTATTTCCTTACTTCTAGAAATAGCCAGAAAGAGACTAGCCTGATACCGGGATTTTCCCCAGGAAATAATAAAAGAATTTGTACAACCACCTAACCTTCTTTTTTTTTAAAGTGGACCTGTGAGTTTGTTGGTATAGGGAAAGAAAACTTATTGCCAATTCTGATCAGCATCTGCCCTACAACTTATAGTCACGGAAAGTTACTTGTGGCATTCAGAGGTTAAATGACTTGCCCATACTCATACAATCAATGTGTCAGGAGAGAAATCAAACTCAGGTCTTGATGGTTTTACAGTCAGTTCTCTATCCTCTGCACCATTCTCCAAAGAGAGGAACAATTGTTGAATTTTATTTGATCTGTTCTGTTCAACAAGCATTTCTTGGCTACCTAAGTATAAGCATTGTGCTAGATACTAACAATATAATGACAAGATAAAAAAAATGGAACTTAAGGAAGATATGTTCCTTACATTTTCATCTAGCTTATGGTATCCAGACTATTGATTCAAAGCAGGCCTGCTTTGGTCATTACTCAGTAGCATTTTTACTATGTTATGAAAAATCAAAAAGAGAAGAGATTAGACCGATTATTAACAAAGCTTAACATGACTTTCTAAAGAACAAATTCAGTCTGAATTTAATTGACTTTTCCTTTCATTACTATGCTATTTTATTGCTTTTCTTCCTATGCTATTTTGTTGCTATAGTTGCTTAACTATTTGTGTCTTATAACTAGAAAAAGTAAACACATCAATGCATGCATGTAAGCTGCAACTTCAAGGTTATGCAGGCCCACCAAGCACCTTGAACCAAGGGCAGGTTTCTCTGAGGGGCCCGTTTTTTGAGTTAGGGATTTGCCTCCAGCTGTTACACTGACATCTTCCTGCCCACGACATCAGAGATGGGAAACTAACCAGACTAACCTGAATGAGGACCCACACTGGCAGCTCTTATCACTTCCTACCTGAACTTTTGCAAAAGTCTCCTTTGTCCTCCCTGCCTCCAATTTCTGTACCTACCCCACCCTCCAATCTAACCTCTGCATAGATAACAAAATGACATAACACAAGTTTATTCATGTTAATCCCTTTTTATAAAGCCCTGTTGCCTCCCTAATATCTCTGCTTGGTGTTCAGGTAAATTGTCCTTACCTTTTTCTACTGGCACAGAATGTTAATAACTTATTAGTAGCAGCTGATTTTTTAAAAAGATAAAGAATTGCTAGTGGGTGGGGCTTAAAATGAGCCAAACGGAGTATCTGATGCCTCAGTGTAATAAGGATTTAACCTCTCCCAGCAACTTTGCATTGCAGTTGTAGGGGCCTAGTTACTTTTAATATTCACTGGGAGCCATTGAAAGTTTTTTTTAATAAGAAAGTGATATGATCAGAAATGTGTGACAGGAAAATTAATATTTTGTATAAAACAGATAATGGGCAGCTAGATGTATAGAGTTGGGCCTGAAGTCAGAAAGACCTGAGTTCAAATCTGGCCTCAAATTCTTACTAGCTGTATGACCCTGAGCAAGTCACTTAACCCTGTTTGTCTTAGTTTCCTCATCTATAAAATGAGCTAGAGAAGGAGATGGCAAACCACTCCATCATCTTTGCCAAGAAAACTTCAATTAGGATCATGAACAACAACAATTAAAAAAAAAAGATGATAAGATAATTTTTTTTCTTTTCAGTGAGGCAATTGGGGTTAAGTGACTTGCCCAGGGTCCCACAGCTAGTAAGTGTTATGTGTCTGAGGCCGGATTTGAACTCAAGTCTTCCTGAGCTCTATCCACTGCGCCACCTAGCTGCCCCGATAAGATAATAAATTCAAAGCTAAAAGGGACCCTACAGGTCTTCCAGCCCAGGGGTAGAGAACCCCCCCTTAATAAAAGGATTTATTCTGTGAAGTTTGAATTCAATCAAAGAGCTGCACTTGAGGACCTAGAGGGCCACATGTTCTAGTCAATCCCCTCATTTTACATGAGGAAACTGAAGCTCTGGGAGGTTAAATAATTTGCTCAAGGCCACACAGATAATGAATCAACAGCAGGGTTTGAACCTAGGTCCTCTGACTCCAGAGTGAGAGTTTCCTGAAAGAGTTTGAACAAGAAGGAAAGAAGGTCTGAAGGAGGAAAATGAGAATGGGAATGGAGGCAACCTGTCTGCTAGTTCCAGTATGCACAGACTCAGAAGCATTTTGTGTTGACAAAAATATAGCCAATTCATTTTCCAATCAGGCATGATGTGCTCTTGCGCCTGGTCCAAGCTGCCACCTTTTGTCATCTCTCATTGCTCCGTCTATATTCTACAGCCAAGTCTAAATGGCTCCATAAAGCACACAGGCAAGCAGAGCAAGGCAGGGGAGGAAAGAAAGGACCATTTAGTAAGATTGCCTCCTCTGTCCCCTGAAGAGTGGGCAGAAAGGGGATCCTGCTTGTTTCCATGGGACATCATCACTGTCTCTGTCAGCTCTTCCGCATGGGACAACAGTAACTCCCAAAGGCCACTTAAAAACAGGGCATTTTCCTTTGCTAACCTAATTTTTAAAAATCACCTAATTGGGCCCAGAGGCTGTGCAATAGGAGTACACAGAGTTTATGAAAAATAAAAGCAAATGTGTAAACCAAGACCTTTTTATGCTTTGAGCTTTTAAGAGGGCAAGTACAAACTGAGAACAAAGTCACATCATTATTATGATTGCCTAGTCCCTAACAGCATGGCTTCAGGAAGAAAGGGAGAAAATAGAAGAAGAAAAAAAAAGCTGCCTCTCCTTATACCCCAGAAGCTTCAGGTCTGCCACTCCTGAGCCATAAAAACCTGCAGTTGGATAACCAAGAAAGCCATTCAGAAGTATCATTAATCTATTGTTACTCTGGGCTGATTTGCTTTTAATCTGTTTATTGTAATTACATTTCACTCTCTTCAGAGTGTCACTGCCCTTACTATTCTTCACCTGTCTTTTTTTTTTCCTTTCCAACTCTCTTCCTCTTCAGCTACTCTCTTTCACAGTAAACTTGGATCTCCCAAGATACCTCTTGCCACAGAATTACAACTCATTTTCCCCTTTCAATTAAAGGTCATAGTTTGTTTGACAAGAGCGAAAGGAACTGTGAGAAATGTATTGACATTGTGTAAATGAGAGCTAAACATCAAGGGGTGTAGAGTTAATGAACAAAGCAGCACTATTTCAGGTGTAATTGCAACATTAAGACTTCAACCTGAATTCCCTGAAAAGGTGATCAGTTGGAGGACACACAGTTAGCCTTGAAAGAGGACAGCGTAATTCACCCATTTCCAGCTCATTGGTTGCTTTAACAGAATCTCTGACAATTAGTCTATTTCTTTGTGTAGATAGTCTGAGACATCATCATAGGCTTAAAATGCCCTCTTTGGGAAGTCAGAGTGGGAGGGACAAAGAATGTATTTCTTTCTGGCTTATAATAGTCAATGTTCTCTTACTATCCATGATCTCTTACAACACATTGGTTCATTTTATTTAATAAGGCTGTTGAAATCCCCTTGTTCTATTTTCCAGTGGATAGCAAGGGGGAAATTCAAAAGAAGAGCAGTAGGTTATATAAGAATTTTTAGGAGTATTCATTCACAGGCTATTACAATTATGCCAAAGCCATATTGGTATAGTAGAAAGAGTCCTACACTAGAAGTTAAAAGACTTATGTTTGTATCCTGCCTCTGGTAATATCTTTGAATAGTAACCAGGATTCTCTTGTCCAAAGGTCCCCAGAAATCTACCATAGATTCTAAGAACATTGTGAGTATATTCCCCAAACTATAACCAATGAGCTTCCATCAATGCTTTTCAGTTTTACCAATAAGCCAGAAGACAAAATTAATTCAAAATAAAGGTATTTAATGAAATATCATGTGTGACCTTGGGTGAGTCACATTTCTCTCATCTTCAGTTTGCCCATCTATATAATGAGGCCCTCGAAGTAACAGAGGTACCCTAAAGTGCTCTCAGTTCTGAATCTGGTGATCCATATGAATTCTAAATTGGTAACACTGCCAAATCTAATGGATGTCAATCACTTCATAATCACAAAAGACAATGAATTAGGATAAACAATTAGAAAATCTCTTCTTTCCCCAAAAGGGTAGAAAATGAAAAGTAATGTACATGGATGTCTTTACTAAAGGAAAAATACTTCCTAAGTTAACAGATGTTCCTAAAATAATTCTGTTATACATATATTACTGTGTTTTTATGAAGAGAATATGATAATGGACACTTTATGTTTCAAATTTCAGACCAGAAAGTTTCACTGAAGCCAAACTTCAGTGTTAAGTAAAAACTCACAAATTTCTCTTCGTAGCAAAGAAAAAAATGGGTGGATAGATGAGGTAATGCTGTATTGTTGTCTGATATAAAGAATTAAACTTAATGGAAGTCTTATTCTAAAGCAACTTGATGATCTCTGCTCCCATAAGACCCAACTGCCAGCTGCCAGTCACACATCACTACCATCCCTGTAACAATTAACAAAATGCAATTTCTGGTGTCAGCTTACAAATGAGGAGTTGCATTTCCCTTTCTATCTAAACCCCCACCTGTTTCTTTTATCCCAATCACTCATTCTTCATCCATGACTTGGCTTCATTAGGCATTCTTTTCTTCTTTGGTATCTTCAATTTCTCCCTCTCTGCTGGTCTCTTCCCTCTGCCGATAAACATTCCCAGGTCTCTCCCAACCTAAATGAAGACTTTCATTGATCCCAAAGTCCCCTTAAGCTATTGAGCTAAACTTCTTTCATTCCTTCCACTGCCAAATTTCTAGAAATAAATCTGTACTTAGCTTCTCTCATTCTCTCACTTCTTCACTCCCAAATTCTATTCACACCACTCTACTGTTTTCAAGATCAATAGTAACCTCCTTATTGTTAAAGATAATCCTTTTTTTCTCTCCTCTTCTTCCTTGATTTCTCTCTGAAATATGTGACCTCCTCATACCTTATACCCTCTCCTCTCTTGGTTTATGTAGCAGGGTACCTTCATAATTCTTTTGACCATCCCTTCTCACTCTCTCTTTTCCTTCATGTTACTATGAGTTACCACGAATGAGTTGCCATACTGTTCTCTTCTCTTCTGACACACTCTCTTTTGATGAAATCATCCACTCTCATGGTTCAATCATCATCTCCAGGCAACTCATTCCCAAATCTTCATCTCCACTCATAGCCTTTACTCAAATTTCCATGGAATCATAGGACATTAAAACTGGAGATCTTATAGATGATCTAGTCCAACCCCCTAACTCAAATTTTGTAAAAGGCATAGCTAGGATAGAAAACCCAGTAGCATCCTTTTCACTATAGTACACTGGCTCCCTGGTCTTCCTCTTTGAACTTCACCTTCAGAGACCACCCCTGAGGCACCCCTGAGTTCACCCCTGGTGAACCCTAAGTGGACCCAAAACATCTCTCAACAAAAGCCAAAGAAAAAAGACCTCCTAGTAGTCTGGCCCAATGGCTGGTGTTAGATGGATCTTAAGGACCATTGAAAAGAACATAACTTGAAGCTGAAGCTTCATTTCTAGGCATCTGCAGAGCAGACACATTTCACTGTGCAGTCAAGGATACTGTGAGGCTCAAGTAAGATAATGGATGGAAAAGCACTTTGCAAACCTTAAAGTACTATATAAATGCCATTTGTTATCCTCATCATCATCATCATCACCATTATCACTATCATTACCATCATAATCATCATCATCATCATCATCATCATCATACTATAGTTACCAGGCCTGAGTCTGATGATGACGTCTTTCCTTGATCCTTCTATTGAACTCCTGCTGAGCTTAGACAATGTTTATAGAGCTATAGAGGAGCATGTTGGTAAATGAAAGAAAAGAATAAATATATGCACATAGACTTTTAAGATTAATCTCCATTGCTAACCTCTTCTTATGACTAAATAAGAAGAAAATAAACCAAACCCTTGTTTTTAATTATTGCTGATTCTTGAGGTATAAATGCTCATGCAGAAAAATTAACAATTGGTTTAGGGTGAAAAAAACAGAGTTAGAGAGAGCCAGAGACATGAAAAATAGAGGAGGGAGAGAGAGAGAGAGAGAGAGAGAGAAAGAGAGAGAGACAGAGAGAGAGAATAAAGGAAGGGAGGGAAGGAAGGGAAAAAAATGAAAAAGTAAGTTAATTCATGAATGAGTAAAGAGACAAAATGTGGGCCATACCTGTGATTTCAATGGTGTTAAAATTGGTTTTATAAACTCTAGTAGTGATGAGAGAGCTATGTTCAAATCCTGCCTCAGACACTTGCTAGTTATGTGGCTCTGGGCAAGTTATTCAACTTCACTGGGCCTTGGTTTCCCTATCCTAAAGTGAAAAGGTTGGACTCCATGGTCTCTAACATCCCTTCTAGCCATCTCTATATTTCCCTATGATCCTAACTGAGACTGAGTCCTAACTTGGGAAAGGTAGCCTGAGACAGTCTCTTCCAATATTCTATTATTTCAACTCCCCAAAGCTGTCTGAATAATACATACAGATAGAAAGCAAGGGAGCCCCAGGAAAAGGGATCATAAGGCTATAGGATCATAGATTAAGAACTGGAAAGGGCAATGGAAGGCATGTAGTTTAAACATCTCCTTTTACATATGAGGGAATTGAGCCTGGAAAGGATAAATGAATTGCCCAATGTCATGCAGGTAATACATTTTGTGGCTGGGATTTTGAAAGGCTCTGGTTAGAACCTAATATGAAGCTATAAGCCTAAAGAGTCCTCTGCCTAAGAATAAAAGTAATACTCACTACGCCTTCAAGGCACAGGGGGGCACTTCCTGGCAGGAGACAAGTCACTGAGGACACTGCCATATAATAAGTTCCTCACGATTCCAGTAAAGTTCTTCTGTGGACCTTCTCCCTCCAGCTATAAATACCGGGAACTCTCTCCCACATGTCAGCTTAGGTAGGCTGTAGTGGCCAATTTTATCTCTCCTGAAGAGACACAAAGTTATGTCACCACCCAGACCCCTGACACTTTGCTGACAACTAAGCTTAGCACTGATTTGAAAGAAGGAAGGAGGGATGGAGACAGAGAGAGAGAGAAAGAAAGGGAGAGAAGGAAGGAAAAATGAAAATGAAAAAGTAAATTAATTCATGAATGAGTAAACAGATAAAATGTGGACCATACCCATGATTTCAATGGTGTAGAAAAGTTCCAATAAATAAGTACCCTCTGCCAATGCAGGTCAGTGCCTGCTCTGGAGTTCGTAAGCTTAGAGAATTACCTGGGACATGAAGAGGTTAAATGATATGTCCAGGGTCACACAGCCAGTATGTGTTTGAGGCAGGATTTTAATTCGGGTGTTCCTGACAATGACAATGGATTTCTATCAGTAAGTCATAGGTGTCTAATTAACAGAAAGAAAGAAAAGAAGGCAGGAAGGCAGGAAGGAAGGAAGGCAGGAAGGAAGGAAGGAAGGAAGGAAGGAAGGAAGGAAGGAAGGAAGGAAGGAAGGAAGGAAGGAAGGAAGGAAGGAAGGAAAAAAGAAAAAAACCAGATCTGCAATGATTTGCTTCATCCCCTGACCACCTCAGCCATCTTATCTGTCCTGGGTTGAAAAGGCCTTCTCCTTCCTCTAACAGTGGCCTTCTTATGATAAGACCAGCCTATTCTTCATGCAGCACCCCTAATTTCTCTGATATCCTCCCCCCATCATTACCTGATTAGCCTCAGCTTCCCTGAAGCAGCTACATGGTCCAAGGACCTAAAAGGGGCCTGGGTGAGGGCCTGGGGCCACACAAGTCATCATACCCTATTTCTTACTGACCAGAAGGAGTTTCCAGATGGGACAAAGAAGGCCATGTCCAGGGTAGCTGAATGTCACTATGCTCTTGTTACATATCCTTGCTGTATTGGACAAAAGTAAACCATTTCCTTTTTCAAATGTTCAGTGACTCTTGAATTCTTCATTTCATCTCAACATTGAACCAAAATTAGAAAAATACTGGTGTTAGAGCCACATCCACCATGCCTCAGCACTCCCTATCTTGAGACAGTGTCCCTTAGTAATCTTCCCTCCCCCCAACAGGTCCTTAACTTCTGAAGTCCAAGGTCTCTTCCCTAGATCACCCCCTCTAACAACTCTTGAGTTGAATTTGACTTAAAAGTTTATTTCAGAATATCTTCCATGCATCCTTCCCCAGGTGCCAGCATTGCTGACTGTATCTCTGTTCCCTGAAAAAGACAATCAAAAAAAAAAAAAACCAAGGATGCTTGATGGATTTAGGGCAACTGCCATCATTTTTATGAAGAGTATTGGTTAGACTGAAATCATGACTGTCTCTTTACCATACTTAGCCTTAGTCTCTGTTCCAGTCAGAAGTCTCTGGTCCATGATAAACCCAGAATGAATCTATCAACCCATGGATGTTGGGGAAGGACTGGAACCACCAGCTGGTCTTTACTACTGGGGCTCAGCATAGTCTTTAAGAGGATCTCAGGGAGTCTTTAGCTTAAATCCACTCTCATCTCTAACCATGTAATCAGCCACTTCCTGTCTTCCAAATTGGTAGTTTGGGGATTCAGGTAAAGAGGCAGTGTTTAAGCATCATGAGGGAAAGTGGCAATACCCTTTGGTCCCCTGAATAGCCTATAGTTGAGATTGTTATTCAATCATGTCCAGTTCTTCATGACCCTATTTGGGATTTTCTTGGCAAAGCTACTGGAATGGTTTGCCTGTTCCTTCTCCAACTCATTTTACAGATAAGGAAACTGAGGCTAACAATCCTAAGTGATATGCCCAGGGACCTACAACTAGTAAATATCTGAGGCCAGATTTGAGCTCATGAATATTGGTCTTCCTGATTCCAAGCTTGGCACTCTATCCACTATATACCTAATAGCTTTTAGGGATTCTACAAATCCTTAACAGATCCCTAACTTAGTGCCTGCATCCAAACCCTACACCAGAAGGCAACATAGTATACGAAAAAGGACAATGGCTATGGAGTCTATAAAGACCTATGTTATCTATGTTCAAATCCTCTCTCTGATATTTACTATCTACAGGAAGTTAAGAAAGTTAATCGCCCTGGGCCTTATCTATAAAATGAGGAACTGGGTCTAGATAGACTCTGATGTCCCTTCCCACTTGTCTAGCAACTGTTATCTTCATCTTTCCTCCATCTCTACTTGACCAGCTGATTTTATCTTGAGTTTCCTTCCATCTTGTATTTATAATTCTCTGCTGGATATATTTCTATTACAATAAGAAAAGCAATGATAAGTTGTTTTTTATATTGCTTCAAGGTTAGCAAACTGCCATTGTGAAAACTGAGGACAATCTTCATAGATGTTATATGTAGTGAAAATTTCATTATGCCCATTTTTCAGATGAAGAAATTGAGGCTCAGAGGGTCAAAGGACTTGTGCAGAGTCCCATGTCTAATATATGATAGAGCTGGATGTAAAATCCAGATCATCTGATTTCTCAATTAGTGTCTTTTATGCCATTCCATGTTGCATTTCTAACTTGGTATATTTTATTACTAAAAAGCAAATATATAACATTTACCTGGTGCACACTGAAAAATAACCCTCTAAAGTAATCAACAAAATGGCCATATAACACTGGATTTGAGGATGTGAATTGTTATCCCCTCTCACAGTCTCCATATATGAAATAAAGACGTTAAACTCCTTTACATCTCTAAAATTCTAAATTCTATAGGTCTATAATAAAAAGTTAATCTGCAATGTTTACATATATTTTCAGTCTCTTGGTCCTCAAAGATGATGTGTATTTCTTAACTAAACAATTAAATCTTTTAACAAACCCATCAACCAAAAAAGTGCTTGCTGAGTGGCAAACTATGTGTGCAACACTGGTAGGAAAGATGAAGGAGGAAGAAGAAGAAGAAGAAGAAGAAGAAGAAGAAGAAGAAGAAGAAGAAGAAGAAGAAGAAGAAGAAGAAGTAGAAGAAATTGTTCTTGCTTGCAAAGGGCTTAAAACCTAGCTGGGCAGTCTAAACCAAAAAAGGAAATAAAGCAAAAATTACCCAATAAAACAAAATTAAGTGTTAGAGTACATAATCAGATTGTAAGCTACTTGAGGACAGGGACTGTCTTTTGCCCTTTTTTTTTTGTATGCCTGGCACTCAGAGCAGCATCTGGCACATAGAAGCTGCTTAATAAATGCTTATTGATTGATATGGTTTGTTAGTGCTAAAGAAGTTTAGAGAAGGAGAGTGAATGAATTTATGAAAATTCATTTATTAAATGTTTACTCTATGTAAAACACTCTTTTATGCACTGAGTATACAAATTGAAAAGAGCTCACATTTGTAAGAAGGTTTCAGCTGCAAGTAGATAGAGTGAGCCCGTGGTTCTCAAAATGCCACAGCAAAGTAGATATTAATAGCTCTCCATTAATGTAATTTTCACTAATAAAATTATATCAATTTCTGATGCTGGACCATTTAATGCTCAACCAAAGACTTCAGTGGTAAGAATTTTCTGGTTCTTCAGCAGCTGTGACTACAGCTCCTGCAAAATGAATGGTCTGGCAGCATCTCCACAGGGGTTGCTTCCCAAAGTTGATGACTAAGAAGGCTGGCCTAAAAGCAGAACCAGGGTTGGAAGATGCTGCCACTTCCAGAGTTCTTGAGTTTTCCTGTCTGTCCATAGCAATTGGCCGGCAGCTGGTGTTGATGGTGGTGAGGAAGGTGGTTCCTTCTCCATTGTGACGTCACCCCTCAGTGTTAGATTGAGGAGTCCTGGAATCCTCATGAAAAGTTTCATTGAATATCCCAACCTACCCAGTAATTCTACCTTCTAAGTCAACACTAGTGTCTTTTTGGTAAATAATTGTTCAGCTGTTAATTTTATACCTCTACTATAAAACTAGATAGCTTCATTTCAAAGGAAATAAGGGAAAATATTCCACTTAAATTGTAGGGAATACATTGGGGATCCCTCTACTAAAGCTCTATGCCCTTCCTGCTCTATTTCTGTGATCCAATGATATACTAAGGCTCTACTAAGGGTTGCAATATGCCTCAGTGAAGGAATACTTCAGCTCATTTCCCCTCAATCTGTTTAAAATACTGAAAACAAAGGGTCATCTATCATCTTCTCTATACAGCTTTTATAAGTTTAAAGATTAGAGATGGTCTAAGGTAACCTTATAATACAGGTAACACTTTTCATTGGCATCTTTCCCTTTGATAAAAGTTATCCATACGTGGTTATTCATTTTAGGATGTGAATTAACTCAAGTGGAGACAGTATTTTAGACAATGGAACAAAGAATCAGTTGAATCAGTTGACCTAGCTATAGGTCAATCATATTTTTACCTAGACTTCAGAAGGAAAAAAAAAATTTTATATATATATGTATGTATGTATACTTACATACACTTTTTACATGGCTTTAGAGTTGAAAAGAACTTCAAAGGATAGTGAATCCAGCCCCCTCAAGTAAGACACAGAGAGGTAAGGGGACTTGTTAAAGGTTTATAAACACAGCCATTAAGTTTCTAAAGTGTGATTTGAAGCAAGGTCTTCATGACTCCAAGTCCCCTACCATATTTGTTATGCTTCTCTTATTCACAAGTGACAGAGCTAAGAGACATAGCTACGAATAAATGTAAAGTCTTGTACTTGTAGACAAGAAATCAACTCCAAACTAATTTACTTATTCTTTTAGCTTTAGCTTATAATTTACTTATATCAATCAAACTACTAAATAATTAGTTTATAAAACTAGAAAAAATAACAATTCATCTGGAGAAATAAAAGGTCAAGAATATCTAAGAAAATCAATGAAAAAATGAGGAGGCAACATTGTTATTTATATTATATTGGCTCAGTCTACCAATGAGCAATTGATATTTCTCTAATTATTTAGATGTCTTTATTTGTGTGAAGATTACTGTGTAATTGTGTTCATATAGCTCCTGTGTGTGTCTTGGAAAGTAGACTCCTAAATATTTTATATTGTCTGCAGTTATTTTAAATGAAATTTCTCTACCTTGTCCTGCTATATTTTGTTGGTAATATATAAAAATGCTAAAGGAAAAAAAAAAGGAAACAACTCTACAGGTAAAACATGGTATGGTAAATAGACAGCTCTTATTCCAAATAGAATCTAGGGGGGTTTAGTGGATTGTAAGCTCAGGATGAGTTAGCCAGAAAAGTGAATACAATTTTGGGCTACAATAAGAGGTGTTTAGCTTCCAGTAATAATGAGGAGATATTCCCACTGTATTCTACCCTTATCAGCACCCATATGGAGTGATGCTTTCAGTTCTGAGCACCATGGTTTAAAAAGGATATTGATACGCTGAAGAGTCCATAGAGGAAGGCAGTTCAGTAAAAGACTTTGAATTCTCTACATGAGAAAATGAGTTGAAGAAATGGGCCATGTTTAGCCTGAAGAAGAGAAGACTCAGGAGGACTGGATAACTGTCTTTAAGTACTGAAAGGTTGAGGAGAGATTAGATTTGTTTTATTTGGCCCCAGAAAGAAGAACCAAGATCAACGGGTGAACATCGCAAGGCCAGGCTAGTCTCAATGTCAGTAAAAGCTGCCTGATAATTAAAGCTGTCCAAACAAGCAACGGGCTTCCTCTAGAGGAGCTGGATTCCCTCTTCCTGGAGGTCTTCAAGCAGTGTCTGGACAATTTGTCGGGTATTTTATGTGGGGATACCTTCATGTATTGGTTAGACTAAATGGCTGCTGAGGCTACCCTTAACTCTCAAAATTCGGCGATTCTGAGAAAGCCAAGAGTTTATACTGAATAAGGAAGAGAGGAAGTTGACTGGGACTGACTTAGAAAATTTGATATAACTCACTTCTTTCAGTTGTTACCATTTCCAAATGTGTGTTATAGTTTGATTATGATTAATTTTTTTCTTTAATTCTTCAAGGCTCTGTGCTCCCTCCATCACTACAGATCATTATCCATCTGACTCATCTTACGGTCTTGAAGATTTGTTGTGGCTGGAAAATTCATTATTGTGACCGACCTGATGCTGAGCCTCTCTTGGAAGGTTTATATTTAAGTGAAATTAAATAATATTTTAATTGAGATTTGTGTTGACTTCATTGTAACCACGATGCCTTTGAAGTAGGAAGTTCTGAAAAGGACACTGGGTTTGAATACAGACAGTTCTTGCTTTACATAAGTGAACCATTTTACAGAACTCTAATCAAAGCAATTTTTATGTAATGTGAGTGAATTTGCTGTGGACTTTGGGAAGAATGGGAAGGAGGGAGGGCGGAAGGGAGCTGTGGGCTCTTGGCCTAAACAAAGCCTGCATTTGTGTATAAAGTTTGTGGATAAAGTGACATTTCCAACTTAGTAGGGTGGGCTTTCCTCAACAAAATAAAAATAAAAATAAAATAAAGAATAAAGAATAAATTTTTTAAAAATTACTATCTGGGTGACCGTAACCTCTCTGAGCCCCAGCTTCCTCTTTTTTAAAATGGGTGTAATGCCTCACAGGGTTGCTCTGAATCTCAAGGAGGATCATGTATATTAAGTGCTTTGCAAATCTTAAGGCACTATGCAAATGTCAGCTGTCATAGTAGTTGTTCAGTAGATGAATGCTGCTGAATTCATCTGTACGTTGTGGCCTTCAAACAGAAATATCCTGTTGTTCCAACATACTGGTAATAGAAACTTCAAATTCATAACCAAAACAAGGTTAGAAAGTACTAGTGATTCCTCTGCCCATTAAGGAAGAAAAAAATTACTTCTGAAATGATTATTTGATAAACTATGTTGTTGGTCAGTCACTTTTCAGTCATTTATGACTCTTTACGACCTTATTTGGGGTTTCCTTGGCAAAGATACTGCAGTGCTTTCCCTTTGCCTTTTCCAGCTCATTTTACAGATGAGAAACTGAGGCAAACAGGGTTCAGTGACTTGCCCAATGGCATAGCTAGTTCATGTCTGGATCCAGATTTGAACGCAGGAAAAGGAATCTTTCTGACTCCAGGCCTGGTACTCTATCGATACACTGTGCCACCCTAGCTGCTCTGTAAAATATGTATATCACATATAATTTCATAGCCTTTTTTCACTACAGAAAAAAAAATCTAGTATAGATGTGACATATACAACCAATCCAACATTCTTTTGTTTAACTTTTGAGACTTCAATCATTCCAGTGATTTTTATTAGTGCCTTCATTTTCACTTTCATGTTGGTAATCATGCACATTTGCTTAATTTTAAATTTAAATTTAAAACATTAATTTGATTAAGGTGCAGTGGAAAAAAAAACCACAAGAGTCATGGTGCAGCAAGTTTGTGAAGTGATTGGTATCGTAGTAGGTACTTCATAGGTCTTTTTCACCCTACCCTTGTAAAGAGCTCCCAGTGCATTCATTGCATATTTTCACTGTTTCCCTTTAAAACTCAAGTTTTGCATTGCAATTATGTCCCCAAAGCTTAATGCAAGTCTTATGGGCTCTAAGGTAGTGATGAGACTTTGCCAGTCTTAGTGTCTTCTCACAGCAGCTACTAAAGTCCCAGCAACCTCTCCTTTGTTTCTCAGTGGGTGACCAAAGGTGAAGAGGTTTACTGCAACATAGTATACAGTACAACACTTTCATATCACCATCTGACACAACAGAAGGTAAGATTCAGGTTAAAAAATGTTTTAGTTTTAAGAATTTTAAATATTTGTGGCATTGTAGATTTAATGTGTTATGAAAAGTGAATATTGTCTGAAATCAATGTTCTGTTTTGTTTTATAATTGAGATGTCGGTACAGGTCATAGAATTCTAGGGAACAACTACTAAGAAAAATATTTTGCATGTTACCAATTTTATTTTGTGTACTGAATTTTATGGATTATTTCATGGTTATTGTATTAGGAAAAGAACACTTAATCAGAGTTAATATTTTGTTATAAAGAATTGTATGCAGAAAAACATCTTTTCAGAAATCTCTAGCATAAGATTATACTTTTTGGTGGTTGCAGAAACCTAACCTCCTATCTCCCATAGGTTTATTGTATCAAAATTCATTTTTTTAAAAATTTTCATGCCATTTTCTAGGCATGGTACCTCCCCAAAAGATGAGTATGGAATGTACCTCTCTCCCAACCCCCATTCTCACACTTTGGAGGCTTACTCATCAAACTTACATTTATGCTGGCATTTATGGGGTTTCTAGAGGAGGGGTATGCTATACTGATACAATTTATTACTGTCTCACAGAGTCCTAGCAGTAACCTTGATGGAGAAGTGGGGGTGGGGGTACATATATTCCTGAACCTCTACTAGTAGGCTTCCCTTTGGCACCAAATCAGAAACAGTGATACCATTGACTTAAACATGAAACATTTACAAAATGATAAAGAGCAAGAACAATCGTAACATTTACTCATTAGCAGGCAAAACAATAAATGATAACCTTTCCTCAACACAATGAAAAATCAGGAATAATCATAAAGCTAAAGACATCTAGAGCTGGACTGGGCCTCAGATGCCATCTGCTCCAACCTCCTTATTTTACAGATGAAGAACCTGGGGTTGAGAGGTTGAGAAACTTGCCCACAGTCATTTAGCCAGCAAATATCTGAGATGGGTCTTGAACCTCTGCCTTCCTGTTTGCAAATCCAGGGTCCTATCCACTATGTAAAATCCCTCCAGCTATCCCTGGGGAGGGCAGAATCCTCTGCTTCATGAATGCCCACCAAAGTGCCACTCATATTGCTCCATCTGGAGCTCTTCACCTTCTTGGGTCTGCCTCCCTAATTTATCATATAATCACAGAATCAAAATCAAAATTTAACAATCGTTCCATAACCTGGGTCACACTCTTCCACAAATACACAGTGTCTGTGCTACATATTCACACCAGAATCCTAGTGGGGAGACTACTCTACACCATGCATCTCCAACAGGACCAAACTGTTTCTTTGCTATCTAGTCCCCTTCTGGTCCCCGCAGCTCTGCTGGGAAAAGCCCTTTCTCTGCTATTCCTGGGCAGCTGAAGCACTGGCAAACTTGTAAGACACAGCCAGCCACCTTTGGCAGGGTTCTGGATATTAAGCTGTTGCAGTAAAATGCATTCTCTTCAGAGGGAACTTCTCCAATAAGTACTGGGGCTTAAAGAAATTGCTCCTGGGGCAGCTAGGTGGCACAGTGGATAGAGCACTGGCCCTGAAGTCAGGAGGACCTGAGTTCAAATCTGGCCTCAGACCAAACACTTGACACTTACTAGCTGTGTGACCCTGGGAAAGTGACTTAACCCCAATTGCCTAAAAAAAAAAGAAATTGCTCCCTCTCAAGCTAGAGATACTGATAGGACTATGCAGCCTTTCCTCGGTCAGAAAAAAAAAAGGATATTTATAGATGAAGAAACTTTAAGTAATTTATCTGCCTAAGATCATACAGGTAATCAGTGGCAGAGCTTGGATTAAAACCAGATCCCCTTATTCCAAATAAAGTCTTCTTTTGTCACATCACACAGCTTAGAAAGAGGCAAACACGTTGTCATATAGTACAACCATATGTTCAATTCGCTGCTACAAAATGTTCAGTTTTATTCAGTAACTTTTAGATGTGAATATGAGTGCACCAAAAGTGTCTTTTTTCTATCATTTCTCAAACCAATTTTCAATAACCACAATTGCATAAATTTAGTAAATTTGTAAAGAGTTCAAAGTAGAGATCAAATCTCAAATAATGTGGGGGTGGGAAAGGTAAGGACTAGGGGATGTGATTTCATTGATAAAGAGATCTGCTAGTGAAACAAATGTCTCCCTAGTGTATAGAACAGCAACTCATCTGCTACTTACACTCTAAAAGAGCACCCAAAAGATAAATGTCCTTGATTCCAATAAGTAACTCACATATTACCCACAATCTGCAAGAGATTATAAACTTTTAAAACAATTGTGAAAACACACAAAAAATTTTCATAAATCTGTTAGATAATTTGTGAAAAACCTGATTTTTTTTCCCTTATGGAATCTAAATACACATTCTGCACAAAAACACTGACAAGGGAAAGGAGGGCAAAAATGAGTGAGCCTCCCCATTTTTTTTCCACTTCTGAAGTGCTTCGCTCTCCCTCTCTCTGTCTCTCTCTGTCTCTCTCTCTCTCTCTCTCTGTCTCTCTGTCTCTCTCTCTGTCACTCTGTGTGTGTGTGTGTGTCTCTCTCTGTCTCTCTCTCTGTCTCTCTCTGTCTCTGTCTCTCTGTCTCTCTGTCTCTGTCTCTCTCTGTCTCTCTCTGTCTCTCTGTCTCTCTCTGTCTCTCTCTGTCTCTCTCTCTCTCTCTCTCTCTCTCTCTCTCTCTTTCTCTCTCTTTCTCTCCCTTTCCAGTTAATAAGCAGGGCAAAAATGAGAACGGCTACCTCCCAAGAACGGTGTTTTGATGACAATGGGATGCCCTGGGAACAATGAATGGCTAATAACCCCTACTGTCATTATCTATTTATCAACAAAATGGGACAGAAAAGCAAAATAGCAAAAGGGAATTGGATATGACATTACTAATAGTGAGCACCCTTTGGGCAAGAGAGCCCCAGAAGGGTACTTTAGTAAAAAAGACCATTAGGCTGTAACTTTATTAACTTACAGCATAGAAATTGGCAATGAGTCCCTGGGTGACTCCTTCCAAAGCATTCTTTTGGCCACAGAGCAACAAGAGTGCTTTCTCCAAGCAAAAGATAGGTGGTTCTTATCCATTACCCAACTGCTGTGTCCCTAAACAGATGACTAACCTCTACAGTTTCCCAAGACATTATAATAAAGTATCCTCCCTTGGATACATATGATACCTACAAAAGCTTCCAATGTTCCCTACCAAATGTCTGGATAAAAACTAGAAAAATACAAATAAATTATGTCAATCTCAATAAAGTTCACTCACATTTTAGTTTAGGTGATAAACTAGTAATAATATTGCAGTTAATAGTATAAATCATATTGTTAACCTCCTGGGGTCAAATTAAGAGAATTTGCAAGTATAAGGATGCTTTCCATTAATCGTAATAGATGGTGAAAATATAATTGAGATATCACCATCTATCTTGCCATCTGCCCTACTACTGAATCCTGCCACCTTCTTTCTTGTAAATTGCAGCATACACTAAGGCTCAAAAAGTAGAGTGGAACCATATCACTTAGAGACAATATAAAACTAAAGACTTTGTATTTATATGGTAGGCAATGAGAAAGCACTAAGGGCAAGAGAGTAATGACACGTATATACACTTACACTTACAATAACACTTATAAATTAGGGAAAGTTGCTCTGACAGCAGTGTGAAGAATAAACTGAAGACAGGAGAGCCCAGAGGCAAGAACTGTCTGGAAGCTTTCATGATAGTTCAAGTGATGCAAAGATATTGCAGCAGGATCAGCCTGTAATAATATGCTCCAACCAGCAAAGGAAGAATGTCCTTAGCCCATATATCGGGAATTTTAATTGCAACATAGCAAGTCATTCAAATTAAGGAAGTTACTGCACATTGAATGTGGCCCTGCCTTAGAAAACATGCATCACTTTATAAGCCAAGGAGGAAAGGGCCAGAGCCAACCCCAACCCACTGCTGGTTAGGAATCAAAGTTACTTTTAAAAAAATTATAATAACACTCCACCTTTACATAGCATTTGAGGTCTACAAAGCACTTACATATAGTATCTAATTTAATGCTCATAATCGCCCTGTAAGGTAAATGCTATTATCTCCATTTCGCAGATGAGGAAATTGATGTCCAAAGAGATTAAATGACTTGTATAGGATGACACTGCTCATAAATATAAGAGTAATGATTAGAACTCACACTTTCTTAGCTTCAAGTCCAGAAATCTAACCAAGAAACTGGGAGGCTAGAGAAGTTTGTAGGAGCTATGGCTTTAGGGAGGTAAGGAGAAAATCATCAGTTCTACTTTGAGTTGACTTTGAGTTGTCTATGTTACATCCAAAAGGAGGTGTCAGTAGACAGTTGATAATGTGAGCCTGGATTTCAAGAGAAAAATTACAGCTGGATATCTATTTTAGGTTCATCTGCATAGAAATGATACTTGAAGCAATGGGCACAACTAAGGTCTTTGAGGAAAAGAAACTGGAGAAAAAAGAGGGTCACTAACAGCTATGTTTATGGGGTCAGAGAAGGATGAAGAAATAGAAAAGGAGATGGTGATGATAATATCACAAAAACCCATAGTGGTGATCCACCAAAGAAGTAACTGGAATCATAGAAGAGACAGGAATGAGCAATGTTATGGGAAATACACAAGAAGAGAATATCCATGATGAAAAAGTGGTCAACAGTGTTAAAAATTTCGTAAAGGTCAAGGAGATTATAATCAAGAAAAGGCATCTGATTTAGGAGTCATGGGATTGTTGGTCACTTTGGAGAGAGCAGTTTTGCTAGGGACAAGCCATATTGTAAGGAGTTGAAAACTGAAGGAGAGATGATGAAGTAGAGGCATTGAATATAGGCAATTCATTCTACGAGTTTGGTAGTGAAAAGAAGGAGAGAGAGAATGATAGGACCAAGTGAAGGTGTTCTCATGATGAGATAGCTTTAAGCATGTTCATAAGCATTGTGGAAAGATCAATTAGTCAATGAGATTTAATATGGCAAAGGAACTATGTCAGCTACTGGAGGACACAGAGGTGGATGTGAAGGAGGCAAGAACACAATAGTTGATCCTGGCAAGAAAGACTACGTCTTCCTCAGATATTAGCATAAAGAAAAGAATGACAATATAAAGCGGTATTGAAGTATGGGGTGGGAAATAGTAGAGACATTACAGTAAACTGTCCTGATTTATCCATAGGGTAGATAGTGATGTACTCTTATTGGTGTGGGGGTCAGGATAGGGGAAGAATGGGGATAAGGAGTGAAAAAGGAGTCAAAAAAAATAACAGTAAAGACTTGAGTGAGTTTAGATAGCTTTTAATGGATCCAGTTCAACATAGTTACGTGACTTGCTCCAGAGATACCCAACAGTACGGGAGTAAGTATAGAGAAGCTGATTGTGGGAATGGCTCATTGCTGAGGATTGTGAAGGAAAGAAGAGGGGTGAGGAAAATGTTAGAATGGGAAAATAGGGTAGAGGGAGCAATGGAGATTGGATTGACTAACTAGGGTCAAGATCATCGAAGAGAAGAAAATGAGGCCAGAGAAGTGGGGGTGCACTGAGAGAACAAGAACATGGAGAGATTATAGGACATGATGATAAGAAATGAGGTAAAAGGAAAGACAAAAGGGCATGAGAGTCTAATCAGATAAGGGGATTTCATAGTTCAAGATAATGGAGGTGGCACAATTACAAATGATAGTGAAATCTAAATTGTGATCACCTCTGTTTCTGGCTGAAGTAAAGTGAAGATATGGGTCAAGAAAATTAAAAGGATTGATAAAATGTAAAGCCAGGTTATTCAAAGGAATATCATTGTGTACATTGAAGTTCCAAGTATTGGGATGAAGATCTGAATACAGCTTTCCAATTATAAGTCAACCTAGTGATAGAGCAGCTCCAATCAAGACCCTAGAACGAAATTGCTTAGGAAGAGTGAGTAGAGAGTCTCTATTTCCTCTCTACACCCCCAGCCCTAGTCCTTGACCACAAAATTATTTTGAAAATTTCAAGACATCAGAAGATTTGAATTTCCCATCAGTATGGATATTGGTATCCTTGGACATTAGAAGTGGCTAATGACAATATCTCATTAAGAGATAACGGCAAAATAGACACACCAAGGAAAGATATCTTCAGTACTCTACAAAGTCACTGACCCTCAGATCCCAAAGGGCAACTTCCTGAGAATTCCACAAAGGGAAAAAAAATCATTTCCAGAAACCAGGAGCTGTGAGTTACCCTTTGACTACATGTGCTTTCTAACTTTAGGCTCACTTTCCTCGAGAATCTTGATTTTGCAAGAGAATATATCACAGACTTTTGTTTTCTGGAGTTTTTTTTTGGGGGGGAGGGATGCTTTTATACCAATTCTTGTTGCTATACCCTCTCAAAAAATAACCCTTTCTTAGCTGCTTATTGGGTCTACCAGGCTGGTAAATAATGAGAACTAGATAAGTTAAGGACTCATGAACACCTGTACCAGAAATCAACCGCAGCTCTTCAGGGTTTCCCCTAGAAACCTAAGGAAAGAAGTTGGGGATTAGCCTCAGAAGGGTGCTACATAGGCAATAAGGGAAAATCAAAGTTTAGTTAAGACATTGCCCCTGTCATTACAATGCGATAAGGCCAACCAAAGAGCTAAAATATCCAATACTTCAGTGGTTCTCCTGGCCTCCTTCAAGTGCCACATAAAATCTCACCTTCTGCAGGAAGGCTTCTCCAAACCCTCTTCTTTCTAGCACTTTTCCTCTGTTGAGTATTTCAAATGTATCCTACATGTGGCTTGTTTGTACATAGTGGTTTGCATATCATCTCCCACATTCGACTGTGAGCTTTTTGAGAGCAAGGACTATCTTTTACCTTTCTTTGTATCATCAATACTTAGCATAATGCCTGTCAGATAGTAGGCACTTAAGAAACATTTAACAAACTGACATGTACAACATTTTTCTGCACGAGTCATTGTTTGTAACATGCAGCATTCCCTCACATCCACTACGTACTGCCCCATTGCCCTCTAGATAACCCTCAACTTCAGTTCTTCAGTGTTCCATGACTCAGAGCCAGACAACAGCACTAGGAAAAAAGATGGGTCTTTGCTTCAGGGAGAAGTCCAGAGTCATTAAAAGAACTTTTGAGTTCACCAGAGATATCCTAGCCCACTTTCTTCCTCCTGTTCAATTCTCTGTCCAGTTCATTATCCATTTGCAATGTCTGTCCAAGAAAGATATACTAATGGTTGAGCTCTGTAGGTTGTCTTTTTAACTACAAGTCATATATTCAGCCTAATATGCAACATAAATGCAGCTGTTCTGTGGGGGTCCATGAAATGTTTTGACATTTTTAAAAGGAGCCACGTATATAAAAAGTTTGGGAACCACTGATCTAGGCTGGGTAGGTGAATTCTAGAACTGTGTGAAGGAGAAAAGAAGAAACACTTAAAGAGTGAAGGGAGAGAACTGGGGAGACCCTAGTGTCCCTAGAGCTAAGGGGTAAAAAGAGTATTTAGTAGAGTGTGGTCAGCAGCAGCAAAAGCTGAAGAGAAGTCATGGAGAATGTGGCCTGGATTTAGGGATTGGGAGGTAATTGGAGACAGAGCAGTTTTATTTAAGTGATGGCTTTGGAAGACTGTTTACAAGGGTCTTGAAAAAAGTGAATTGTGAAATAGTAGAATTACTAAGTTTAGGCAGCTTACTGAAGAAGCTTCAAAATGAAGAAGAGGTGAGATACAGGATAGTAGTTACATACTAGATTTGGGGAATACCTCTAGAATTGGAGAGACATGAATGAAGGAACAAATGAATGAAAAAGCACTTAATTTGTGCCAAGCACTGGCACTAAGGGATACAAATCTAAAAAGAGAGACAGTCCCTGCAAACTCAGGGAGCTCATAGTCTAATAAGGCCAGTTAATAAATATGGGGAAGAAAATGAGCTAGTTGGCACTCAGTCACCAGTCAGCTTGAAATATGATTGGATTAACTTCCCTCAGGACTAGTAGCATGGATTCTGGGGATTTAACGTGAAAGGCTCAGGCCCAGAGGTCCTTGACCATATTTGCAAGCAGATGGAAAGGTCCTAAAGGCAAGGGAAAGATTAAAACTGCATGAAAGAGAGGATAAAGTGCTGAAGCAAGGATCTGAAGGGGGAAAGAAGGGATGGGATGGGATGGGCTCAAAGACACAAGTAGGGGGATTAACATTAATTATTTCTAGAAAGTTCTTCTCTAACTTGAAGGAAGAGAGGAAGGATGATAAGGTTGAAAGGATTTACCAAATAGAGGGGAGTTATGGGAGTTCATTTGGTGGCAACCCTCCTAGCAAGATGGAAAATTAGTTTTATCAGCTCTAAATTAAGGGATACAGTACATACCATTGGGTGGATAACAGAAAAGACAACATTTGAAACAAGTGCTGCAGAGAATGAGCTAAGGAGTCAGGGGTGAGGAAAGAGGGGAGGATGAAATGAACTCCTATAGATTTCATGATTGAGGCTCTACAATAGGCAGAGAAAAACCTCAGATGGCCAGGATTACCTGGGTATGATAATTCACAGTTCTGATGCAAAGTCAGGAAAGCAAGTACTTGTATAGTAGGAGCTAGTGAAATATTAAAATACCAGACCATGGGTTCATGGTTGGATATGGAGGTAAGTGAACCCAGATTGGAAGAATATAAAAGATTAAGGGATCAAAGGCAATGAGGGTAAAGAGAAGGTTTAGTGAGAAAGAATGGGACATGTAGAAAGAAAGAAAATTAAGGTCAACAAATATAATTTCAAAGCTAAGGATTTTAAAAGTGTCACCATCTTGAAAGATGGTGAAACCTAATATAAGAGTATATCAGCATGTGGACCAATGTGGGAGTTGAGAAGGAAGATAGTAAAGTTGAGGAGTTTAAAATTGAAAGAACAAAATGAACATTTAGAAATATTCTCTCCAGACAGACAAATAGAGAATTTTTAAAAATCCCAAACTTGGAAATCTATTCCATCTGGAAAGCTTGCCACCTCCCTGGACTTCGAATATTCACATTATTGGTATTTCCCTAAGATTTAAATTTTATTCAGAATGGTTGGATGCCATGCAATTGGACTTTATTGCCAAGTTGCCAAATTATATAAGGAATAACATGAATATTAAAAGTCCTTGGGGGTGGGGGTGATAGTTGACAAAGCAGGAGAGAAGGGAAGAAGAGGAGACTGAAATTATTGAATAAAGGTGGAAAAGTATCCTGGAGGTTAGGAGGTGAGAGTCACAGATTGTTGTTTTTGTTTATTCTTCATTCTCAAAGAGGACCGGTGACATCAGGAAGGTGATATCTTGACCTGCAAGTGAATTGGATTTAAGTGAGAAAGGGCTGTGCAAAGTCACTAGCCTCACTCTCTCCTCTGGAGCCATCTGTGTCCAGTGGCAAGATATAGATCAGGATGACTGGAGTTGGCCACCAGGAGGTGGGAGTAACAAATAGGGAGAGAAGGCAATAATAGTGGATTGCATGGACTTTGAAAGAGGAAATTTCTTTGAAGGACGATGATTCAGAAAAGGTTTGAAAGCAGCAGAGGGAAAGAAAGAGCAATACCCACAAACCTGACTTTGTGTCCCTGCCAGAAGTTTTAGAAGACAGGACAAGTAAAAGAAAAAGAAGGGCTGAAGGTTTCTGTGTTCTGTGACTCTAGGTAAGTCAGTTCCTTCTAAGCCTGAGTTTTTATTCTTGTAAAATGAGGATGTTGAGTTTATCTCCAATATCCTTTGTGCCTTCTCCATGTGTGTCTGGTAACATATTTGTTGTCTCTTCCATTAGAATGTAAGCTCCTTGAAGACAAGGACTCATTTTTGCCTTTTTTTTTGTATTCTCCATCACCCATCCACCTGCCTTCTTGCTATTACTGTGTATTGCATGGAAAGCCCACCATGAAATCAAGAAGACCTGGGTTCACTTCTAAAACATGTCTATGTGACCTTGGGCAAGTAATTTAAAATCTCTGTGCTCTAGTAAGCTCTCTAAGATTAGAGAGGAGTTTCTTCACCACTTCAGCTGTCTCCTTATATCACCCCTGTAGCCCCCTTATCCTATTGGTGAGTTCTATCCAGAATCTGCATTTTGAACCGAGTCCCAGGCCATCTCTCATTCTCTCTTGCCAAGATGTGCCCCCCCACCCCTTTTAAGCACCCTTTTAGTGGATTGTCCTTCCATTAGAATTCCATTAGAATGTAAGCTCAATGCATACAGGAACTGTTTCTTTTGCTTGTTTTATATTCCTAACACAGTGCCTGGGGCTTAGCCATTGCTCAAGAAATCTTGATTTGAATTATTCCACTTAAACTATAGCTCCAAATCTTGTCTTATCCTTAGTATACTCAGTATGTAACACAGCACCTGGAGCTTAATAAATGCTTATCGATTGATTAATCCTTGTGTTTCTATTATACATGAGCAAAATACATAAGTTTTCCTTACCCAGAGGGGAACTTTATACTATTCAATATTTAGCTTCTCTCACTCCCAAGCTCCACATGTATTATACACATGCACCACACAACCTACATACACTCTATTAAATACTCTGATGGCAAAAGCAGTCATACTGCTTCTTTGTCTTTGCCAAAATCAGATATTTGCTGTTGCCACTAACAATCACATCTGCTGGGACTAACGCTCTGATGCCATTCACTATCATTTTTAAAAAAACACACGTGGGCTGTGTACAAAATTGCACTGTAGGATTTTTTTTTTTGACAAAACAATACACTTCACTTTGCAAGTATAAAATGTCTTCAGGGAAATCTGCAAATTAGGATTAAACAATCAGCCAGATTGCCCCAAAACAGACATAATCAACAGCACCAGCAAATTAGGCATCAATTCAGAACACTTGTTAACATTTCTATTTTAATTACTGGCTAAATTGTATTTATTTGTAATTGTGACAATCAGCACTCTAAATTATTATTATTTTTAAACAACTCAGCATAGAAGAAAACATTGCATTTACTGTACAGAGAAAGTACTCATAATCAACAAGTAAAAGTGATGAATTTGTGTTTCATCTCTTTTCCCTTCACTCAGAGGCAAAGAAGCACAACATGGAGCCTTGATCATCGAAAATTTCAATTACCTAATTCCTGAATAAGTAAACGCTAGCAATCTATGCACTAAACACCTGGACAGAAAAATTCAGCCAGGAGCCTAAAGCCTGGAAAATTACCTGAATATTACTAAATATATATGGATTGGGGGTGGGGGGAACGGGGAAGGGACTAGGTATTCGGTTGATTTTTTTTTTAACATTATCATTTAGATTTTTGATTGTGAATATAAAGACATGGACTACTTTTTAACAGAATAAAATGTATTTTCATAATTTGTAATATAGGGGAGAGTACCTAAAATAGTTTCTTTATATTTAATGTCCTTGAAGTTTTAACTTTTAAATAGTGTTTTGGGCTTTTCCACAGTACTGAGTCTTCTTCATTTACATTTTGATTTCTTGATCCTCAGCAATTGACATATTAGAGTAACATTTGTTAAGGGGTGGGGATTATGTAAAATGAGTAATATGTATTTGTGGTGTATCTCGGCAGTTCAAAAATATGCACATATTTTATCCACATAAACCTGATTTGTTTTGATTTCTGGCATATAAAGTGAGCAAGATGACGACTATTGCTGATGTTGAATATATTTCGCTAAGAAAACAACTATACGAGATCCTTAAACTTTCAAGTAGTAAGATATACTATATAGTTTGACAGACAATCATATTTTCTTTTTCTTACACAGGAGTTTACAAACAAGGTGCTTTAATTCTTGGCAAATTCTGTTCAAATACAGATTACTTTCCCCCCCAAAAAAAAAAACCTTTTCAGTATTAAGAATTTTGACACACTCTTTTCGAATTTAAACAGCAGAACACAAACCTTGCCAGCTAGAAAGCAACACTTCCCCTTTGCACACAAACACACAAACTACTGTGTGAATTTGAGAAGGCTCTTTGATTTCATTAGTTTGGGGTACTATCAGTGTGGGAACCCCCTAACCAAGAAGCAGATTCCTAGATTGTCTGTGACAGATAATTCGTATGTGAGTCTATATTATATACATATAATTATAAATATAATAATTATATAATAGAAAATATTAGATTTAATAGTAGATTTGGAGTCAAAATGGACTTTAGAAGCCATTTAATCTAACCCCCTCATTTTACAGACGAGAAAACTGAGGACAAGGGAAATTGACTTGCTATGTCAAGTATTTGGTTTTATTTTATTTTCCCTTTTCCTCTCTTGAGACAAATTCCAAAGGAGTTTCATGAAACAGGCATAAAGGTCAAGTGACTTGCCCAGAGTCGCATAGCAATAAAAGGCTAAAAGAAGGATATGAAGCCAGGTCTTCTCGACTCCAAGCCTAACATTCTATCCACCACAACTAGCCACCTATGTTGTATTAATTAATTTAATAAATAAAATGGAAATGTAAGTGACTCTTTTTGGTATGGTAGATGTTATCCTAAAAATAATTCAACCCAGGAATTCCATTTGGTGTGAGTTTCAAATGAAAATTGTCTATATGCAGCTTATTGGAAGGGGGGAGGGGGAAGATTGCCCCTGTTGTAGATCTCCAGCATCCATCACTTTACCCTGAAAGACATTCATTTGACCGGTCTCTTTAATTAGACATATAGCAAGTTATACTGGAACAAAGGGAAGGCATAGATAACTCCTTTTGCCTGCAGGAATAATCTTATCAATCAGTCTTCTCTCTTATATCTCCTCTTCTGCACATCTTACCCGATTTTATTAGCTCATACTATGAGACCTGTGCTAAAGTCCAATTGCACTGAACCATTCTGAATAAAATTTACATCTTATAGGAATGCCAACTAAATGAATGTTTGAAAATCCGAAGTGGAGGGTGTGATAGATTTCCAAGTTTGGATTTTTTTTTTAAGAAATTATTGTTATTCATTTGTCCATCTGGAGAGAACATTGCTAAATGTTCATTTTATTTCCCTCAATATTTTGCTTGAGTTATTTTAAAACCAGCTGAGTGCATTGGGATAAAGCAGATTCACCTGCTTTAGTATAAACACAAGCCAACACTGTGTTCCAGTTAAATTTGAGCCATTTCCATGACAACTGTCTGTTTCTCTTTCCAATAATGAATAACCTTATCAAACAAATGTGGGAAGCATTACAGCAATTGCTGTTAAGAACCATCAGAAACAATGCATTGCATGATTTATAGTGAGGAATTCAGAAGCAAAGGTCTGGTCAAATATTACACTTCTTGAAAAATCAGCTTTTCAGAGCTTGGATATTCTGACTCATTCTGGACTTTTGTTTGTCATTGAGAAATATACACCAAAAATGAAATTGTTCATTTAACATATCAAAATTCTAATTATCCAAATCATCCTTGAGTGACAGAGATCTGTGTTTATACTGACAAGTCATTCACTGGGGTACACATAAGAAATCAACACCAGGAAAGCATTGGCAGACTTTATTTTTTTTATCCACAGGTCTCACACAGTGCTTGGCACATAGTTTTGTTATCGAGTCATTTTTCAATCGTATGCAACTCTTCATGACCCAATTTGGGGTTTTCTCTGCAGAGATACTCGGGTAGTTTGTCATTTCCTTCTCCAGCTCACTTTACAGAAATTGAATTAAGGCAAACAGGATTTTAAGTGACTTGCCCAGGATCACACAGCTAGTAAATGTCTGAGGCTGGATTTGTACTCAGGAAGATTAGTGTTCCTGACTTCAGTTCTGGCACTCTATCTGCTGCACACCTAGCTGCCTAGCACATAGTAGGTCCTTATTAAATATGTGCTTAATTAAATTTTGTTGGATAATGATGTCAAGGCCAATAGATGAAGCCAACTCTGTCAATTCTTTGGCATACAAGATAGGACCTGCTTACTGGCCCCAAACTGAGGATCCTACTTTATGTCTTTCTATTTAAGACTTTCAGACAGACCTAGGTTTGTTTTAGCTTTTCCTTTTGACTACTGTGGACAGCTCAGCTTATCTTGACCTCTGTTTACTGTCATGCTAAGTGTGGGTTCTATTCTAAAAATAGGTCACGGCCCTAGGAGCTGCCATCCTAAACCTTACTTCTATCTGAAATCTCCCAATAACCATGGTGGGGTGGGAGGAGAAGGGGAATCAAGCATTTAAATTTTAATGTAATTGAAATGGCAATGGAATGTGGTAAGAAGAAAATAAAAACACTAGCCTTAAAGGGTCAAGAGCCCTGGATTTAAATCAAGGCTCAGTTACTGTGTGACCATAAGAAAATCACTTGATCTCCCTGAGTCTGTTTACTTATCTACACATGGAGGAAAGAAAAAAAAAACTTATACTACCTACTTTACAGGACTGTAGTGAGAAAGTGTTTTTCTTTTTTTTTTTAAGGCAGTTGGGGTTAAGTGACTTGCCCAGGGTCACACAGCTAGTAAGTGTCAAGTGCAAGTGTTTGGTCTGAGACTGGATTTGAACTCAGGTACTCCTGACTTCAGGGCCGGTGCTTTAACCACTGTGCCACCTAGCTGCCCCTGAGAAAGTGTTTTTCAAACCTTAAAGCACTCTAAGATGTAAGTAATCATTTCTTTCATTTTTACCCCTTCAGCCTCTGCAATTATTTGATTTAGTGATCTACATTGACAAATTAATCAGACAAAGGCTAAATCTTCGTTAGAATTTATGTAATGAAGATACACTGGGCAGCTAGGTGGTGCAGCAGATAAAGCACCAGGCCTGGAGTCAGGAAGACCTGAGTTCAAATGTGGCCTAAGATTCTAGCTGTGTTACCCTGGGTAAGTCACTTAACCCTGTTTGACTCAGTTTCCTCATCTGTAAAATGAGCTGAAAAAGGAAATGACAAACCACTCCAGTATCTTTGCCAAGAAAACCCCAAATGGGGTCTGGAAGTCTTGGACAGAACAACAATGAAGATATACTAGCATAAAGTTCTCTAGTGCTTCACAGACAAAAAAAAAATAATGGTAGTACTTCAGCAATTTGTGATTCATTTGTGTGGGTGGTACTCCTCATCAGTAAAGCTCCAAGCCTCCTAAGAGCTGGTGTTTGTTGTTTGTTAAGGACAGAAAAGATCATCCCTAAATGATCAAATATCTAATGATCAGCCTTACCACCTTCCTTAAGGCTGGCTGGCCCGTATACAACAAGCATGAGGAAACTACCAGGCCCATTCTCTTTATCTTTCTAGGTGGTGGGTCTACCAGAGTTTGTGCTCCACTGACATGATGTTAGAGAATGCACTGGGCCATCCACACCACAAGGAGGCACTAAATGAAATGGTAGCAAAAGATAAATGGACGCATGTGAATACGTCTTTTTAAAACCCTATGATGACAATGTACGCAACCTTTGAGAGAGAGGAGGGGGGTTGAAGGAACACTTAGGATTTCATCGGTTGGGAGAACTCCCGAATGGGGAAACTTCCTCCACCAATGCAGATTAGGCACTCCTCCATAAAGGAGTTAGAGTTTAAGGTTAGGGTTAGGATCAGGGGTGAGAAGTTACCTGCCCAAGATCATTTTATATGCATCAAAAGTAGGAACTGAAATAAAGTCTTCCTGACTTCAATTACCCAAGGAGGCCAGTATCACTGGATCACAGAGTATATGTGTTTGGGGGGGGATGGTGGAGATGGGAGTGTAACATGTAAGACTGGGAAAGTAGAATAGGGCCAAGTTGTGAAGGGCTTTGAATGCGAAACAGAGGATTTTATATTCTTTTTCCTGGAAGTGATAGGAAGCCACAGGAGTTTATTGAATATATTGAATAGAGAAGTGACATGCAGACTTGAACCTGAGGGAGTTAAATTTGATGGGTGAGTGGAGGATGGATTGTGGAGACAGAGGCGTAAGTCAAGGAGACCAACCAAAATTCTACTGCAATAGTCCAGGCTTGAGGTAACAAGGACCTGCACTAGGGCGGTGTCAGTGTCCGAGAAGAAAAGGGGGCATATAAGGGAGATGTTACTTAGTGTTAGATGGTAAAGTCAAGAGAACTGAGAACAATGGAAAACTTCATTTTAAAAGAATGACACACACATGTACATACACATGTGTGTATATGTATACATAAAGTTTAATTTTTTTCAAGAGATGTAGCCTTTCAGGCATTTGAAGGAACCAAGGGTAGAAAGGGTAGAAAACTAGACGATCCCTTTAAAAGCCTCAAATAAAACCTCTTTCTCTTCATCATGAACACTTATTTTTTTTTTTAATTTTGAAAACTATAAAGGACTGGTATCACAAATAGCAGAGATGCCTTTAGCATTCAAAATTTCTTTGTATATTTTGACAAAATTGTGTTAATTTCACCTTGCCTAACTTGAACAGGGCAAGGTATATTTAGCAGGAAGGTGACTGATAAAATCGATAGTTTCTGAACAGAATGAAATCACAAAGGAAAGGATTACTCCCCCTTGGCCTATCACTAACTAATAGTATTTCTACCTATGACTGCAAATTTTCTCAGTGGGCCCTGACATGATATGCATTGTTTGAGAAGAAGAATAAAGTCAGAGCCAACATCTGCTGATTAAAAGAGAAAATTGGAACTAGCATGGCAAGGAAATGAGATATGCCCAGCTGTTTGCTGTGGATATTTTTTCCCTTTTTGTTTGTTTTTTCTTCAAAAAATGTTTCTTGGGAAAGTTATAGGACATTATATGGACTATATGTTATACTGAATTTGCTTTTGGTATCATAGAGTTAGATCTGGAAGGGTCCTTAAAGAGAGGGGTTTTCTGATAAATGTTTAACAACTGCTGTCTCTCTAGAAAAAAGATGTTTGCCCAACATACTTATAAGTTTAATCTGGATTATCAATCGATCTAAGTCTAAACAATCAACAAAATAAGAAATCTAGCCATGATTTCTAGCAACTGCCATTTTCTGAGGTGTAAATGATCACACCGAAAATTTAACAGTCAGGCTCTCTGAGCCCATTTCAAGCTGGATCCAGCATCCCTGCTTAGAGATCATCTAATATAATTTTCTCTCTTTACAAATGAGGACTCTGAGGTGCAGAGAAGGTAAGAGACTTGTACAAGATCACACAAGTAATACATAGGACTTAAAAAAATAGGATGGTGATTTATCTGGGGAAAGTTGCTTGAAATTTTTAAGAATTTTAAAGTCAATAATCCTAGCAAGAGAATATATGTGATTCAGAAATCAGTTATAAGTAAAACATTTGCCTGACAGATCAGAAGACCAGAAGACCTGGATCCCAGACCCAGATCCATGATTAACTTGCCTTTGATACTGGATGAGTATTTCATCTGTCTGAGCCTCCCCTGTAAAGGGCAAAGCTGGACCAGATTATTTCTAACATTCTTGCCAATTCTAACAGTCGGTCAATAAGTGCTTACTAAGTGCCAGGTACTGTGCTAAACCCTGGGAGTACAAAGAAGGAAAGAAAAACAACCTCTGCCCTCAAGGAGCTTACATTTTAATGGCAGATTCAACATGCAAACCATTATTTACACACAAAATACATAGAGAATCAATGAAGGGCAATTTCAGTGGGGAGGCCTTAGCATTGGGAGGGACCAGGAAAAGTCTCTTGCAGAAAATAGTATTTGAGGTGAGACTTGAAGATGAAGGGGGACAGTGTTATCAGAATAGGGGAGAACCAGTGAAAAGGCATAGATTTAGGAGATACAGGATCATGTGGAAGGAAAAACAAGAAGTCCTGTATCACTGGAACACAGAGTTCATGAAGGGGAGTTTAACATAAGAAGACTGAAAAGGTAGGAAGAGGCCAGGGTCTAAAACGCTTTAAAAGTCAAGAATTGGGGGAGTTGCTAACCACATGGCAACTGCTGATGCTATTTAATTAATTAATTAATTAGCTGATACTGATTAAACATTTTTATTGTCTTTTAAAAATTCCAATGATTCTATTTCTAGGTTAGATCTCAATTAAAAGGAATCTGCCAAGGGCCTATGATGATAAGAATGGGATTAGACTTCAGCTAAATGCCTCTGTTACCACCTAGGTGACCTTGGACAAGTTACTTAACCTTTATGGGCCTCAATTTTCTCACCTGTAAAATGAGGGAATTGGACTAGAGGACTTTTCTGGTCCCTTTCAACTCCAAATCTTTGATTTTAGGACCAGATAACGAGCATTGTCAACCAGTGTAAGGAGATGGAATTACAAGGGAGAAATCTCTGCACTCAAGGTTTTTACCATTCATTGGACAGATAAAATCCCATAAAAAATTAGTGAACAGTACATGATAGTAAATACATAATACTTTGATAATACAGGGATTTCTGATTTATTTCACCTGTATAGTTATTCCCTACATTGATGCACCTTGTCTCCTCTAGCCTCACTAAACCTTTTTCATCAGTTGTTGTGGTCCCAAAAATCCATCACCTAATTGCCATCCTACCGGATGTGAGCTTCTCTGGTCTTAGCAAGACTGAGCTTTGAACAACAGTTAGACACACTATCACTCGGGCTTGTGGTCCATTTGTTTGTGATTAACTGGAGTCACTTCCATGCTATGACAAGCTGTCAAAGGAAGACATTAGTGGAAGAGGAAGATATGATAAGACACTAACTTGTTTGGTCTGAACTATAAGTATTTTATTCTAACTTTCTTAATATCCTTTGTTCTAAGAACCCCTAGTTTTCTTTCTAGTCTCCCCTCAAACACTACTTTCTACATGAAGCCCTTTCCCTTAGTTATTAATTCTGACCATCCCCCTCAAAATTACTTTGTATGTATTTTGCATATATTTTGTATCTGGTTATAACATGAGGCAGCTAGGTGGCCCAGTGATTACCGTGCCAGGACTGGAATCAAGAAGACTTTTCTTTGTGAGTTCAAATCTGGCTTTAGACACTAAGTAGGTATGTGACCCTGAGCAAGTCATTTAACCCTGTTTGCCTCAGTTCCCTATCTGTAAAATGAGCTAGAGAAGGAAATGACAAACCACTTCAGTGTCATTGCCAAGAAAACCCCAAATGAGGTCATGGAGAATCAGACTTGATTGAACAACAACTCGAAATATATGTAGATGTTGCCCCCTCTGGCTAGACTGTAAACTCCTTGAGGGCAGACTATTTGAGTTTTGTCTTTGTACCCCTAGAACATGTCAGGGGCTTAATAAATTCCTTTTGATTGCTTAACTGAGGAAGAGATCAATTAATACTACAGTAATCAGGGAAGACCTTATAGAAGAAGTGGAATTTGAACCAAGTCTGAAAGAAACATTGGCATTTAGCTAGACAGAGGGAGAAAGAAAGTTATTCCTGGCAAGGTGAATGCCGGAGATAAGATGTGATGAATGGTAAGAAGTGAACAGAGGAACAAAGTTAGCTTATAGATCAGTGGCACAGGCCTGAATGGAATAGAGGAGAATATTGTTGGTAGGAGCATCCTGGGGAAATTAGGCTGAAAAATAAGATAGAACCAACCAAATTATGAAGCATCTTAAAATCTATTTTTAACATTATATTTTGAAATAATATTATATTATAATATTAAATAATTATTATATTATAATATTATATTTTAAAATATAATTTATACCAAATACATGTAATATAATTTGTGGGACATTTAGTAGTGCAACTCTAGTTTCTTGTGGCTGGTTCTCTTGTACTATTGTAGTTGTTCAGTTGTTTTAGTTGTGTCCAACTCTTTGTAGCCCCATTTGGGGATTTCCTGGCAAAGATACTGGAGTTATTTGCAGTTTCCTTGTGCTCCATGTTGTCCTGGAAGAGCCAGGGCCCAAACCCAAATCTTCTGATTCCTCATCCAGGTTTCTGTTCACTGTGCCATGAAAGGCTTTTCATCAGAGAGGTATGCGCTTCCTTATTTAAGGTCTATCTTGTCTACTTAAACAGAAATTAATTCAACTGAGTAAACAGAAAGTACCTATTATGCTCAAAGAACCAGGAATACAAAAACAAAACAGCCCCTACTGTCAAATTTATTAAGCACCTACTATGTATCATGCACTGTGCTAAGTATTGGAGATAGAAAAAGAGGTAAAAGACAATCTTGCCCTCAAGGAGCTTACAAGCTTACAAGTACCTACAATTTGTACGCAAGTAAGGGCTGAGTATAAACAAAGTAAAACATAATTTCAAGGAGAAAGTGTTGATATTAAACAAAGTTGAAGATTAACACACACACACACACACACACACACACACACACACACACACACCTTAGGAAGCTGTATCTGAGTCATGTTGAAGGAAGCTAGAGAGAGTGTATTTCCCCCATGGGAGCCACCTATAGAAGGGCAGATAGGTGAGAGAAAGAATGTTATGTACAGAGAATGGAATGCAGGCCAGTTGGACTAACACAGAGAGTGTGTGAAAGGGAATAATATGAAATAAAACTAGAAAGGGAGGTGGGAGTCAGATAACAGAGGGTTTTGAATGAAAGACTGAGAGCACCCAGGCTTAAGACAGCTTACACATTAAGAAGAAAAGAAAAGGAAGAAATGCAAAATAAGACTAGGATGAATAATATAAAAGAGAATCCATTTAAAGGAAACAGATGAATAGATGCTAGTTGGCACAAAAGATGAGCTTATTTGCTGCAACTGGGCACTGAATTTGGCTCCACATCTTCTGGCTGCCTAAGGCAACCAGGGAAACTCAGTGGGTTACTGAGTTTTCATTTACTGTCAGGAAAAAGCTTACAAATCCATCTGCAGAGTAACCTGATGAAAGCAGCATTTGTGGAAGGTTCAGCTGGCAACAACATTTCAGAAGGACTGTAGGGAGAGAGAAAGGAGCCCAGAAAACAAGCTAGGAGGTTGTTGTAACAATCTATGGATAACCTCACTAAATTCTCTTTCACACAAACTGTCCGAGTTAATATAGCAATGGAGATGTGGTCAGAAATCATGCTACATGGGGTTAGAAATTGGCTATGTGAGATGAAGAATTGAATTCCTGAATATCCTTTTGGTGGTGGCAGGATTTTTCTTCTTGAAGGGTATGGTAGGGGACACCATCTGGTTCTCACAGGAACAGATCTGTCATTTAAGCTATATCTATTAAGGGGTCAAAGGATATAAATCAAAAGTTCTCTAGAGAAAAGATGCAAATTAGAAACAACCACATGAAAGATTTCTCCTAATCAACACAATTCAGAGGTTTCACTTCACATTCAACAAAATGGGAAAGATGATAAAAGGTGAAAATAATCAATGCTGAAGGGGTCATTGAATGATGAGTATATGAATACATTGTTGGTGGAGTTGTGGAATGGTCCAATTATTCTGGAAAGCAGCTTGGAATTATGTTTAAAAAGTAACTAAAATGTTCATACCCATATCTCATGTGCACCAAAATATGAATAGCCTTATTTTTTGTGGTAGCAAAGAAGTGGGGAAAAAAATGGATTCCTATGAATAGAGGAATGGCTAAGCAAATTGTGGAAGATGAGCAGAATGTAATATTACTGGGTCATAAAAATGGAGACTAGGGAAGCTACATGATGCAGCAGATAGTCCTGTACTTGAAGTCAAGAAGACCCGGGTTCAAATCCTATCTCTGACACTTACTGGCTCTGTGACTCAATGTCTCAGATTCACCATCTATAAAATGAGGAAGTTGAGCTTGATGACTTTCAAAATCTCTCCCACCTCTAAATCTATGATTTTTGGAATATGAATTCAAAGAAGCATTAAAAAACTTATATGAACTGATGCAAAGTGAAGTGAGTAGAACCAGGAAAACAATATCCAAAATGACTAACAATGGAAATGGAAATGACAATAAAAGAAAATGAATGATTTGTAAGCAAATTGAGAAATAATGGCACTAGCTAGCATTTATATAATGCTATCTAGGTGGTGCAGTGGATAGAGGAGTGGGTTTGGAGCCAGGAAGACTAATCTTGATAAGTTCAATCCGGCTTCAGACACTTACTAGTTGTGTGACCCTGGGCAAGTCCTTCACCCTGTTTGCCTCAGTTCGTCATCTGTAAAATGAACTAGAGAAAGAAATGGCAAACCATTCCAGTATCTCTGCTAAGAAAATCCTAAATGGGGTCACAGAGAGTCAGACGTGACTGAATCAACTCAGTAACAACATATAGTCCTACTATGTGCCTGTCGTTGTGCCAAGCACTTGACAAATATTATCTCACTTGATCCTCAGAACAACCCTGGGAAGTAGGCACTATTATTATCCCCTTTAGAGGAAACTGAGGAAGAGAAAGGTTAAATGATTTGCTGAAGATCATACAGTTAGGAAGTTTCTAAGTACAGATTTGAACTTACATCTTCCTGACTTCAGGTCTGGTGCCCTATCCACTCTTCTACCTTGCTACCTGTGCAATCTTGGCACCAAAGAGGAGAAAAAGGATACCTCTTTTCCTTCTATATGAAGATGAGGAGCCATATGTATGGAACTTTGTATGTAATGTCAGACTTATTGGGCTGGTTAGTTCTACTTAACTGCCTTTTGTTTTCCTCTCTAGTATTTTTTATTCTTTGTTTAAAAAAGAAAGAGGGAGGAAGGAAGGAAGGAAGGAAGGAAGGAAGGAAGGAAGGAAGGAAGGAAGGAAGGAAGGAAGGAAGGAAGGAAGGAAGGAAGGAAGGAAGGAAGAAGAAGGAAGGAAGGAAGGAAGGAAGGAAGGAAGGAAGGAAGGAAGAAAACAGGAAGAAAGAAAGAGAGAGAGAGAGAGAGAGAGGAGAGAGAGAGAGAGAGAGAAGGAAGGAAGGAAGGAAGGAAGGAAGGAAGGAAGGAAGGAAGGAAGGAAGGAAGGAAGGAAGGAAAGAAAGAAAGAAAAGAAAGAAAGAAAGAAAGAAAGAAAGAAAGAAAGAAAGAAAGAGAAAGAAAGAAAGAAAGAAAGAAAGAAAGAAAGAAAGAAAGAAAGAAAGAAAGAAAGAAAGAAAGAAAGAAAGAAAGAAAGAAAGAAAGAAAGAAAGAAAGAAAGAAAGAAAGAAAGAAAGAAAGAGATGGATTTCAGAGAGAAGAGAGGGGGACATATTTTGGATATAAAAACATTCCCCCAAATTTTTTTTAAAAATGAATAAACCGTATCTGACGTTAATTCATGAAATACACTGACCTTTCTGCTTGAATTTCCAAAGAAATTTTTCTCAAAACTGCCACTTCTTACTTTCCATGTCTCTTTTATGAGGATGACAATATTCCTACTTGTAATGTGGTAGATTCACTGATATTGATTACTCTATTGTGGAACAAGACAAGGAGATGGCCAATACCAGCTTTGTATAAATGATTTTGCTTACCATGATTAATGGTATTGGGCTGTCAACACCTGGGTATTATTCATAAAATCCCAGACCATAAGAGACCTTGAACAGTCACTGCGTCCATTCCTTTGCTTTTAAGCTAGGCTGCACTCAAATCACTTCAGAAAGCCAATGGCATTTTTAAGGACCTCCAGGCAAACAATCCCCAATTCATTGGAAAATCCGAAGTTCTTAAGGGTGCTCTAGCTCTCACAATACTTCTCTAGAGAAAGGTGAGGGCAAAGCTACTCTCCACCTTCCTGGATGATGAAACCAAAATAGCAAGAGGTTAATAAAACAAGCCTCAAGACTTCAGAGCAAATTAGTTAGAGAGCTCAGGCTTACCATTGGTGTACCTCATACTGTCCTTCTGGTAGCTGACTTTCTTCCTATTGTTTATGCTGAGCACACTGTCACACGTGCCCTACATGTCTTACTTTAAAAAAATGTGTTATCCAAAAGAACGTCATTAAGAAAGTCCATGGCCTCTTCTGGCAAAAAAAAAAAAAAAACACTGGATTGATTCCATTCCTCACTCCTTCCCAGTCAGAGAAGGCCAAGAGGCAACCAGGTATAATTATCGGTTCTAGATACAGAAAGGACTACAAAAATTGCCCAGTACAACCTCCTCAGTATTCTAAATGCAGAACCTTAAGCAAAGAGAGCAACTTGGGTCACAAAGTCACACAGGTAGCAAGAAACAGAGTTGACTCATGTCTACTGATTTCGTACCAGGGCTATAAGTGGTATAGAGGGCGCCACATCAGACTTGCAGTCAGAAAAATGTGGGTTCAAATCCTGTCTCTTTCACTTCCTGCAAGACTAACCATGGATAAACCACTTCATTTCTCTGAGTCTGGTTCCTCAGTTGTGAAATTGTGATTCTAATATCTATACCACACCGTTATTAGGAAGATTGAACAAGATAAAGCGTGTAGAACATTTTGCAAATTTCAAAATACTGCCAGAGTTATTACTAGCAGACTACCCTTTACTCAAGATATTGATAGAAATTAATTAGGGCATAGCAACATTTCACTACCCTATTCCTGATAATTCACACCTTTCTGATATAATGTGAATTGTGTCATAGTGGGGGAAAACAGTTTGCTTCAAATGAGATGGCCAGTGTTGAGGTCCTGGCACCATTACTTATTGGCTATGTAGCCCTGAGCATATCACTCTGTGAACCTCAGTTTCTTTATCTGTAAAATGAACATAAAATACCTGTCTTTTCTCCCTCAGGAAGCTGTTGTAAGAATCAAACAAAATAGGAACAGGGTTTGGAAGTATGATTTTACTTTGCTGAGGAAACTCCTACTTCTTCTGCAGGTTGTCACCTTTTCTGGTGCTTCTGGTCTTGGAGAATTGTCTACAGCAGAGGTGTCCATCATGGGCTACATGCAGACCACAATATTCCCAAGTGTGTCTAGAACCAGATTCAAATGTATTTGGGAAATGTTTAGCAAAAGAAATAAAAATACAATAAAATATAATGTTGATATGTGGTTTTCTAAGTCAATATGTGGCTTATGGGGATCTTTACACATGGTTTTAAGACTCCCATTTCTATTTATTTGACACCCACTGGTGTTGAGCACTGAAAAGTTTAAGTGACTTATCCAGGGTCACAAAGTCAGAATGTGTCTGAGGCAGGATTTGAATCAGATACTCATAGACCCATGACCAGCCATGTGTGTAGTACACCACACTGCCCCTCTCAAATGGGATAATGAATATAAAAATGTTGTGAACACATATGCATTACAATTGTTACTTTCAGGTTTTGGTGATGTATGCCAGCCCAGTCCTCTACTGTAGTATTAAAAAAAAAAAAACTAATCCACAAAACCTAAGGACCTCTTAACAACAGACTTTAGGGACAAAGTGGGGGGCAGGGAAGTAGCCATGGCACTTATGAATGAGTTGTGATTGTTCCACCTTCATAATACCTGCCTTCACATCATGCCATGGCTTAGATTTCAGGGCAGTTGTAAGAATAGGTGCCAAGAATGTTATGAGAGAAATGCATAAACATAGTGAGACAGTGATAACGTGCTCCCTAAGGATCCATTCAATGTCAAGAGATTGCTAGGAAGACACATGTAATGTAAAGCCTATAGCAAATTTATGGGAGGACATAGACGAGAATCTTACAGGATAGACACAAGATGGGCTGCAATCTGTGTTCAGTGCTTAGCACTCTAGAGGTTAGTACCTGACATTAGCAAGTGCTTAATAAATACCTAATGACCCTGTCCTCGTAGGGAATAGCCACATTAATGAGATCACAGATGCACTGGCGTATTAGTGGATTGGAAAAATGGAGAAGACCATTACAAGTACAAAGCAGGGGTATGCTGGTGAATGTTTAACAATCAGCTCCTGAAAAACAAAATGTATGCACAATATATCTTTAAGTTTAATCTGCATTATTAATATTTTTGTCATCTCTTTCTTAAATTATAATAGTCAACAAAACAGTAAATCAAGACCTGATTTGTAGCATTTTATTTCTGAGGTATACATACCCACACTAAAAATTTAACAATTGGCTCTCATAAGCCAGTTCCAGCTGGCTCCAGCACACCCCTGAATTAATATAGAATAAAAAAAAAATTATAGATTTAGACTCATGTGATCCTGTGAGACCATCAGTACCTATCCCACCACTTTTGAATGGATGAAACTGAGACACAGAGGTTAAGTGATTTGTCTAGGGTCACACAGCTAGTAAGTATCTGAGCCCAGATTTCAATCTACATCTTTCTGATTCCCAAATCCAGTGTTCTATCCATTTGTCTGCACTGCCTCTTAGCAGAGAATATGAAAAATACTTTAAGGTTTTAGATAACTGCTAGTTCAGTATAAATCAGTATCAAGGGGTGCCTGTAAAAAAAAAAGTCAATGCAATTTTACACTGCATGAGTAAATATACAGCATTCAGAACAAAGGAGATAATAATCCTACTGTACTAAAACAATAGGCTGCCTTCTGCCCCTTCCTCTTACACATTTTATAAATTACTTGAAGTTGTAGAAAATTTGCTCATCAAATTTGTGTATAAGTTGAAGCTCAGAGAGATACCCAACATCTTTGGTGACAGAATGAGGATCCATAAATGTCTCAACAGGCAGAAATGATGGGTGGTATAGAACAAGATAAGATTTAATAAGGAAAAAAAATGTAAAGCCCTGCACTTAGGTTTAATAAATCAACCTCGCAAATACAGGATGGAAAAGACATGCCCAGACATCCACTCATATGAAAAGGACTAGCTAGTTTTTATGAACTGCAAGCTAAATATGGGTCAACAATGTAATATGGCGGCCCCTAAAGCTAAGGTAATATTGGGTTACATTAAGGAAGATGTTATCTCTATTATATTCTGCCTCTGGTCAAATTACACATTGATTATTGTGTTCATTTCTGGCTACTGAATTTAATTAAGAAGAGTATTAACAAGGGAGGGTGTATTCAGAGGATAGTGACTAGGATGGTCAATCAGTCAGTCAATAAGCATTTAATAAGAGCTTACTATGTGTCAGTCACTGAGCTAAGCACTGGGAGAAAAAATAAAAGCCAAAACAGAGTCAAACTCCAAGGAGCTCACATAAGTAGGCACAAATAAGATATGTACAGACTAGTTGGAAAGTTATCTCAAAGCAAAGGATCTAGAACATTGGAGGGAGGGGAAGAGTCATGGGAGGGATGGAGAAAGGCAAGGCTCCCCCTGAGGGTAGAATTTGAGCTGAGTTTTGAAGGAAGCCAGGAAATGTAGGAGGCAGCAGTGAGGAGGAGGAACATCCCAGGCATGGGGGAAACAGGTGATGGAGTGCTCTTTTACAAGAATAATAAATAGACCAGTGTAGCCAGATCATGGAATATGTGGAGGAGTGTAATGGGAAGACCTAACTTAGGCCACTTCTCTGTTAGTTTCGGTTCAGTGCGGAACAAAATAGAATGCTACTAGGAAATTCAATCACTAAGAAAAGGAGGTTTACATAGCTTTAGCATGGAAAGTCTACTCAACAATGGTATTGAGCATTTAGCATGGATAAAGGCAGTGCCCTTCACCTCCATATAGAAATATGTCTGGTCAGCAAGGTAAGTAAGCTGTGGTAACTCCCATCTTCTTGGGACATTTGCCAAGTGTGAAGGGCCCTGACTTCCTTTGGGTTCACACTTTTATGCCCCTTAGATGACCAGGTGCCATGTCACTATAGCCAGAGGCTACCAGAAAACTGCATTCAAGCACAGTTTTTGCATTAGCCCCCTCAGCCAATCAAGTCCCAGGCTTTATCACTTGTCAGAATAAAGGAAAAAAAAAAGAATTCCCTAACCCGTGTTTTAAGAAGAGAGGGAAATGCTGGTAGATAGTGGACCCATCATAAATGGATTAAAGTACAAGACTGAAAATATAGACCAGAGCCAGGTTTTGAAAGGCTTTAAATGCCAGAGGACTTTCTATTTGGTCCTAGAGGTAATAAGGAATCACAGTACTTTATTGAGGGGTCTAAGAAATGGAGGTAACATGATCCGATGATCAGAAGACTCAAAGCTGTGTTATATCAGGATAAGTTGATGGAATTGAGGATATTTATCCCAAAAAAGATTGGAAGAGAAGAAAAACAATATCATGATTTTCAAATATTAGAAGGGTGGCCACATTGAAAGAGGATTGATTAAACTTATTCTGCATAACTCTGAAAGAGAAAGCTAGGACTAATGAATGGAAATTAATTTATAGGAAAATAAATTATAGCTGATCATACTGAATAATTTGATAACAATTAGAACTCTCTGAAAATAGAATGTGCTACCTTAAGAGGACATAGATTCCCATCACTAAAAATGTCCAAGGCAAGGATAGATGCTTGTTAGGAGCATTACTGGGAGAGGTGGGGCAGAGAGAGAAGGATTTTGCAGTAGGCACTAAGTTGGACTAAGTTAACAACTTTTCTATTCATATTCTAAGATTCCACGAAATGTTTAAAGCCATTGTTCTACTATAAGGAAGGTGCAACCCAGACAAATTTGAAGGTCATGTCTTTGACAGCTATGTGGTTTTTCACTCAAATGATGGAATTTCACATTGTTTCAGGAATCTCTAAGCAATAAATCAACTGGGAATTTATATCATATTAAGTCAAATAACATAAATGTAATAGCTACAGTTCCCTTTTTTTTCAACTTTTGTTTATTTTTTGAAAGTAGAACCATGGAAAGAGCCCTCTAGAAATGCACTGGAGGATGGACAATAAAATGTCTTATGTTAAAAAAAATAGTATTTAGATGAATTTGGAAAACATGTATTATTAACTAATTGGATGGAGCCATTACAGTCTATGAAGTAACATTCATTTAATTGAGTTTTTAATGCACATTATTTACCCAAAAGACCTTTCTAGCTCACTCTGAGACTACTTCCTATCATGTTAATATGTATTTAGACAATTTTTAATCCATGTATTATTCACTTGACTGGATTCTGACAGCCTCTTTGCAAGCATTAGGGGCTATCATATAAAAATGTAACCTGGCAATATGTATCCTCCAGTAATTATTCTGAGGAAAGATTCTCCTAAAATATCTTAGATAAGCAGTTAGGAAGATAACCACATAGGAAAGGCAGAATGGAAATGCCATAGACATTAAAACTTTAATTTCCTAATTAGCTAAACTAATTAGATCCTCTATTACAGTCACCTCTAAAATGTCTCAATTTTGTGCTTTGTTTAAAAAAAAAGGACATTTAAAACGACAATTTTTGTATTTACACTTCTGTGATTCCCTATAGGCTAAAGTCGTAGCTCATTTGATGAAAATTATAGTAAAAATCAAATTACAAGGTATCTTGGGATACTGTTTCAGTTCACAGTAAGTTTCTGAACTGGCTTCAATATGTTAGATGTGCTGAAACACCTTTGGCACGTTTGTGCTGGTGGGAAGCCCTAATAAGAAAGGATTAAATTAAAGTCTTATCAAATAGGAATTTTATTGAGCCTAATGGTAATTCTTTCCCACAGCTTTGAAAGTGGATTGTACCCAAAGAGCTTCCATGGAATACCAGGGGCAATATAGAGTGTTTTACTGACTTGCCATCCTCCTACAAGAATACCATATCTTCTCTCTGTCTGTCCTAACTTAGATTCCTTCCTACTTAGTCTACTTATGTATTTAACTCTATAGTCTTGTATATATAGTCTTGTACATATGCAGCAATCAATATTGGTAAATGCATCACTCTTGTCTGATCTCCAAATTTAAATTTTAAGCTCTTTGAGGGTAGAGATGGTATGCTCTACTCAAAATAACTGCCTGATAAGTAGGAAAATATGATCTAAGCAGAGTTCAGAGACAGCCCAGAACCAAGGCCAGAGATACTCAAATGAGCACAAAGGAACACTCCTCCTTGACTATTTTGATTTTGCTATAATTTCATGGATCTTTTACAGCAATTTTTACAGTACATGCAGCAGGTGCAACATAGAAACACAATTCTTAACCTTACATGTAATATAAATCCAAGGATATAATACAACTACATTGTCAGAATTTTTCATGAATAGGTCCCAACATAGTTTGTATTTTAATAAAACAAAGATTTTGAAACTAATCTATTTCCTCCACCAGGCCTATTCTCATAATGTGCCTAATAAAAACTGGCATTTAGATGCCGATTACACATTATGCAGAAGATAACAGATGAGCTTATCAGCTGTTTTATAATTGCAAGGGGAAATTTATTGATAAAGTTGTACAGCATGAACTAAACTGACTTTTGCCAGTAATATCGACTATATCAGTTTTCTGACTTCCTACCTGGTTTTCCTAATCTTTATGGCACTGTGAAATTAATGACCTGTGGTACATTAAAACAATGGATGTTGTTTAAAGGGCCGGATTTTTTTTTCCTTTTCCTTAAACTTTAGAAAGAGCTTGTTCTCCGAATTAATATTTTAACCCAAAATACCTATTGCTTGTAACAATTGCTTAGACAACACTGGTACCGGAATGTACTTCTTGTGCCATCTTGAGGACATCTGGAGAAAATAATGTTTTATCAAATAATTAGAATTTCACGGTCCTTGGTATTTTTCTGATTTTAAAATATTCCTCGATGGTGGTGAATATTATTGCTACAAACAGCAATGGTAACTTGCATTTGTATAGCATGCTTTAGAATTCAATGTTTTCACTTGCACTATGCATTTTTAACTTTTTTTAAAAACTAAGTAATGAGTTGGGTAAAAGTCAGATAACAGATAATAAGCAGAATGACATTTGGACATATAACATGGATGGGGATCAATTGTTTAAAGGTCTTGAGGAAGATAAATTTAATTTTCTAATAAGTAAAAAAGCATCTCATATTGTTGGTTTATGTTTTCTTTTCAAATCAGATGAATGAAATTATAGCAGATTGCTGATTACTCTCCAGCCTCACCCAGCTACCTTATTAAGTCTATTCCTAATACTGAAATAAATGATGGGTGAGATAGTCACAGAACAGAGAATCAGAGGGTTCTCTGTGGCAGCAGTTATGCTTTATCTTCTAAACTAGATTGCTTGCATCAAGACCCATAATAATGCAATGGAGGACAAGACCCAGAAAGCAGAAAAGAGCCCAGAATAGGGAGGATAATAGGACCTTTAGTGTTCATAAGAGCCTTCCAGTTCTGTGTAACCTCAAACCTTTTTCTTGTCTCCTCTCCTTCTGCTTCCTCACCTTAGTGCTAAGCCTGCTTCTTCTACCACATTGTACAAGCTCACCATCAGAGCCACACTAGAAATGTACCAGTAATGTCAGTCACTGGAGAAATAAGACCCAGAGACATACCCCCCATGTCAATAATAGCAACTGATATGTGGAGAGAGTCTTGGAGTTCATAGAAAGCTTTCCTTACAACAATCATGAAAGAGCACATAGGTGATTATTTCCACTTTACAAAGGAGGAAATTGAAGCCAAGGGAATCTCAGTGGTTTGAATTTTTGGTCCAGACCTACGATTTCAGTGGGATAGGGAGGCCTTGGTGAGGAAACTTCCTTTATATATGCAGCTCTTCAATTCATGGTTTTAGGATGTCTGGAACACTGGGAAGTTAAACAACTTGGCCAGGGTAACACAGCCTGAACATGTTAGGAACAGGACTGGAACTATCCTGCTTAGAGGCTGGCTCTCTGTCGCTTATGTCATACTGCCTCTCTACTGCCCATTACCCAGACAGTAAATGGTGGGGAGAGATTCAAACCCAAGTCTTCTGAACCTAAGTCCAATGTCCTTTCCACTCCATCATAAGGCCTCTCCACTAACATGTAACCAGATCCCTAATAAGAGCAAATCACAGCAGGAATATAAAAATTGTGTAGCCCAGTTCATAGCAGTTATCTAAATGAAAGAAAAAAAACAGTAGAGGGGCACCAAAAATATAAGTCAATAAACAAATCAATAAGTATTTATTGAACACCTGCTATATCCCAGGAACTATACGTAGCCTTATTTTACTAGAATGGCTTAGAGAAAACCAAGTCTTTTATATCCAGTTAGCCAAGGTATCACATTTCTCCCACCTAGAACCTTATGAATACCTCTCTTTTTCTCTTTCTAGTGACAGCATTTGCAGATGTGGTATGTGAACCTGCCCACAGTTTGATTGCTGTATTTACTCTAAACATATTCACAACCAATAATAATTGCTGTAGTCCAGGAGATCATGCTGCCCTCCATCCATCATTAAGGTAGCTGAAAGGATTAGCCTTCATTCCACATGCATCACAGCAGTCCCATGACTGAACTGCTCATCAGAAGTAGGACCCCCTCACAGCATTCAACTCCTTGAATCACAGATTCTCAGCAATGTTGGAAGGGGCCTCAGTGGCATTGAGCCCAACCTACAAATGAAAAGAAAAACTCCCTCTATAATGTACCCAATAAGCAGTCATTCAGTCTTTGTAAAAGCCAGTAATAAAAGCTAATGTGTATATAATGCTTACCATGTATCAGGTACTAAGCTAAGAGATATATAATTATTATCTTATTTGATCCTCACCCTGGGAAATAGGTGCTATCATTATCCCATTTTACAGATGAGGAAATTGAGGCAGATGGAAATTAAGTGACTTGTTCAGAATCATACAACTAGCAAGTACCTGAGGCTAGATTTATACTCACATCTTCCCAACTACAGGCCCAGCGCTCTATCTACTGAGCTACTGAACTGGTATCAGAGCTGCCTCAAGGTAGGGGAGGGCCATTCCTCCCAGGGGAAGCTCACTCCACTTTTTAACAGTTCTAGTTGTATCAAGTTTTCCTTATATGATGCCTTGATTTCCCTTTTTGAAACTTTCATCCATTGCCTCTGGTTCTACACTCTGGTGCCAAGCAAAGCAAGTCTAATGCCTCTCTCAGGTGACTGCTCGTCAAATATTTTGAAGCATCGATCACATGACTTCCAAGTCTTCTCTTCCCAAGGCTAAGCACTCCAAGTTTCATCAACCATGAGACATGAGCTTAAGGCTCTTTATCCAGAGGTCTATCTAAACTCTACAAGCCACACAACAAGGCAGACAGCTGCAGTCAATGACAGGAACACATTTACAAGTTGGGATTTTTCTTTAACCTCACTAGATTCCTCCATCTTAAGATCAACAATCAGCTTGCTAAATATGACAAGCTTGGGACAGGGGTGTTTTCATGTGGTGCAATGGGGTCTAAACCTTGGCACATCATCTCAGCTTTGGGAAAAGCCAGGATTCATGGATACCAGCTTAGATTCGGGGTCACTGACATCAGAAAAGAGCTTGCCCCTACCACACAAAAGAACCAAGAAATTTTTCCAAGCCCAACATATTTTAAAGTCAGAAGGAGGTAAGTCAGTGACTTAGGGAATAGTAAGAAGCAGATCATTGATTTATGGAGGTGACCTTTGTGTGTGGGGGGGGGGTGCTCCAGCTAGTGTTAAAACAGTCCTGAAATTCTTGCACATATAAGCATCACATAAAAGCTCTTACCTTCCAAAGGAACTCTCTCTCCCACACCCTTGGAAAAAAAGCTGTCCTTCATCCGAATTTTGATTATGTCTAAGCACTGGCAGAAGGAGGCAAGGAGAGGGGAAGAAGGACATGGTATGGTTAGTTGTGGGAAGGATATAAGATGAGTTGCCAAAAATCACTAAGGATAGCATTGTGTTCCTCATTACCCTGGGGACAAGTCCTAGATTTGAAGAGCAAATTCGCTTAAGACAAGGGTTCTTAATCTTTTTTTTTTTTAATCACGGGCTTTTTTCTCAGGCTGCTGAAGCCTATGGACCCCTTTTTAAATGTTTTTTTTAAATTTCTTTTTTTCAAAATTTATTTTGAATTATCAACAATCACTTCCATAAGCTTTTGAGTTTTAAATTTTTCTCCCCGTCCCTTTTTACTTCCCTCCCCAAGACAGCACACAATCTGATATAGGTTAAACATATACATCCCTATTAAACATATTTTCACATTTTCACAACATAGTGATGTTGTGAGTAAGAATTAGAACCAATCGGAGGAGCCACCAGAAAGAGGAAACAAAACACAACAGAAGAAAAAAAATAGCAAATAATATGTTTCGATCTGCATTCAAACTCCATAGTTCTTAAAATGTTTTTAAAACGATAAAATAAAATACACAGGGTAACAAAGGACATAACATATTGGAATACAATTATCAAAATGTTTATTTTTTAAAAGTGTTCAGACCCTAGGTTAAGATCTAGCAAAAAAAAAAACTTAATAAAATCTGGGATGGATAACAATTAATTTGAAAGTAATTACTTAAATTCATTTAGGAGAGGGATGAACAAAGAGGTTGATGTTCAAAGTCAGCTAAATGCTGATGCAATGAGGATATTATATTCCTCCTATGCCAAGGAACTAGCTCAGATGGCTGAATCTGAGTTCCCTAGCTTGGGGCTGGTAAGTTGATGCTGGCTTGCTGACTTTAACTTGGGGAAAAGAATTGTAGGTAAATGGCTGTCTGACTGAATTAAGGCACCTGCTGGGGCAACATTTGTTGAGGTTTTAGCAATTGTTTGGGGTTTTTTTAGCTAGAAGAAGTCAGATTTGTGTAAAGTTTGGAGGAATAATACTTTCCTGCCCTTCCTACAAGATTCAGCTCAAGTATGGTCTCTGTAAGTAGCCTTTTTAAATTTTCTCCATGCCCAACTACAAGTGGTCCGTACCTCCCTCCATGCATCTGACTGGCATTCCTCTGTTTAACCCTAATGTACACTAGGTACTTACCACATTTTAATTCATATTATAGCTTTCTGGGTACATAATTTCTTACAATTCAATTCAAGAAAGTTATTACACTTTTCAGAGGCAGCTAGATGGCTAGAGTTAGAGATCTAGGCCTGGAGTCAGGAAGACCTGAGTTTAAATCCAGCCCCAGACACTGACTAGCTGTGTGGGCAAGTCGCTTAACCTCGGTTTGCCTGGGAGGTAATGAGGAAGCTAAGTGGATAGAAGGCTGGGCCTGGAGTCAGGAAGACCTGAGCTCAAATCTGTCCTCACATGTTCATTAGCTATATGACCCTGGGCAAGTCTTAATCCACTGGAGAAACTAATGACAAACCACTCCAGTATCTTTGCCAAGAAAAACTCCATGGACATTATGGTCCGTGTGGTCACGAAGAGTCCGGACATGACTGAACAACAACAAACAATCAAGGAAAAATACTAGAAGCAAAGGCTATGCAAAGATTTAAAATAACCTACAACCCTGCCCTCAGGGATCATATGAGTATGAAATAAGTATACAAACCAGGAAAAGTTTGCTAAGGAAATTTGAGGAGAGAGGTTATTTTTGGTTGGGATAATTAGGGAAGGCTTCATGGAGGAGGCAGAGTCTGACCTAGGCCTTGAAGAAAGAAAAAGTTTTTAACAGGTACACGTGGGATGAGGGAACAAGTTGCAGGTGTAGGAAAAGCCTGTCTAGAACCACTAATAAGGAAGAAACCCAGAACAAATAGGGAAATGGTTTAGTTGAAACACAGAGGCAGCAAGGCACAGCATAAAGAATGCCAGATTATATCAAGAATCAGAGGTCTTGGGTTCAAATTCAGGAAGGATATTTATTGCCCAGGTAACTTAAAATCACTTAAACTCCCTGAACCTCAGTTTCCTTATCTGTAAAAGAAGAAGGTTGGGTTACATAGCCTTTAAGGTACCTCCCAGCTCTAAAACTATTACATGAAATGAAGATAGAAAGGTAGGCTGGAGCTAAATTGGGGAGGGTCTTAAGTGATGGACCACTGAGTTTGTATTTTATTCTACAGGAAGATGCTGAAGGTGACTCCCTGAGGGCAGGGCTATATCAATTTCTTTTTTGTTTGCCCAGCTCCCAACATAATGTCTTTTCACAGTAAATGTTTAATTAATGTTTGCAGAGTTGATTTGCATTGAATTAAAATAACAGCTGTGGCAAAGATCCAGGAGCATCTATGGGCAAGGTGGATAATAGGAAAACAGGGGTATATGGCAGGAGCCACATTATTTTCTTGGGCCAGGCCTGACTCTGACCATTCTGGTGGTTTAAGCTCAGGACTGGGAATGAAATGAAACATGTGTAGACTGTCTACCATTTAACAAAAGTAGGAAAGGCTATTAAGCAGGGACATAGCACTGATTCAGTTTTAGGTACTTCACCAGCCCTCCTTATTTTATGCATTGACACATCTAGTGAAAAGCATGGGCCAAGGCTAAGGAGCCCCTGATTCCTCAGGCACCTGCTTTTGGACTTAGGCAAGGAGGGATTTATGTTAGTGATCTAGGATTTAGTCTCTTGGACCAATGAAGTGTCAAGGATGACTTCACTGCATTTTAGATGAAAACTGACCTAACTCTTGTGGCTGGGATCTTACTAGATGTTGATCCGACCACATGGAGGAAAGGAAAACAAGTATTTATTCAGCACCTACAATGTGCAATAGATTGTGCTATGGACTATGCATGGGAAAGGTAGAAAAACTAATAAGACATAATCCCTAACATCAAAATCTTCTTATTTTTTACAATAAATTTTACAATAAATATAAATAGTGACAGTTGATGATAGGAATAAAATACTATAAGAGCTCCCAGGATTGAAGGACATTTCTGAATGGATTAAACCAGGGGTGGGGGCAGGTGGCATTTGACACTGGGCCTTGAAGAAAGAATAAAATTTCAAAAGTCGACCAGCATTTATTAAGTATTTCCTAAGTGTCAGGCAGTGTGTTAAGCACTGGGAATTCAAATACAAGCAAACAAGACAAACCTTATCTTCAAGTGGCTTATATTCTAATAGAAAGACAGCACATAAAAAAGAGAGCTGAGAAGTGGGGGAGGGACGGATAGAGAGCAAGAGAGACAAGGCACCCATATTGAGACATAATGGCAAAGTCCAGGAGAAGGACTGGAAGAGAGTGGTTGGCCTAGGCACTTCCTCAAAACCAAGGCTCTGGGAGGAACTCATTAATAGGAGCAGGAAGCCAGGGGGCAGAGAGATCTTTCACGATGAAAGGGCAGCTGAGCCACAGAAACAAAGTGTAGAGAGTCAGGAGTAGAGCCAAGAGAGGAAATGCAAGGCAGAGATTTAATAGATAGAGACGTAAAAAGTATATTCTAGTTATGGGGCTATAGGGCATGGAGGGGACAAAGCATAGAGGCAGTAAAGGGAAGAAGGCTACGTTCAGGGAATATTGAGTAGGCTAGCCTGGCTGGTAAGTAGGGCATGTGAAAGGAAGTATGTAAAGATATGTTTGGAAAGGTAAGTTAAAGCCAGGTTGTAGAGGGCTTTGAATAGCAACCTAAGAATTTTTTTAACATTTTTCCTTGGGTAATGAAGAAACAACAAAAAGGGATTTTTGTGGCTGTTTTGTTTCAAGGAGGGGTGACATCATCTATACTGTGCATGAGAAGAAATACCCTGGCTGTGTTGACTAAGGCAGAATGGAGGAGGAAGGAGAATCAGAGGAAGAAAAGTCAATTAGAAGGTTTTCACAGTATAGTACAGACAATGAGTGAGGAGGGCCTGAATAAGAATTGACAGTGAGACTATGGGACAGATGTGGGGTTATGACAGAGATGGGAAATACAGGATGTGGTAGATGAGGGAGAAAGAGTAGTGATAGTAGATTCTGAGGTTTCAATTGTGAGTGACTAGCTCTATTAACAGAAATGGAGAAAACAGTAAAAAGAGCAAGTTTAGGGGGAGAGATAATGAGATCAATTTAGGAGATGTTGAATGAGTGAGGTATTAGAGACATCCAGATGGAGATATATGATTCACAGTTAGAAATTTGAGACTGGAGCTCTGGGAGGTTAGAGCAAAACTCACAGAAGCACCGTATGGACTAGTAGAGTCCAGCTCTGAGTTAGGAAGACCTGAGTTCAAGTCCAATTTCTGACACACAAAGATAATGGGAACACTTAACCCTTTGGTGTTCCAGACAATTCTTTTAAAATTGTGAAGTGCAAAATAGGTAATGTACATTGGTACAAGAAGTTTCCTAATTGGGAATTCCCTAAGCCAATGAAATCCCAGATCCTGTCCCATCTCATAGCATTAGGCATCATCTATACAAAGGTAGGAACAAAAACAGAAAAGAACAAGCCTTAGAATAACTACAGTATATTTAATGGGTGGAAGGAATAAGAAAAGCCAGAAAAGAACCAAAGATAAAGAAGGTAAGAGGATAACCAGGTAAATACCATGTCAGAAAAGGTAAAAAAAAAGGATAATATACAGAATAGTAGGATCAATCAATCGATCCATAAACAAGCATTTATTAAGTGATTATTATATTGCCAGACACTACACTAAGCTATAGAGATATGAAGACACTAGCAAAATGGTCCCTAGCCTCAAGGAGCTTACATTCTAATAAAGTTTCAGCAGTGTGTGTGTGTGTGTGTGTGTGTGTGTGTACACATGCACATGCAGATATACATGCATGTGCACATGCATGTGTACATACATGTGTGTGCTGCATATGTATAGAGGTATGTATATATGTACATACACACAAACAACACCTCTATTTCTTGGAATCCCTGGTTTCCTTAAGACTCAGCTTAACTAGCAAGTTCTGGAGTAAGCCTGTCCTGATCCTCCCGGTAGTTAGTACCTTTTCTTCTAGGGTTTTACACACACACACACACACACACACACACACACACACACACACACATGAGATTAGGGGTTTAAGAATATTGAAACAGATTTGGAACAGTCACTGCAGAGCATTCTACAGGGAGACAATAAGAGTTAAAATTCTATAAAAGGGGGGATGGGGGTGATTCAAAAAACTGCACAGTGAAATTATGATTCTCCGAAGCATGAGCCACCTGGAGAATTCAAACCTTTTTGAAGTGTCCCACCACTAATCTAGTTATGGAGTACCTCTGGCAAATTACTGATCACAGAGGGCTTTGAATAAAAGATGATATTTTTGTTTAAAAAAAAAAACCCTTAAAAGCCTCAATTTTCCGAAAGAGAATTCCAACCACCATTACCCTAATGCATCAAATGAAAGGTTTGGGAAGGTTAGAAAAGATCTTTGGGAGTTTTTGCACATGTTGTTTTCATAAGCAATATTAACAATATTTTCTCATAACTCTGGCTTCAAAACATTAGGAAACAGGGCCAGTTTATTAAAAAGCAATGTACATTTCTGTTTACTTTTAAGCTCCACTTAGCACACTGGCAGAGTTATCTAGTCACCAAAAAATAGTTGGGATTCAAGTCTACAGCTTGCAAAAATGAATTGTGCCCTGTTGATTTGATTTGTAAAATTAACTGATGATTTGTTGGTTGTCAGATTTATTACTGATCCAGATTGCCTCCACCACCCACATAAAAACAATTGTCCATTCCTTAGGCATTAAGCAATTTCGTTTAGGAAATCCATGCTGTTTGATCACGGATATTTAAAACTAATATCCTCATCTGCATGATGGATGGAAACCAGGATATTGGAAACACCTCATCAACCCTAACCTTAAGAGAAGGAATCATGGTTATATTACTTAACATTCATAATGCTTGCAAGCACCACTGATGGGAGTATAAAAATAGTGAACTGTATATCATAAGCTTAATAGTTAGGAAGAACAACAAGAAAAAGTAAGGTCTTTCTCATCCTAGGGATAGGTTTACACATTCATGTGTGGGGTCTGCAGAAGTGTTTGTGTGTGTGTGTGTGTGTGTGTGTGTGTGTGTGTGTGTGTGTATACATAAACTGGGGTAAGATTCATCCAATGGGGAGAGATTCATCATGAGGTTGTATTCTAGCCATTGTTCTTTGATTTATTACAGTAATTTGGTTTTCAAGCTCATAGAATACTGACAGTTTACATGTATTTATGTCTGTCAGAGGCTACCAGTTCAATACTATCCTACTTGTGATACTGCAGTTACTTACATTGGCTGCATCCTGGGAGGATGTTGATATTCTAGAAGGCACAGCCAATGATTTAAGACCTAAATGGAGCCATTATAGCATTGCTGGTGCTCCAGCTGTCACTCACAGCTTTATGGTTGGGACTATGCCTACAATTCCTCTACCTTGGGTTTAGTAGTGTCTTCAGAGTATAAATTTGAGCATGACTCATCAAGGTAACTATCCAAATAGATGTGGGCATCATTACAACTTTCTCTAATCTCAAAGATTCATATATACTGAGTTTAAATGTAATAAAAATGTAAATGTCGACTCCCCACTCCCATAGCATTGACTCCTTAGGCAATATTTGTAAAGGTCTTAGTGCATCGCACTTAGTAGATACTATAGAAATACCTATTCTCTTCCCCCTCCCCCAATGGTTTCTCATTACTATTGATATGGTCCACCACTCCAACACCAGAGTTGCTTACTACCTATACCATGATCAAATGAACATAACAGCAATGAGTACAGCAGCAAAGAAGGAGTATGAGCTGCTTGCAGGTTAGCTGCATTGCACTGATGTACTAGGAATATGAGGCAGCATAAATTGGAAATTTAAGAAGGAAGAGTGAAGCCTGCTTCCAGTAGTAATAAATGGTCCACTATTTATTTTAAGTCTCATGGAAGATTCATTTTCTTTCAGATAGTCACTCTGACACAGGTGATTTTCTGGGATTCAAAAAGAGATCACCAAAATGTTGGGATTCCCTAGGGTGTTTCTTTGTATATCTTCTCTGATGTACTGACCCTTGGAAAGAGAGACTAAGAATCTATTTTCTTTGGTTCCTGGTTTCTTTGCTTTGGGGTGGCCTTGTTATGATTAGCACCATCCTGTTGGCTGATAGAGATAGGGAACCATGGGAGTTCAATTTTCTGGTTGTCTATAAGAATAAGTCTTTTCTGGGACAGTATTAATTCAAGTAAACATTTATTAAGTATGCAATAAAACATGCAAGGCACTGAGAGATATCAAGAAAAAATGGGAACAATCCCTGCCCTCAGGGAGTTTATTTCCTACTTGGTAAATATAATATGTAGAAAGATAGTAGAATAAGAAAATAAGCATCTATACAGAGCCTACTATGTTCCAGGCACTCTACCAAGTATTTTTTACAAATATTACCTCATAACAACCCTGGAAAAGTAGATGGGATTCACATTGTAATGGACTTTAAATACCAGGATAAGGGTTTTTTGTTTTGTTTTGTTTTGGTTTTTTATTTTGTGCTAGAGACAATTGGGAGTCACTGAAGACTTCTGAGTAGGGAAGCAACATGGTCAGATTAGGGATGTGCTGGTAAATGTTTTACAACTAAGTCTCAAGAAAAAAAAGTATATACATGACATACTTTTAAGTTTAATCTTAACATTTTCTCCATCATGAGATATGAACAAAACGGTAAATCAGATCTTGATTTGTAGTATTTCCTGATTTCTGGGATATAAATGCTGTTACTGAAAATTTAACACTCAGCTCTTACATGACATTATGAGCTGGCTCCAGCTCACTCTATTTTAGAATTATCAATTGGGAATCTATTTCAAGATGGGAAAGACACTAAAAGACCAGGCAGTAGTCAGCTCCACTCTCCCCTGCCACTAGCACTGGGGCCAGGCCTGCTGGGCAAATCCTAATGCAATGTCTACATTTGTATATTCATGTGTATATTCTTGTTTTGTCTATACATACAAACCAAACCTATTTTATTTATTTGTATGTATGTATATAGCCAGACCTGCTTGGGCACGCAAAGAACTGAAGAGTAGCAGAATTTCTCTAGTATTACTCACACAATTGTTGGCTAGACCAGCTGCAACAAAACATATTTATAACCATTCTACCCTTCCACACCACTTATGGGCTCTTTTCTAGAAGCTAAAAAAAAAAAAAGTCAGTTTGGGATATTATCTGAATGTTACTAAACGCATCCTCTCTCTCTCTCTCTCTCTCTCTCTCTCTGTCTCTCTCTCTCTCTCTCTCTCTCTCTCTCTCTCTCTCTCTCTCTCATCCTATCCTAGGCCTCCTAAGGAAAATTTCTTCTTCTGGCTTATTTTCACTTCTCTCAATCTTGAATGGTATACTCATGGTATGCTGAGTCAAAAATCAAGGTAAACAGTCTCATCGTTTAATAGCAGTTTCACTGAAACACAGATGAGCATTCAAAGGAATAAGGCTTCCAAATCAATGATGCAATGGCTAGAGTTTTGTTTTGTTTTGTTTTCTTGAGGGGTGAATATTTCATACATACATGCATACATATATATATATATATATATATATATACACACACACACACACATATATATACTATACACGCATATGTATATATACATGCATGCACATGTATATTATACACACACACATACACATATGTGTGTGTGTCAACATCATCATCATAGCAGATCAGACAGGAAAATGGGATCATGGATTCTGACTTCCCTGAACAGCATTCCAGGGAAACAGGGAAAGAATAAAAATGGCTTACGAACTAGGATCGACGTGTCTCATTAAGTATATGCCTGATGTTTTGGCCTGATCAAGGCTTAGTTTTCCTGGCTTGTCCATTGGCATCCTGCTCTAGTTTGATCAGCAACTCAGAACTAGCCCCTGTCTCCTCTTCTCCATTGTCCTCTGAGCATGACTGGTAGACATTTCTCTACTCCCTTCTCAGTTGGCTAATATGGAATCCATTTCACCATCTGTGCATGAGGCTGCCTGACTTCTCCTTCTATATCTCTTTCAAGGTGAATGGAAACCAAAAAGATTTCAGCTTTTCCAGTGCAACATTTCGGTCCTCCTATGTCTCAATGACATTGTCTTTAGAGATGGGATAACATATGTGTGTGTATGCATATATGCATATGTACATATATACATCAATAAATATATGAATATCAGAGTAAGTGAGAGAGACAGATAGACAGACAAAGAACGTGAAAAAAAAGAAAGGGAGAAACCCAGCTTATTATGGAATAGTAAGAACGTTAGTGACAGCGAGAAAGTAATTTAACCTTTCAGTGCCCTAGGCAACTGATTAAGATTATAAATCACAGCAAAGTTTCCATCTGCATTGGCAGAAGCCTTTTCCTCACAGAGAGTTTTCTATATTGATGAAATCATAGGACTGGTTAAAATATGTAACAGGAGCATGGCAAAAAGGAAGGCTTTCAATACCACTTCTGTAAATGGTCTCCCCATTAAATAACCCAAATAGTACCCTATGCATAATGGTGGTAGTAAAAGGATTTGAACTAGTGGGATTAGTCTTTTGACTATTATTATGGTAATGGACTTTAAACTGTTTATACCAGTCTTAGAAACAAAGACCTAAGAGATTTGGAAGAGGAGCAGGTGCAGAAGAAAATGGTCTCAGCTGTTAGCAAATAAATAGTAGCTAAGATGCATAAATGGGAAAGGTAGCTGGAGCTACTTGGAACATCTCACAACTGTTAGGAAGTATTTAAAAATGCACATCTTTAAGGTTTGTTTTTTGGGTTATGTTTTACAACTTGTCACCTTAAACATTGTCATAATTAATGATTTAACCGTTCTCTTATGTTGATGTTACGTACGTATATTAATATCTGTGAACATACATTTGCCACAAAAGTCCTAAGATGATGGGTGTATATGCACACATATATGTATACATGTATTTGCATATACATATATACACACAAACACATATATATATTTGTGTTTGTTTATGTTGTTGTTCAGTCATTTCAGCTGTGTTCGACTCCTCATTTGAGGTTTTCTTGGCAAAGATTCTGGGGTGGTTTGCCATTTCCTTCTCTAGCTCATTTTAGAGATGAGGAAATTGAGGCAAACAGGATTAAGTGACTTGCCTAGGGTCACCACTAATAAGTGTGTGAGGCCAAATTTGAACTCAGGTCTTCCTGATTTCAGGTCTGGTGCTCTATCCACTATTTACACTTATATATCATATACATACATCATACATACATACAAACGTATATATGCCTAAAGAGGGATCTTGCTATAATAGGTAGAGAATGAGTGGGTCTTGGAGTCAAGAATGCCTGGTTCAAGTCCTGTCTCTAAAACATAGTTGAGTATGCTCTTAGTGCGCTAGGCAAATCTCAAATCCCATGAATTGTGATAAATCAAAAAGCATCCATTAAGCTCTTTCCCTGTGCCAGACACTTTGTTATGCATTGGGATGCAAATTAGACTGGATTAGACTGAAAAAATAAACAGAAAGGCAAAGTCCTAAAAAGTAGCACAGTGCTGCAAAGTAATTTGGTGCAAGCTGACAATATTTTTTCCAGTTTTCCCATACTACTGAAGACAACAGTATACTGTCATGAACTTTTTCTCCCACTACTTCCTATGTAAAATGTATGTATTTGTGTGTGTATGAGTGCACATTAACTTTTACGAATGTGCAATGAACGTCCCTTGAAGAATATATCTTACATTCCTAGGGGTTTGAAATTAGTCTTGGCCTTGAGAAAAGGCATTTTTTTTTCACATTATGGTGTTTGATGAGTGATTACCAAGCTTCTCATTCTGTTAGGATATATTTTATGTCCCTCAAGATAATGATGAATCTCTACCCCCTTTGCTTTTTGGGAAGAAAATGTTGTTAGTAAAGATTTGGGGTTACATGAACACCTTTCACAGCACATCTGAACAATTACTGAGTCACTTTTGTCACTTTGACATTTCATGCTTAGGTTTCTTTCATCTAGAAGAGTCAATCATCTAATAAGTAATATGCTTATAAAGAACTGAAAAATATATGTATACATTTCAGTTTTATATATATGTATATATACATATATGTATATGTATATATATATATATATATATATATGTATATATATAGTTGGTTTAAAACAAGAGGGAAATGTATTGCTCAAATATCTATTAGAAAAATGTGCCAACAACCAAATTGGGAGATAATTTAATTGGGAAATTGATTTAGAATGCAGCCTTGGATCACTTATATTATTATATCACAAGTATGCTTACAAAGAAAACTATGTGCCTTTAAGGAACTTCTTCTGCCATCCTTCACTCTTAAGAAGTGAATGGATGGTATGGAAAGCCAAAATTAAACACCAGCTTAACCAAGATCATATTTGTCCAAAAAACGTTTTGTTACATCTGATAAAGAGTGGCTAAGGAGATTTTTATTAACTTCAAAAGGTGTCACTTTTCCCTAACAAAGACACCAGAACCCCCAATTAGTTCTTCCAAATATAGCCCATGGGCTACCAGGGAGCTCTGTGTGTATGTAAGCAATGATGATGATAACCACTGGGGGAGGTAGTTAGGAAGCCTACCTAGGAATAGTTATCAAGAAGGTTTCTGACATTTGGGAGTTTAGAGCCAGGATAACAAAGCTGACAAGACAGCAGATCATGGACTATAGATTATTTACTCAGCATATGATCACATGCTTGAGCAAAGGAGGGGGGAAAGCAAAGGAGTTTGAATTTTAGCTAAAGTTTAGAAGGAAAAGTGGGCCAAAGAGCTATACCTGCTGGCAAAAAAAAAAAAAAACCATAGGGCGATAAGACTCTAGCTAAGGTTCTGTGCATAAAGAGAACTGCTTGAAGTTCTGAAGGCTTTTGAAAAACAAAAGTTCCAAATACTATTCCACACATGGGATCAGTCAAGCTAATAGAAAGGAAACACTGACATTAGGCCTTCTTCCAGGAAGGTGGAATTTCCACACCTTTGGTGCCATTTAACAAGCAGAGAAATTTTGACCAGGAATTGGAAGGAGTAGAATCCAATACATGCATTTTAATAATCACAGTTACCATTTATAAAGTACTTTAAGGTTTGCAGACCTTTTTATGTTATCTCACTTGATCCTCACAACAATTCTGTGAGGTAGAAGATATTATTAAAGCCATTTTACAAATAAGAAAATTGAGGTTGGGAAGTGTTAAGATATTCAATAGTTGTTCAGTCATGTTCTACTCTTCTATCCTCTCACAGAATGCCCAAGTTCATGTTCATTGTTTCCATAATACCATCTATCCATCTCATTTGTTATTTGACTAGAGTCACATAGCTATTTAAAGTCTGAGGCAGGATTCGAAATAAGCTCTTCTTAATTCCAAATCCAACACTATCCATTAGGCCAACTAGAAGCCTCTGTAGGAATATGGTTATCAAATGTAGAGATGAAGAAAGAAAAAATACTTTTTCTTGATTTTTAAGACTATATGGGGTTGCAGAAAGTTTATGTCACCAAGGGTCTTTGTCCAAGCAAAATAAAAACTCCAGAGAAACATTAACTGACTAAAAGGGATATGTTTGTGCTGTCTCTGAAATAGTTGAGGATTTTGCCACTCTGTTGGATAGGGTTGTCATTCTTCTTGCAAGAAGAATGGTGATAGGTATACACCCACATACATATATGCCCTCACATATACACAAAACATGATAAAAATCTCTAGTGGTCTCTAAATCTCACAACATAGAATTAAACCTTGCCTGTTATGGAGTGAGCAGCTAGGTGACACAGTGGATAAAGCACTAGGCCTAGAGTGAGGAAGATCTGAGTTCAAATATGGCTTCAGAAATTTACTAGTGGAGTGCCCCTAGGCAAATTATTTAACCCTGTTTGCCTCAGTTTCCTCATCTATAAAATGAGCTGGAGAAGAAAACGGCAAACCACTCCAGTATCTTTGCCAAGAAAACCCCAAAAAGGAATCACAAGGAGTTGGACAGGACTGAAAATGACTAAATATAGTGGAGTGAATGCAGATATCGGAAATAACACATCCACAGCAGTAGTAGTGTCTGTGAACTTTCCAACTGTGGTCCCAATGCTATATTTTCATAATACAGGTACAGAGATGTTCACTAAGTCACTGCAGCGGTGTTATTAAATGTACATAGCATATATTTCCCTAGATTCCTCCAATATTGCAGATCTAAAGGTCATGGTAGTCCCTTGGACACATAATGATGGAATACAACCACTTTATATGCAAAAATGAAACTAGATGGGAAAGAAAACTGGGGAGAGTGACCCCACAAATTTTAAAGGAGAGCAAGACAAAAATTACTTTTTAAAGAGTCAGTTTTCATATTTATTCTCATGATATTATGCATGCTAATAGCTATTAATATATTTTCTCTATACTAAATAGATAGAAACTGCTGTACTTTTTTTTTCTTTCAATAGAATTTAAGCATGATCCTATCAGGCACAGTACAAAGGGAAGCCTGTATTATATTCTACTAGGAATTTTTAAAAATCTAAGCCTTTTATGAAAGTATTAGGGATTTCCTTTAGTCACTCTAAAAAATATGGTAACTTAGTATTCTAAGTACCACAAAACTGAATGATATTGACATTATCCTACATTCTTAACTAAAATGGTATGGGCAAGACATTCTGGGAACATAAAATGCTGATTATGATCTTGTATCATGCTATTTTAATTTCCAAACTAAATTTTACTGGCTTTTATACTGAGTTAGATGCATATCATCTCTATCCTCTAATTTCATAGCTTAGCACACAACACAAAATGAAATTCTCCAGGATTGCAGAGTATATAATATAGGTTTTGGTCTAAATTAGAAACCTTTTCCTCTCCTTTCTGATTCACAAGTCCACTAATCTATTTGGAAAATATTTGAGCAGCTAACTGCACTGTTCATGAATTATGGGGCTCCAACCTATTCAAGCAATTTGATTAGAATACTAGAGGCATTGAATTATTTAAAACAAATACAAAGGAATTATCCCAAGGCAACACAAGCAAAGTTGGGACAATTTGGGGACAATTTATGGTTTTTAGGAAGAGTCTAAACTTTGACAGATTTTTTTAAACATTTTAGTAAACTTCAGGAAATACTTTTTTTCCTTATATTGTTGAAACTGCTCAAATAATATAACTTCATCGATCAAACAAAACCCCTTATTGGTACCCCTTTCATGTTCTACACCAGACTCAGCTTACTTCTTCTAGATTCCAAGACTTTCTACGAGTTCCTGTAAGTCTCCCATAAATTTTTGCCTTCATTCTGAAACACTTTGAACCTACTCTTCTTGGCCAATCCAAGCAAATCTGCTTAGGATTGTTTTTGTAAAACCCATGTTTCAAATTGTTATTTCATTCAAACATCATGTAGGAATAATGTCATCAAAAACAAAAAAAAAAAGTTGATTCTCCAGCACATGAATACAAAACTTCGAACTCCACAGTTTGTCTTTTTGAATTCCTAGCTCCATTCAAAACTCAACTCAAGACTTACCTGGTCTATGGGGCCTTTCCTGATCCCCATAGACACTAGTTAATGGCTGAGGCAGGACTTTCCTCTTTCCAAACTAGTTGCTTTTATTTTATAAATATTTCTATTTATTAAAAATGTATATGTGCTTTCTCCCCTAACAAAATGCAAGCTCCTTGACAGCAGAAATTGTTTTATTTTTCTATTCCCACCCACACATCATGCCTGGTAGGCACCTAATACATGTGTTTTGGTTGATTAATTCATGGTAATCACCAAGGAAATATTTGTTGAATTGGGTACTGGACTCAGACGGCTCTGGAGGAGAAAGTGAGATTGGTGACTCTGCACAGCCCCCCCTCACTTAAATCCAATTGCTTGCATGTCACAGCATCACTTCCCTCATGTCATGGTCCTCTTCTGGAAGGAAGGACAAAAAACCAATTTGTTGAATTGATCTAAATTGAACTCAAACAGCTTTAGATCTTATTTTCTACATATCATGAGTTATTTTCACCATTCTACTATTATTTTATTTTAAATTTTAAAATGAAAAAAAAAAATTTAGTAAATAAAAAGAGAAAGCACTGTCAGTATATTTCACTATTATAAGTCAGTCCAGGTACACTTTCCATATTGTTTTATAAATTGAGCTGCACATGGTATAGACCAAGACTGAAAGATTGCTGCAATCATTATCTCTAGAAGTTAACTAATGACTATAGCTGTTTTTGTTTTTAATAACTTCATACCGAGTTACAGAGAAGGGGAAAAAAGGGGGGGGGAAGAAAAAAGAAAAATGTACATGATAACTTTATTATATATATTTAAAAGAATAGCAAGTTGCACATAGTGGATTCGCAGTTTCATGTGGAATCATCTTTTTTATCATAATATGTTATGGAAATTCTTGTTTTATTCCTCCAATTAAAAATAAAATAAATATTTTAAAAAAAGGAAGTGCAGCAGTCAGCATCAGAAGGTCTTCTTCCAAGTCATCATGCTGCTAGCCTAATCCTGACAGTTTGACCTTGGACAACTCCCTGAGCCTCCCTGAACCTCTTTTCTCTAGGGGTGCTGTCACCTACCCTTCACCCCTCACAGGCTTGGTAGGAGAATAATTGAAATCATGTATAGGCTTTGTAACTAAGTAGCTCTATGTAAACACGAAACTATTACTAAGTAACATCCCTATTTAACTTGAGCTACTTACAGATCCCTAGACCTCAGACCTTTGGAAAACATTTCAATCTAAAGTTGATCACACACAGGTTACAACAGAATAATAACATATATAAGCTGAAAGCATGTTTAAAAGGATTTAGGATTCCATTCCAATATTTAAGCCCTCTTCTATAAAAGCAGTAAATCTACTTCTCCGGGGAAATTAAAGTTCTTGAAAGCCTTTCAGAATGTATAGTTGTAGGGATAACATTAATACTGTGTCTCCATGCATGAGGACAAAACAGATCCATGGTAACTTTTGGTCAGTGGAGTTCCCAAGAACAGAGGGATGGAGTCTAGATCTAGAGTGGGATGGATTTTGGAGGCCATCTAATCTAACCCCCATTTTTTTTTAAAAGAAGAAACCAGTAATATTTCTGGATACGTTGTCAGCAAAAATGCACTATGGCTGAATGTTACAACAAAAAACATGTTTTTCCCAATACATCTTGCTACTGAGAGGTAGCATAGCACAGCAGATAGAGGGCATGACCTGGATTCAGGAAGCCTGGGTTCAAATCTTTTCCCCACATTTACTATCTGACCCTTGACAAATCACTGAACCCCTATTTGCTTCAGACAACACTGAGAATGCCCAGGGTTCCAAATGTTGGTGAAATTTCAGAACTTTTGGTATATGCTCACCGTTATTAAGCCTCTTCACTTCCCTTTTTTCACCAAGGTTCACTATTAGGGTTTATGAAAATAAATGAAATGAACTTAGCTTGTTGATTGCATAGAAAGTATGGTGGAATCACCATACTGACTAAAGCAAGATCTTTTACTTATTTTTCTATCTAGACATAACCTAAATGTCAATTACCTTTGTGAAGTTTATATGTACAGAACATGGTGAGTAAGGTTTCATTTTTTCTTTATTTTCATTCAATTCATCCAGAGTGGTAAGTTATTATTACTGTTGTTCAGTTCTATCTGACTCTGTGACCCCATTTGGAGTTTTCTCAGCAAATATACTGGATTAGTTTGCCATTTCCTTCTCCAGCTTATTTTTACAAATAAGGAAACTGAGGCATACAGGGTTAAGTGACTTGCCTAGGTCACATAGCTAGTAAGTATTTGAAGCATATTTGAACTCATGTCTTCCTGACTTTAGGAATAGCACTCTATCCACTGTGCCATTTAGCTGCCCAGAATGTAAGTTGCGTAATGCAATAGTACAGACAATATAGTACAGGTGCAGGTGGATAGAATGGATAGGGCACTGGACTTGAAGTCCAGAAGACCTGGATTTCAATCCCACCTGAGACGTTAAGTGTATGACCCTGAGGAAGTCACTTAACATCAGTTTCTCATCTGTAAAATAAAATGGTCAGATTTAATGACCTCTAAGGGGTCTTTCAGCTCTAAATCTGTGACCCTATCATGACAAGTGGCCTGAGAAGACCTGGGTTCATATCTTTTCTTTAACACTTACTAGCTATATAACCAAAGGCAAGTCACTGCCCCTCCCCAATCATAGGTTTTCTCTTCTGCAAAATGAGAGTAACAGTAGTTATGGGACCCACCTCACAAGGTCCATTAGAACTATAACTAGCTTTTGTGCCTGGGGAAATTCTCTAAGTAACATCCAGAAGAAATGGCATGAGATACTGCTTCATTTGAGGAGGGATGACACCATCTCCTATGTGTATGTGGCTGGAAGGGTATACAGGTATGCACGGGTGGCAACCACATGGAATGGGGCTCAGAGCTGAGAATGCAATCAACACCCTAGGGCAAAATCCCAGTGGCCCTCCTCTATTTACAGCCCTAGAGTTTATATGAAAGCATAAATTGGTAAATCTTGAATTGAAATTCTGTTATTTAATATTAGTAATAAGTAGCATTAGTTCAGTTATTATTATAATTCTGGGGGAAAGAGAGTGGTGGCTACATTATATTGGGTAATGAGAGATAGGGAAGAAGTCACTACACCATAGTATTTTCTTTGGGTCCTGATTTTGTGTCATTTGTACTTTTCCATGTTCTCTTTCTATCAAATAGTAGTGTCTTATATAAATGTTATCACAAGACTTACTTTATTTGATGTTTTCATTGATTTTCTATTTCCTCTTTGAAGCACCTGACTTACTTTGCTTGTTGATGTTTTCATTGATTTTTCTATTTCTTTTTGTAAGAAGGATGTGAATCCCCTAAACAGAGAGACCATCTCTATAGAGATAAAATGAAGTTCTAAATTGTATAATTTTCTAATAAATTTAATTGATTAAGGTTGGGGGTGGAGGAGGAGATGGTCTTAATTATATTAATCTTCCTACTTCACCCAATGTGACTTAAAGTATAGAGGGCAGGACCTGGAGTCAGATAGACCAGAGTTCAAATTCTGCCTGTGACTAGTTCTAGCTCAGTGGCCCTGAGCAAAGTCTTTTTTCTACTTAAGTTTCCTCATATTTAAAGTGGTGATTATAATACCAACCTTACTGGGGTTTTGTGAGGATCAAAGAAAATAATATATCTAAACCCCTTTCTAAGTTTTCTTTTTTTTCTTTTTACTTTTTTTTTGCAATGGGGTTAAGTGACCCAGGGTCACACAGCTAGTAAGTGTTATGTGTCAGTCTGAGGCCGGATTTGAACTCAGGTCCTCCTGAATCCAGGGCCAATACTCTATCCACTGCACTACCTAGCTTCCCCCCCTTTCTAAGTTTTAAAATGCAGGCTATGTAAAATGCAGACATAGAGAGGAACAGGTAGGGGCAGTCTCAGAGGAAAGGTGCTAAGATTAAGGCAGACTGGGAAAGGCTTTCTACAGAAAGTGGGACTTTAGCTAAGACTTGAAGAAAGCCAGGAGGCAGAGATGACAAGGGAGGGAATTCCAAGCATGTCAGAAAGCCAGTAAAAATACTCAAAGTAGTAAGTTGCAGTGTCATGTATAAGGAACAGCCAGGAGACTGGTGTCACTGGATTACAGAATACATAGAGAGGGGCAAGGTGCAAGAAGCCTAGAAATGTAGGAAGGAAGCAGGCTATGAAGGGCTTTCAAAGCCAAATGGAAATTTTTACAGTTGATCCTGGAGATAATAATGAGACATTGCAGTTTATTGACTGGAGGAGTGGCATGCTTTAGGAAGATCATTTTTGACAGCTGAATGAAGGATGGATCAGAGTAGGGAGAGATTACAGGCAGGAAGTCCAACTATAGTCCAGGCCTGCATGCACCCTAGTAGTCACAGTGTCAGGGACGGAGATTATGAGAGTTACAAAGGTAGAAATGACCACTTGTCAAGTGATTAGATATAACATGCGAGAGAGAGTGAGTAGTTAAGGATGGCAGAGATGGTGAGTCCAGGTGCCTGGGAGGATATTAGTACTCTCCACCATAGTAGGACATTTAGGAAGAGGAGAGGGTGGAGGTGTGGAGGGAAGAGAATGATTTGAGTCTGGGATATTTGAGTTTTAAATGTCTATGTCACAAAGAGATTGGGATGTTGGAAATTTGAGGCTAGGTCCTCTGGTTACAAAGTCAGTGCTATTTCCACTGGAATTGTATCAGGCCTGCTTTTTCTTCTCCAGGACAAGGAATTGATAAGTTATACGCCCATTGAACAATTTCTTTGTTATTTCTCCCTAGATTTAGAATAAGTGAAGAAGATTCCTATGACTCACCTAGTCAAAAAGACTTTATAGGGTCCCTTCATACTTGTGTGGTACCAGTGACCTAGTCCTAAACACCACATTCAGAGAGTATAATAGGAGAAGCTATATGCCAAGTCTGAGCAATACCTTTTGTTCCCCTATGGTGATCACTTGTGGGTTCCCCAAAAGAAGTTCATAGGATCATAGCTTTAGAAATTCAACTCGTTTTACGAATGTGAAAACTGAGGCTCTGAGAGTTTAAAAGACTTTCCCAGGGTCACATAATTAACAACTACATGAAGCAGAATTTGAACCCAAGTCCTCATGATTCCAAGTAAAATGACTTATTCAGTATGCCATAAAATTTGCTTAAAAATAATCAGGTTAAGGAAAAGAGTTAAATTACCAATGTCCCTGAGAACATTGTCATATTTTCTATCTAATGATATTCAACTCCTACCACAAAAGTAGTATTTCCTTTGAGGTGACCCTGGTTTCTCAAGGGCTACAGCAGCAAAGTGCTATCTCTGGAAGTTCTCACCATTCTAGAAACACTTTAAGTATGATCTGAGGCCAAAGCAATTCACGTATTGTAGCTGGTTTGTACTTCATGGAATCAGGTCTTTTGATATATGTGAGATAATCTTTCTGATATTAGATTGACTATACAGATTCATAAATAACTTTCCATTAGTCTCATTGCATTGAAATTTTCTAATGTCCTCTTACAATCAGACTATTAAAGCTGAAATGGCCTTAAAGGTCATCCAGTTCAAAGCCCTAATATAGGAAATTTAAAAACCGAGACTCAGAGAGAAATGACTCCAATACTGTTGCATAGATATTCAGTCCTGGAGGAGGGACTGGAATTCTAGTACTCTGACTCCAAAGCCAGTGCTTTTTCCAGTACACCAAGTTAATCCCCCAAAGTGACTTACTCTAGGTAAACTTCAACTCTTATTTTTTTTTCTACAAGGGGAGATGCTGATAGAGTTGAACTAGATTCTTTAATGCCAGTATCTCAAAGATGTGTCCTGTGAGATAGGATAAGCCATCAGAAAATGGGCTTCTTTTATTTACAGCTTAAAGACCTGTTTTTGCACTCACTCTCACTTCAGAAGAATCCTTTTAAGGATCCATAGGAAACAAATTAGACTGATGGGATAGGGTGATATGATTGTGCGTTAATGTATTTTTCAGGTTAAATAATTTTGACAAGTCAAGATTTTTCTTCCCCTCTGATGGCCTCTTTTCTTGCCAAGTATGTTGAAAATAGAATGATGGAGAGCTGAAAGAAATGGTTGAATTGTTTGATTATGCTGCCTCCTAGTGGTTATATAAAAGATAGATCCATTGAAATGTCACTGTTTTTGTATATGTGGATAGATAGATAGATAGATAGATAGATAGATAGATAGATAGATAGGTATTATATATACATGTATAATATATGTATAACATATGTGTTAGAGAGAGAGAGGGAGGAAGAGAGAGAGAGAGAGAGAGAGAGAGATTTTGATAGAACTACATTGAATTGTGAGATCCATCTTGGTTCCATATATGGATCTGTGTCATCTAACTCAAAGGCAAAATCTGAAATATCTGAAAAGTTTATTATGTAAGATACCCTGAGACCAGGTGATGTCAAGAAATTGGGCATACACCTTATTTGGAAGTTATTTTGTTCTTAAATAACTACAACGAAGAAACCCATAATGTATTTTCTTCATTTTTTTCTACAATTGCAATTAAAAAAAACAAGATATTACAAAGGTCCTTCCTGTTTCTATGACAACTAGTAGTAAACATAATATAAAGTGCAGTAGAGTGGGAACCGAAAGACAGAATCTAAATTCAGTTCCATTCCTGATTAGCTGTGAAACCTTGGATAAGTCACTTCTTTACATGTCTCAGTTTCCTCATTTGTAAAATAAAGGAGTAAAACTAAATGATCTTTAAAGTCCCTTCTAATTTGAATTTCATGTATCAAAATGAAAAGGCAATTATAAAATAAGATACATTTAAGAAATACATTCATTCTTGGGAAAACAAAAAAAAAGTCATATTCAAATGAAAATCCTGTCAAGTGTCTGTATTTCTGGCTTGCATTCTACAAGTCAATTAAGAAGAGCCTCCTTTGCCTGAGCAGAAATAGCTATCTATAGTAATAGCTCTTATGGTCTTTATTAATTTTCTACTACTAGGGATAAATGAAAATCCAAATTCTTTTGACATTTACAATAAAGTCTGAGATTATAAACACAATACTGAGCCATATTAAAACTCATTAGCATATTTTAACTTATTAGGTGTTCCCTACGCACAAAGGCTGTTCATTCTGTGACCCTCTTTGGGAAACGTCTCAGGGCTAGTAGTGCAATAATCTGAAATCACAGAAATGTCTTTAAAAAGTATGTCCTGGGCATCGAAGAGATAATTGGGGGGGGAGGTGGATATGGATAATAAAGAGGTAAATATTCCACTGAAGCCAGTTGATTCATCAGTCCCAAGATACAGAGTAAGCCTGCCTCATTAGCTTCATAGGAAGGTTCAAGACCCACTGGAATATCTGTACAGAGGGGTGGCAAATATAGTACTAATGGTCTATTTGTTCTTCTCTTAATAAAGAGATAGATAATCACGATAGACAGATAAATAAGTTAGCCTTTTAATATAAATGGTATTTAGAGCACATGTGGATATTCTACTAGTGCACACATAAATTACAATTTTTCAAGGATTTATAATTCCACCAGTCTGGATATATTTCCCACCAACACAGAGGACAGCCCTTATTAACTTAAGAGATGACTATTTTTTTAATTATTTTTATTTCATTAAGTATTGTTCAATCACATGTAAAAATTTTTAGTGATCGTTTTTTAAAATTTTGAGTTCCAAATCCTCTCTCTCCCTTCTCCTCCTCTCCTTGCTCTTTGAGAAGGCAAGCACTTTGATTTCGATTATATATGTGAGGTCATGCAAAACATTTCCATTAGTCATGTTGCAAAAGGAAACACATACAAAAAAGAATTTTTTTTTTAAATTTATGCTTTAATCTGCATTCAGAGTTCATCAGTTCTCTTTCTGGAGCTAGACAGTATTTGTCCTTTGGAATTGTATTGGATCATTGTCTTGATCAGAGATTATCCTTACAATATTTCTGTTACTGTTTGCAATGTTCTCCTGGTTCTGCTCACTTCACTTTGCATGAGATCATATAAGTCTTCCCAGGTTTTTCTGAAATTTTTCCTTACGATAATTCATCATTCCTGATAGCACAGTAGAATTTCATCACAATCATATACCACAGTTTGTTCAGCCATTCCCCAATTGATGGGCATCCCCTCGATATCCAATTCTTTGCCACTACAAAAAGAGCTGCTGTAAATATTATCTTTTACAAATTAGTCCTTTTCCCTTTTCTTTGCTCACTTTGAGAAACAGACCTAGTAGCAGTATTGATGGATCAAAGGATATACACAGTTTTATAGCCCTTTGGGCATAGTTCCAAACTGTTCTCCAGAATGGTTGGACTAGTTCACAACTCCACCAACAGCGCAATAGTGCTCCAATTTTTCCACATCTCTCCCAATATTTATCATTTTCCTTTTTTGTTATATAATCTATTTTGCTTCCCAAAATCCCCTCTATTTCTTGCTTAGACATAGTCCTCCATTATCCATAGATTTGACAGGTAAAATATTCCATACTTGTCTAATTTGCCTATATCACCTTTATGCTTAAGTCATGCATGATGTTGGTCTATACCTAGTTTTTGCCAAACTGTTCTCCAGTTTTCCCAGCAATCTTTGTCAAATGTTGAGTTCTTACCCTAAAAGCTTGTATCTTGAGTTTATCAAACACTTAGATCACTATGGTCATTTACCACTGTGAATTGTATACCTAATCTATTCCACTGATGCACTACTCTATTTCTTAGCCAGTACCAGATTGTTCTCATGATTACCACTTTGTAATGTAGTTTAAAATCTGTGAACTACAAGGCTGCCTTCCTTCACATTTAAAAAAAAATGATTCCTTTGATATTATTGACCTTTTGTTGTTCCAGACAAATTCTGCTAATATTTTTTTCTAGCTCTATAAAATAACTCTTTGGGGCAGCTAGATGGTGCAGTGGATAGAGCACCAGCCCTGGATTCAGGAAGACCTGAGTTCAAATCCGGTCTCAGGCACATAACAGTTACTAGCTTTGTGACCCTGGGCAAGTCACTTAACCCCACTAACTAGAGGAGGAGGAGGAGGAGGAGGAGGAGGAGGAGGAGGAGGAGGAGGAGGAGGAGAGAGAAGAAGAAGAAGAAAAGAAGAAGAAGAAGAAGAAGAAGAAGAAGAAGAAGAAGAAGAAGAAGAAGAGAAGAAGAAGAAGAAATTTAAAATGATTCTTTGGTAGTTTGATTGGTATGGCACTGAATAAGTAAATTAATATAGGTACAACTGTCATTTTTATTTCATTGACTTGGACTATCCATGAGCAATTAATATTTCTCCAATTCTTTAGATCTCTCTAAGGACAGATTTGTGTGTAAAGTGTTCTGTAATTGTGTTCATAGAATCCCTGGGTTTGTCTTGGCAGGTAGACTCCTAAGGATCTTTTATCATCTGCAGTGATTTTAAATGAAATTTTTCTTTCTGTCTCTTCCTGCTGGGTTTTGTTGGTAGTGTATAGAAATGATAATGATTTATGTGGGTATGTTTTACATCTTGCAACTTTGCCAAAGTGGTTAATTGTTTCAGCTGATTTTTTAGTTGATTTTCCAGGGGTCTCTAAGTATTCCATCATATCATCAATGAAGTGTCATAGTTTTGTTTCCTTATTGCCTATTTTTATTCTTCCAATTTCTTTTTCTTGTCTTATTACTATGACTAGCATTTCTAGTACAATATTGAAAAACAGTGGTGATAATGGACATCCTTGCTTCACTCCTGACCTTATTTGGATGCTTCAAGTTTATCTTCACATTCAGTAAGCTTTCTCATGGTTTTAGATATATATGACTTATCATTATAAGAGGGGGCAGCTACATGGTGCAGTGAATAGAGTTCCAGGCCTAAAGTCAGGAAGACTGCTCTTCCAGATTCCAAATTTAGCCTAATTGTTTGATCCTTAGCAAGCCACTTAATCCTGTTTCCTCATCTATAAAATGAGTTGGAAATGGTGAAAAATTCCTGTATCTTTGCCAAGAAAACCCCAAAAGGAACCATGAAGAGTTGGATATGACTGAAAATGACTGAATAAGAACATAAAATATTTTAAGAAAGGCTCCATTGGTTCCTATGCTTTCTAGTGTTTTTAATAGGAATGGGTATTGTAGTTTGTCAAAGACTTTTCCTGCACCTATTAATACAATCATACGATTTTTGTTGTTTTTGTTATTGACATGGTCAATTATGCTGATAGTTTTCCTAATATTGAACCAACCCTGCATTCCCACCAGGTTATAGCATATGATCTGTTTCATATAATATTGTAATCTCCTAGTTAGTATTTTATTTAAATTTTTTCATTTAATATTCATTAAAGAAATTGGTCAGTGGTCTTCTTTCTCTGTTTTTGCTCTCCCTGGTTAGGCATTCCAACCATATTTGTGGCATAAAAGTAATTTGGTAGGACTACTTTTTTTTAACCTATTTTTTCAAATAGCTCATATAGTACTGAGATTAACTGTTCCTTAAATGTTTATTAGAATTCACTTGTACATCCGTTGGTTCTGGGGATTTTTTCTCAGGGCGTTCACTGATGGCTTGTTCATTTTCTTTCTTTTTTTCTTTTTTTTAATTTATGTAGGGCTATTTATTTTATTTTAGTTTGCTATTTTGGCTACTAGGTGACACATTAGATACAGAGCTAGGCCCAGAGTTAGGAAAACCTGACTTCAAATCCAGCTTCAGACACATACTAGCTGTGTGACCCTGGGCAAGTCACTTAACCCTGTTTGCCTCAGTTTCCTCATCTATAAAATGAGCTGAAGAAGGAAATGGCAAACCACTCCAGTATCTTTGCCAAGAAAACCCCAAATGGGATCACAAAGAGTCAGGCATGACTGAAACAACTGAACAACAACAAATTTCCTTTTCGTTGACCTGGGAAATTTATATTTTTGTAAATATTCATCCATGTCACTTAGGCTGTCATTTATACTATCATATAATTGGGCATAACTCCTAAAAATTGTTTTAATTTCATCTGCACAGGTGGTACATTCACCCTTTTCATTTTTGACACCGGTAATTTGGTTTTCTTTTTTTTTTAATCAGTTTAACCAATGGTTTATTTATTTTATTCCCCTAAAGCCAGCTCCTAGTTCTATTTATTACTTCAATTTTTTGTACTTTCAATTTTATTTATTTCTCCTTCATTTTTTCAAGATTTTCATTGTAGTGTTTAATTGGGTTACTTTTTCTAATTGTTTTAGTTGTATGCCCAATTCATTGATATCTTCTTTCTCTCTTTTATTAATATACACATTTAGACATATAAATTTGACCCTAAGTACTGCTTTGACTGTCTCATTGTTATGATTCTCTTTAATGAAATTATTAGTTGTTTCTATAATTTGTTCTTTGACTCATTCTTTAAAACTAGATTATTTAGTTTCCAATTAGCATTCAATCTTTGCTTCAATATGCTTTTATTAAATATTATTTTATTGCATTATGGTCTGAAAAGTGTACATTTAATAATTCTGCTTTTCTGCATTTGATTGTGAAGTTTTTGTTCCCTAATAGATGGTCAATTTCTGTGAAGGTGTCATGTACAGTTGAAAAAAAGATATACTCATTTCTATTTACATTCATTTTTTTCCAGAGGCATATCATATCTAACTTTTCTAAGATTCTATTTATCTCCTTGATTTCTTTCTCATTTATTTTACTATTACATTTAACTAGTTCTAGAAAGGGGAAATTTAAGGTTCTCCACTAGTATAGTGTTACTGTCCATTTCCTCCTATAATTCTTTTTACTTTTCCTTTAAGAATTTGGATGCTATACCATTTGGTACATATATGGTTAGTAGTGATATTACTTCATTGTCTATGGTTCCTTTTAGCAAAATATCATTTTCCTGCTTATCCATTTAAATTAAGTCTATTTTTACTTTTGCTTTGTCTGAGCTCATGATTTCTACCCCTGCCTTTTTTACTTCAGCTGCAGTATAAAAGATTCTGCTCCAGCCCCTTATTTTAATTCTGTGTATGTCCCTCTGTTTCAAGTATATTTTTCATAAACAACATATTGTTGGATTTGAGTTTTTAGTCTATTCTACAATCTGCTTCCATTTTATGAGTGAGTTCATCACATTCACATTCACAGTTACGATTACTAATTGCATTTCCCTCCATTCTATTTTCTTCTTTTTATCCTTCTCTCTCGCTTTATCCTTTCTATCTTCTAAAGTGCTTTTTACTTTTGACCACTGCCTTCTTTTATCTGCCCTCAATATTATCATCCTCCCTCCTTTTTCTTATCCTTTTTTCCTCCTACTTTCCTGTAGGGTAAGATAGATTTCTAATATTGATTGAGTATATATGTATGTACATGTATATGTATATGTGTGTGTGTGTGTGTGTGTGTATTTCCCTCTTTGAACCAATTTAGATGTGAGTGAGGTTGAAGCATTGCCCACCACTACTACTTTTCCCTCCTCTATTTATGTGAGATAACTTTCCCCATTCTTCCTCTCCCTCCTTCCTCCTCCCAAGGCATCCCTCTCTCACTTATCTATTTTTTTACATCATCCCAACATAATCAACTCACTCCCATACCTTTCTATATAAAATCCTTCTAACAGCCCTAACAATGATAAAGTTCTTAGAGGATACATGTATTATCTTCCTATACAGAAAGGCAAATAGTTTAACCCTATTGAGTTCCTTATGATTTCTCTTTCATGTTTAGTTTTTATGCTTCTCTTAAGTCTTGTGTTTGTCAAATTTTCTGTTCAGCTCTGGTCTTTTCATCAGGAATACGTAAAAGTCTGGTTTCATTAAATGTCCGTTTTCCTTTGAAGGATTATACTCAGCTTTGCTGAGTAGGTTGTTCTTGATTGTAATCTCAGCTCTTTTACTTTCCAGAATAACATATCCTAAGCCCTCCAATCTTGGTGGTAGTTGCTAAATCTTGAGTGATCCTGACTGTGGCTTCATGGTATTTGGTGATTTCTTTCTGGCTGCTTGAAGTATTTTCCCTTTGACCTGGGAGCACTGGAATTTGGCTACAATATTTCTGAGTGCTTTCATTTTGGGATCTCTTTTAGGTAGCTTCTTTCAATTTCTATTTTATCCTCTGGTTGTAGGATGTCAGGATAATTTTCCTTAATAATTTCTTAAAATATGATGTGTAGACTCTTTCTTTGATAATGGCTTTTGCTTAATACAATAATTCTTAAATTATTTCTCCTTGATCTATTTTCCAGGTCAGTTTTTTTTTCAATGAGATATTTTACATTTTCATCTTTTTTTCCATTCTTTTGATTTTGTTTTATTGTTGCTGGTGTCTCATTAAGTAATTAACTTCCATTTGCCAAGTTATTTTTAAGGAGTTATTTTCTTCAGTAAATTTATGTAATCCTTTTTTTCCAATTAAGCAGTTCTGTTTTTAAGATGTTATTTTCTTCAGTATTTTTGTGCCTCTTTTACCATGTTTTTAATTGTATTTTCATAATTATCTTCCTTTGCTTTCATTTCTTTACCTAATTTTTCCTCTACCATTCTTTTTTGAGCCTGAAAATCACTTTTTAGCTCTTCCAAGAATTCTTGTTGAGCTTGTGTCCAATTCACATTTTTTCTTGGAGGCTTTGCTTTAAGCTGTTTTGACTACATTGTCTTCTGAGTTTGTATCTTGATTCTTCCTGTCACCATAGTAACTTTTTATGGTCAGGTTCTTTTTTATTGTTTGCTCATTTTTTCATCCTACTTCTTGATTTCAAACTTTATGTTAATATTGCACTCTGTTCTTAGTATGGAGCAGGGGTGGGGTTGTGGGAGGCTCTGTCTCAAGCTTCAGATTTTTTTTGCACTGCTGTTCTCAGAGCTAGTTCTGGGGATTTGGAAATTTTCAGCACCTCCAAGGTGGTATGTTCTCGGGTGAAGTGTGGGCACTGCCCTCTTGGTGTGCATTCTGGTCTTTACCCAGGAAGGGCCTCTTATCCCTTGGGATTGCAATCAATACTGCTCCTTAGGGTCCCCCCTTCCTTGGGACTGGAAACAATATTGTTCCTCTGATCCCTTGAGGCCAAAAGCATTACTGCCTCTCAAGGTTTCCATTCCTTGTTGACCAAAAATGCTCCTTTCTGTCCTTGAACTATGACCCAGAAGTGGAAATAAAAAACAGAGTTCCCAAAAAATTGCTCCTCAGGGCTCCCAGTCCCTCTTAATTGAAAGTGCTCCTCTCTGACTTTAAACTATGACCCAGAATTAGGTATAGGTAATGGAGTTGTCAAGCAGTATCTGATCCTGCATCTAGGACTAGCTCAGGGGTCCCCTGTAATCTCTTTCTGACCAATTGTCAGGTCTAGCTTGAGATCTCCCAGACCTGCTACTAATTCTGTCACCACCATCACTCATGTTTCATTCATATGGGCTCCAGGTCAGCCTTCTCCCCCATCCCACAAATCTCTCTTTCCAATTTCTTATGTGGTCTTAGGCTGGAAGGATGTCACATTCTGATCTTTCATTGCCTCTGCCACTCCAGAATTCTATTTGAGGCATTATATTAACATTGTTTGGAGTAGAACGTTGGAAGAGTTCAGTTGAGTGCTTTTCTATTCCACCATCTTGGCTGCACTTCTGGAAATCAGGAAATGATCTCTGAGAGCTTCAGTGATCAAAAAAAATTGTCTCCTAGGCCCATAACCTTGGTGTTACCTTTGACTCCTCACCATCTTTCACCTCCCATATTAAATCTGTTGCCAAAGCTTATCAATTTCACTTCAAACACACACCCTTTTCTTCTCTTACATTGCCACTACCCTAGTCCAACAGACCCTCCTCTCCTCATACCTAGACTATTGCAATAGCCTTATGGTTAGTGTACCTTCCCACAAGTCTCATCCCACTCCCAGTTCATCCTCTACTCTGCCACCAATGTAATTTTGTTAAAGAGCAGTTTACCCATATTGCATCTCCCTCCTCACCCCTGTGAACTCTGTTACTTCCAGGATCAAATACAAAAATCTCTGTTCATCTTCAAAGCCCTTTATAACCTAACTTCCATTCTCCACTTTTCCAGTATTCTTACACCATAATACTCTTTGATACAGGAACACTGACTCCCTTGCTGCTTCCTCAGCAAGACGCTCCATCTATTGTCCCTAGGCATTTTCTCTGACTGCCCTCCATGCTTAGAATGTTCCCCTTCCTTATCCCATATTCTAACTTCCTTGGTTTCCTTTAAGTCCCAGTTGAAATCTCACCTTCTGCAGGAAGATTGATATGAGAGGGAGGGAGGTGTGTGAGTGTGTGAGTGTGTGTGTGTGTGTGTGTGTGTGTGTGACAGAGAGAGAGAGAGAGAGAAGAGGAGAGAGAAGAGAGAGAGAGAGAGAGAAGAGAGAGAGAAGAGAGAGAGAAGGAGCAGAAGGAGAAGAAGGAGAAGGAGAAGAAGAAGAAGAAGAAGAAGAAGAAGAAGAAGAAGAAGAAGAAGAAGAAGAAGAAGAAGAAGAAGAAGAAGAAGAAGAAGAAGAAGAATGTATAAGCATTTACATATTTTTAAGAGAGCTTCATCAGTCCAGGAAACTTCCAATGCCACTAGCACCTGCTTTGCAACTTTCAGATTTATGGAATTGCTTGAAGAGAATGAAAAGTTAAGTGACTTGCCCAGCATTACCCAGCCAACATGTCAAAAGTAAAACTTGAACCTGAGGCTTTTCAATTCCAAAACTAGTTCTCTACCTACTATGCTGCCTCTTTTGTATATATGTATGTACACATACATACACACACACACACACACACACACACACATCAAATATTAACGGTAAAGCTTTATGAAATGCAAATGGTCTTCTAAACTTCAAGTACCAATGAATTTTTGGTCTACATGTGGTATTGCCTTAATTATATTATTTGGCTTATATACTTATTCATTCATGTGTTTATGCCTTCATAGGATGACAGGATTGAGAGTTGGGAGGAAACTTAGAAATCTTTCAGTCCATTCTCATTTTGCAAATGAAAAATCAAATGCATCCTCCCCAAGACGATAGCATTCCAACTCAGATCATTTGACACTAAATCCCATGATCTTGATACTGTATCTCATTGCTTCATTCATTCATTCACAAACCAGCATTGAACAATGGAAAGAGCACTAGATTTGCCAGAGATAACTATAAGGATCAGTGATCATCTAGTCCAACACAAAATCCTAACTATAAATCACTTGACAAATAGTCAGCCAGCCTTTGCTCAAACGACTTTCTGGTATCATAGATTCCACTTTCTCCCAAAGCAGCTCATTCCACTTGTAGATAACTAAAGTTTTCAATGGCTTTTTTTTTCCTGACATGAAGACTAAATTTCTCTCACTGCACTTTCTACCCATTGCTCCACTCCAGCCCTTTGAGACCAAAAAGAACAAATCTTACCAATCTTCCACATGACAGTTTTTCAAATACTAAATATCAGAAGACAGGTTTAAGTTCAAGAACTGACAGTGACTTATAATCCTAGGTAAGTCACTTCATCTCTATGATCTTCAGTTATCTCCATTTTTACACTGAGAATATAACTTCCAGTACTCTGTACATATGCATGATTATAATTTCTATAATAATAATTACCAAAACAACAACAACAACAACAATAATAATAATAATAAACATATACTATGTGTAAAGTACTGTATTAGGTGCTAGGGGAGATACAGGGGAGGTAATTATGGTTCTTATCCTAACAGAATTTACAATCTAGGATAGGGAGATGTATATTTGGAATGTAAACAAATACAATTCCACAACCTAGGTCTTGTTTTTTAATTAGCAATATTAGTACCTTACATAAGGCTCATTAGCTATGACACTGCCTTCGAGTAAAGCTTGAAAGAAATTTAGCCTTAAAGAAAATAACATCATCTATTGTTAATTGATCATCAATCATTTATTGAGAACTTATTATTCGCTGAGCACTGAGCTATGCATTGGGAATATAAAGAGAAAAATGAACCATCTCCTGCCCTCAGGAAGCATACCTTAGAGGTAGCTAAATGGCTGAGTAGAGAGAATACTAGACCTGGCGTCAATTAGACCTTTTTTCAAATCCTGCCTCAAACATTTACTAGATGTGTGACCCTAGACTAGTTATTTAACCTTTGTCAACTTCAGTTTCCTTATCTGTATAATGGGGATAAAACCATCACTCACCTCCCACAGTTGCTGTAAGGATCAAATGAAATTATTTGTCAAGTGTTTTGCAAATCTTAAAGTACTATATAAATGCTCATTATCATTACTAGGGAAACATGTACATATATACTTATGCATAAATATACAAAATAAATGCAAGGTAGCTTGAGGAGAATAAAAGGTAATAAAATAAAATAAATTTTATCTTTTCCACAAATAACTTTTTTGTTAGATTACCATTGGGATTTTGTATAGGGGAAACAAAAGATGTTCACTACATATCTCTCATTGTCTCTGCCAAGTAAGGCTTGGAGGGTCCCGAATTATAATGTAATCCCTTCATTTTACAATTCAAGACAAATGTAGTGATACGTCTTGAGTGTCCTCAGAGTACATGTATATTTCTCAGACACTGGAGTAAGAATGCACAGAAAACAAACTTGAGAACTAACCTAATTCATTCAACAGATATTTCCCACCAAGTACTATGTGCAATATCTTCCACAAGAACCTTTGTAGCCTACAAAGAAGGAAAACCCATTCAGGAGTGCGGAATCTGCCACCTCGAGGCCACATGTGGCTGTCTAGGTCTTCATGTATGTCCTCAACTTCACAGATTAGTTTGGACTCAGTCAAAGGGACATACTTGAGGATCAAGAGGGCCACATGTGGCCTTGAGGCCGCAGGTTCCCCACCCCTGAAGCTTATGGTCTTACTGAAGAGACTTTCCCTAATTAATAATATAAGAAATTTGGAACATTCAAGTCAAAAAGGAACTTAGAAAAAATCTGGCCCAACCCCCATCATTTTGCAGAAAAGAGAACTGAGCCACAAAATAATTTAAGGGATTTACTGAACATCAAACAGAGAATAAGATACACACACACACACACCCACACACACATGTGTGTGGGTGTGTGTGGGTGTGTGTGTGTGTGTGTGTGTATAGATATATATATAGATATATAGATATATAGATATATAGATATATAGATATATATATATAGATATATAGATATATAGATATATATGACTCTGGGTAGTAGACAATGACCAACTTGTTAATTTTGTGTGATGAAGTTCATAATCGGAATGTTGGTAACCAGGTAATAAATTTTTCCTGCCACAACTCATTTGGATATCTGCTAAATTGTAGCAGAATTGAGATATGATGTAGTGGAGGGGGAACCCATATGGATGAAATCATGAATATATTATATTGTCTTAAATCATATTATAATCTGTTTATATCTATGTGTTATATGTATATGTGTAAGTGTATTGTCTTTGTGTATATGTATTATTATGTTATATAAACCTATAGCATCTGTATATATGTACTATCTATTTAATCTGTATTTATGGATATAATCACTATCTTACATACATGTATGTATTTATTCATGTGTTTATTATCTAAATATATGTGTCTATAATTGTATGTGTGCCTTATGTGTGTGATTGTGTAATCTGTGAGATATATATGATTTAAAAAAAAAACATTTAACCTCAGAGAATTGTTCATGTGATTTTTATTGACCATATTGTCAAATTTCCATTTTTATACCGGCTGGGACTATGTAAAACATTGATGGACATTTTATAGTTAAAAAATTATTTTCTCCATTTCATATAATTTCAAGCTATACTGGCCATATTTCATTCTAAATATCAGAGGAGATGGCAATTGCTAGCTTACAATGTCTTGAGAAGTAGCTTAGGGATGAAATACAGTAGCTAAGACCTGAGCTCTCATTTATCCTTTCTGGACACCAAATGTCTTCCATCTGCACTTTAAAATAAATTTGGTGCTTGTGAAGGAGGACAGATTTACAACATTCAAGACTGGAATTGTAGAGTTATACATTGTCTACCAGACTCCAACTTCTAACCTTGGTGCCTTTATCCTGAGGTTCTAAAGAGTGTTTTATGGAGAGTTTGGCCCTCATGCCATCACGATTTTCTCCCTAAGTTACAAAGGTGCCAAGCTTATCTAGTTGCCTCCAGTCTCCCCACTGAACATATTTTAAAATGCTTCTAGATTAATCTTTTTAAAGCAAAAGTATCAATTCAATAGTCAACATTTACATGAAGTTTTATAGTTATAAAGTCCTTCATATACACAATCACATTTGATCTTCACAACCACCCTCTGAAATACATATTATAGATACTGTTCTCCATCTTTTACAGATGAGAAAACTGAGGCCTAGCATCTTCTCCATAGTAATACCACTAATACATGCTGGAAGCAGGATTTTAATACAAGTAATTCCTGACTCTTATTTATGTAACTTCAGGGAAGTCACATGACTTCTCTAGATCTTAGATTTCTCATCCTTAAAATGAGGGTGTTGGACCCTAGTAAGACTAAGGTTCCTTCTAATTCTGTATCTATTATCTTTTGATGCAAGTTCTATTCCCTTTCCTCTACAACACACTTCCTTTCATCACATAGCATTTGGTAAATATAAATAACAACAACAACAACAAAATAATAATTTGAATGTCTCCCTATTTAGTGGTACCTTAAAAGCCTTCTATACTCTGGATCAACTTTATCTTCCTGATCAACCACTGCCATTCTTCCTATTTCTAAAATATCTGATCTTTTCAGAGAATATAGTAATATAAGGCAGTTTCTGGGACATTTATATACCTTTCAGAACTTTCTTGGGGGTCATGCTAGTGACCCTCCCCTTGTAACAGAAGACATTATAAAAGGATAGTGACTGTGATTTAGGATAGAACTTCCAGAATGAGTCAGGGTGGCAATAAACATGGCCAGGGGGGAAAAAATGACAAATGCTTGGCTGACATTGGCCTCAGGAGAAAAAGATGCAAGATCAATAGTCAGATACCCAGAGCTTACTAAGAAATCAACAAGAACTGTGATGATTCTAGCCATTGGTTAGAATCAGACTGGATAAAGCATGAAAGTCTGTGCTCCTCCACCAATCTTTTCCTTGGGGAACACTTAGCAGCTTTCCAACATGAAATAAAAAAAAATACTTGGGAAATTTCTAGCACATAAGAATGGGTGAGAGGAAGAAGGAGGGGAAAAAAAGGTAGAGATGCCTATGTCTCATGGAGTGACTTGTAGCTGTAAGAATAGATAAGTGCATTTTTTACTTTCATTTATAATAAGATTAAATTGTAATAACATATATGTTGGTTTGGGGATTATAGCAAGGAAAATATTGATATTACTTTTGTAATCCAAGGAAAATGGGGGCTGAGCCAATATAATCAAAGCAGTTATTATTTTAGTATTTTGATAATCATCTCTCAGATGTTGAACTCAGGAAGGAACAGTGAAGAGAAGAAAGAAAGACACTGGCAGCTGCCAGAAGGGTAAACAAAGGACAAATTATCTAGCCACCTTCAATGGAAACATATTATGCTTTGAGCATCCTCTAGTGGCGAGAATAGTTATTGCAGCCTACTGAAAAGTTTTTGTTGTCATTTCTCTTTGTAACTCCAATTGGGGTTTTCTTGGCAGATGTACTGGAGTGGTCTGTCATTTCCTTCTCTAGTTCATTTTACAGATGATGAAACTGAGGCAAACAGGGTGAAGTGACTTGCTCAGAGTTACACAACTAGTAAGTGCCTGAGGAGAGATTTGAACTCCAATCTGACTCCAGACCCAGTGCTCTATCCACCATGCAACTTAAGCTCCCATTGAAAGATTAAGGATCCAAGCATACTTGCAAATTAGAGAGGAAACAGCAAGTAGATCAATAGTGGTGGATGGCGCATATATTTTATCATTATTTGGTTGATGTTAAAGGCGCAGGATAACAGGTGGATTTCAGTTAATGTTACAAAGTTCTGACTTGATTATTTGGCAAATTGGCTTCAATTATTGGGCTAAACTTGATCTTAGACAAAAGGCCTAGAGGTGATAATACTCAGGAAATCCATTTGGATAGATTTTAACCTGAATTAAACTCAACATATTCCAATAGGAACTCATTACTTTCCCCTCAAACCTTCTCCTCTTCTCAACTCCCCTGCTGCATTCAACTGGTAGGCTCATAAGCCATTGACTCCTCTCTCTAACTTATCTAATCAGCTGTCAAGTCTTATCGTCTATGCCTTCACAATATCTTTCATGTATATCTCATGTATATGTATATATGTGTGTGTGCATGTATATATGTGTGTACACATATGTGTGTATATATACACACACACATACATACTTATACACACATGCGTATATATATACACACACGTACATACATACATACACACACACACACACACACATATATACATGTTTATATCTTTCATTCCTCTCACATAGACTCCACCCTGATGGAAACCCTTACCACCTCATACCTAGATTGTTATAACAGTCTTCTGGTTAGTCTCCCTGCACCAAGTTCTTTTTTCCTACTCCAACACATTCTCCACTCACCTGTCAAAATGATGTCCTAAACACAGGTCTGCTGTATTGTTCTCTCTACTCAATAAACTTCCTATTTACTCCAGGATCAAACAAAAATCCTCTGTTCAGCCTTTAAAACCCTTCACACTTGTCCCTTTCCTACCTTTCTAAACTTCTTACACCTTATGTCCCTTCAGGTACTCTATAATGCAACAACTGTTCCTCATGCCTGGAATACTCTCCTTGGTCACCTCTGTCTCTTGGTCTCCTTCAAGACTCAGCTAAAATTCTACCTTCTGCAATAGGTGTTTTCCTATTCACATCACTGCCAGTACCTTTCCTTTGAGAATGCCTCTCATTCCGACTTTTCATAACTTGTATATCCATAATTGTTTGCATGTTGGTTCCCCTATTAGAATGTGCATGCCTTAAAAAGAGGCATCGTGTTTTTGCCTTTCTTTAGCAAAGTGCCTAGCATGTAGTAAGAGCTTAGTAAATGCTTATTGACTGAAAGTGAAAGCTATCTCTTGGTATTATAAAGGAAGTATTATACCACCAGAAATGTCCATGTCCCTTCAAAGATGAGTCAAGTGCCCTTCTTTGCTGAAATCTTCCTTCACTGCCATACCTGCCATTAAAATTCCATCTTTCTGATCATCGATAGCACTTATGGTATAGATGGCACTTTACAATTTAAGCACTTAGTTGTATATTGCCCTGTATGATTTTTCAATTACATCATGAGTTTTGTTTCCTCAAATGAAGCATAAGCTTCACAAGCTCAGGGAGACCATAATGCACACACAGTAAGTGTATTCATCAAGTACTTAATATTATTTAACTAGCTTCTAGTACAAAATGACTTACATGGAAATGTTTTACATGATTGCACAATTATAACCTGTATCAGATTGCTTACCATCTCAGGGACGAGGTTTGAATTTAGAAAAGGAATAGAATTTGGAATCCAAAAAAAATTTTAAATGTTAAAAGTTTTAACATGTAATTGAGGGAAAATAAAATATATATAAAAAAGATTGTTTGACTAGTAGGAAGTAAATGTGTGCTACTAATTTAGTATTATTACTCAATCACTAAAAGTCTTCATCAGAACAACACTCAGTTATAATTAATATTATCTGTGCTTAAGTCAAGTTATGAGGTAATGTTAAGTAAATGATGGGTAGCACAGTGGATAGACCTCTGGACCTAGAGTTAGGAAGTCCTAAGTTCAAATCCAGCTTCAGACACTTACTAGCTATATAACTATGGGCAAGTCATTTAACTTTGGACTGCCTCAGTTTCCCTGTCTATAAAATGGAGATAATAATAGCACCTACCTCCCATCATTGTTGTGAGGATCAAGTAAGATGATATTTACAAAATGCTTTGCAAACCTTAAAGCATATATATATATATATATATATATAATATAATATATATATATATATAATATATATATATATATATCTTACCTAAAACAATTGTTGAAAAATGTGTTAATGATTATAAATAGAATTCCATTTCAGTCCTTAGATTACTCTAAGGGTTTCACCTAAATAGTGTAACTCTTAAAGGCAAAATGTGAAAAGTGGTGATTTAAAAATCCAATAACCAAAATAAGTTACATTAAACTCTAGTTTTTCACATTAGGTATCTAGGTGGACAGAGTAGCAGTGCAGGAGTCAAATATAGCCTTAGATACTAGCTCCGTGATCATGGGCAAGTCACTTACCCTCTCTGCCTCAGTTTCCTCATCTATAAAAATGGGGATAATAATGCCACCCACCTCCCAGAGTTGTTGTGAGGATCAATGAGATACTTGTAAAGTGTTTTGCAAATCTTAAGGTACTGCATAAATGGTAGCTATACTGTTAATAAGATCCTGAGAGAATTGCACTGCTAGTTATATTTATCCTCTAAAACATGTTGGGAAAGTATGTGTATGCCAAAAGTATTTATAGCATATGGCAATTTTCAATTTTAAAATAGGTTTGATTTCCGCAAAAAATGTCCCCAAATCACTTTTATCCCAAGAATAGTCTATATCCCAAGGCTTTCTGCACCAGCCTTTTATAGGTTCTATCACTGTATTCCAGGTCCAAAATTGTATTGTGGCCAAACTGGTTTGTGAAACATTGGTCTGAATGATTTTTCATTATAAAATCAATGTTACATTATAATGACAAATCCTTTTGATATCAGTCCCACTGAAAACTTTTGCACAAACAAAAGTCCACAAAAAAGTACATTTTATTGACTCTCATTTTAATTGCAACATAAACAAAATAGCAACCAAGAAACTCCCTTAATGAGACACAGCATCATTTGTAGATTTTGTTTTGGTATGACGATGATGAATGGTATATGCTCGTCCAAGGCTCAGAAACAGTCAGAATAATCACATAGGATATACGGAGGTAACAGAAAGAACAATTAAAGAGGAGTAATATGCTTGGGTACCTTGGGAAATCAGCAATAGCATTGCAGGCACATGTGCCATGACTGAATTTCCAAGAACCCAGCAGCAGTGTGTGCCACTTTATTTGAGCTCTCAAAGTTATTTGTGTGGTGTTGTTGTTTAAATGAACTGAGCATGAGCCCATGAGACCTGATCTTCTGTCAGCTCTTTCCAAATGACTACACTTCTGTGACAATAAGAGAAAAAATAAAATAGAATAAGCCTTTTTGGGCCTGAAAATATCCCTGAGAGTGGGTAAAATCAATCACACCATCTTTGGAACTCACCTATGAGAGTAAAGCACCAGTGGGATCCTCCATAAGTGATGTCCAGATTCTACCTTCCTAGAACTGGAGGTACTTTTCTCCATGTTCTCCTTTCTGGAATCCAATGTCCATCCTAACTCTCTGGAATGTCATGCACAAGGGACAACAAATAATCTAATTTGGCTGACTGTGTGAAACACAGTAATGTGTAGTAAGTCTAAATGGATAGTCAGGAGCTGGATTGCAACGGGACTTCAATGCTCAGCATCAGAACTTGTATTAGATTCTAGAGATGATAGGGTACCCCTGGAGTTTATTGAGTATGGGAGTGATATAAGACCTAAGCATTATGAATATCACTTTAGCAGCTATTTGGAAAATGTACTGTAGAGGAAAGGAGAGAAACTTGAGTCAGGTGGACCAATGAGGATTCTATTGCACTAGCTGAACCAAGAAATGATAAAGGTCCCATCTAGATTGGTGGCTATGTAAACAGAGAGAAGAAAATAGATGTGAGAGATATGGGCATAGCATTAAAAACAGCAAAGCTTAATGGATTGGGCCCTGGATTTGGAGTCAGGAAAACCTTGGTTCCAATTTTACCTTAGATATTTATTATGTGACCTTGGGCAAATTATTTAACCTCTCTCTCTGTTAATTTCTCTATAAAGTAGGGTCTGGAGAGAATAGGACTCCATGTTCTCTAAGGTCCCTTTTAACTCTAAAACCTATGCAAAAAAAGGTAAAGAAGTGGAAACAGGGAGACTGCAACTGCCCATGTTGCTTAAGATCACAGATCCAAATTATTATGAAAATAATATTTTCATGAAGTATACTATAAACCTTAAAATGTTCTATAAATTTTAGTTATTATTCACATTAGATCTGGCAATGAGAAATTCTAAAAAGAAAGATAACCTGTCATATCTACCTGTTTATTTCTCCTTCTCTTCCTCCATTTATCCTCTTCTATGTTTTATCCCTGAGTATCCTTTTTTTTTTTCTTATTAGAAACAGGACATAATGCAAAGTATACTTGACTAGGAATCAGAGAACCTAGGGGTTAGTACTTCTTTGATAATTCTTATGAGGCCCCAGAAAATCATTTCACCTCTCTAGGTCTCCTTTTCCTCATCTATAAAATGAAAGATTAGAAGATCATAGATCTAGGACCAGAAGGAACCTTGGAGGACATGTAATCCAACCCCTTGTTTTAGATGTAGCCCAACATCTCTGTCTAATACAAAATAATAAGGAGAAATAAGGCTCTGCAGTCCAAAATGGAATTCAATTTTGCCTCTTCAGAATCCATGGAATGAAGAGGGACTGATGGAATTTTAAATGGTTAGCCTTATTTTGTTTCCCATACCCAGGAGAAACATCAAAGAGAAACAGATAACAGGGGTGAGCAAGGACTTCAGGTATTTGATTAGCATTCAAATTCCATTGGGAGGTTCAAGCCAGAAAGGGAGATGGTAGCAGCCAAAACAGTGAGTGTTTGAGTTGCCAAGAAGGCTCTGTCTGTTCAACCACTATTGTTCCTGAAGCCTGGTGGAACAGTCTGAATACATGTCTGCAAGCAGACCAATTGCTGCCCTTTTACTTCAGACAGATCTAATGAAAGATGGTGACACACTTGTCCCTCCTCACCTCTCGGTCCAGGGGAGGCCAGATATTAAATCCAAAGTTTTCCCATTCTTTAAGGTTCATTTCTATTTTCTATTTAATCAGTTTGACCCCCAGGATAGATATTTTTTAATCAATTATAACTGCTTCTGGTTTGCATGTTTAATTTAATTTAGTTTTTATTTTATTTCATTTCATTTTGCAAAAACAGAGAGACAGACAGAGACAGAGACAAAGAAGAGGTCTTTTGAATTGTTTAGAGTTTAGTGGTAGAGGGGGATTTTCTACTATTGAGGAGGATTCTCTATTGAGAAAATGGTAGTTGAAAAATATACACTTAACTACAATAGTAGAGATGGAAAGAAGGGTAAAAAGTTAAATAACAAGGGAAAAAAGAGAAGATAAGGAGAAATAAAAAAGAGAAATAAAGGGGAGGACTACAAGCAAAGGAGAAGAGGGTGGTGCCGGGGGGCTCTTGAGATATATGTGAGAGAGAATCTCATTGATTGTTATAGTTTATAAATTTCGTAAATGGTTTAAAAAAAATCTACCTAAATCTGGACTTCATGGTCCCCTGGAGAATAATTGAGCTATAACAGTGGTTTTAGGGGAAAAGAGGTTTGTTAAGAAGGAAGATTCTTCCCTTCGAACCACTTAAGTTTTGGAAAAAGAAACTTCCATTGTCTACTCTGGGCAGAATCACTACCCCCCATCTAACCCTGAGTGAGGGACAGAGTGAAAGCTTTGACTAACAGAAAGTTACAGGGAGGGCTGAAGCAAGGAACTGAAAAAGAGTAGCTTTGCCCTAACAAAGGTGGAGGCCAGCTATAAAGCATGAAAATGTTTGTTTGTTTGTTTATTTTGGGGGCTTAACCAAAAACTTCCTACCTGTGGTTATACATATTTGGCAAAATTGAGGTTCAATGGGAGAATTGAATCCAGATCCTCTGAACCCAAGAACAGTGATCTTTTCACTACAGTGTACTGCCTTTCTTAGCAACTGGTCCAGCTGAGCAGGGATTTCGACTACATGATCTGATGATCATTCCTTACCTATCTTGTCCACTTCTTTTTACCACTCTCTTCTTCTTTGCTTGTACTCCTCCCCTCTATTTCTCTTTTTCATTTCTTCTTCTCTTCTCCTTTTGTCCTTCTTTAACTTCTTGCCCTTCTTTCCATCCCTACTATTGTAGTTAAGCATATATTTTTCAACTACCATTTTCTCAAATGCTGCCCTCTCCACCTGAATTGTAGAATGTTTAACATTGTATTGACCCAAGGAAATGAAGTTTCTGTTTCAATTTGACTGCTTGGCATTTTGCATTTGTCTATCTGTCTATCTCTTTGTTCTGGCATAAACTTCTAAGGTGCTGACTGAGCAATTGAATTTGGTACAATACAGAAGGGTATATCCTAGGTCTAATTTGTAATTCAGTCCACCATCTCAAAACAAAATGGCAGCCCAGATTTTTTTTTTGCACCTAAGGACATATATTTGGCATATTTAATGGCTTTCAATGAAATCAAATAAATAAGTAGGGATTACAGAAATGAGATTGAACTGAATAGAGTATATTATTCACAAAACACTAATATAACATATTTTGGCAATATTTGCCCAATAATATTACCTAGAGAAGTGTTACTATTTCTAATGTCAGTAGGAGAAATGAAGTCAGCTGTTTGCCTCACAGCTCCTTCCATAAACGACTCTAGTTCTGACAGTGAACAGATGTCGCCACAAGCAATACAACTACACATCCCAGCTACAGGGGCAGTTCATCAAACTGTAAGCAGCCTGCACTGATATTCTGTGCAGAGGCAACACCCACAACTAAAACTATAATGAGAGATGTCCAGCATACAATCCAACTAGAAAAGGGATTACCCTAGATTGGAAGGTCCTCCAGGTGTTCCTGCTTGCATGTGACATTTTTTAAAGAATTTCATCAAGCTCCTAAGTGAGAGCCTCCTCTTACTTTAAATATGTGATTATTCAAAAGTTAGCCTAACTATCCACAAAGGAAAAACGAAACTGCATGAAGAATTTCTGTTGTTGGAAATGCAGTTGGAAGGAGACCCCATCAGGCTGTCACATTCTTTTGCTTCATTTATCAAATAAAAAAATCAAATACTTAATCTATATATCTTGGACACACACTAAAGCTCGACAATGAACTGGTCAGAAACTGAATAGAAACAAAAGAAAAAGATGGATTGCATTTAGGAAATCACACAATTTTTTTAACAGCTCCATGCTTCTTGAAGCAAGACCCATTTTTTTTAACACTGATATTCTCTAGTGTTTTTGTATAACTACGGATCATGTAATACAGGGTTTACAAAATAATTAAAGGTTCAGGTCATATAAAGGCTAATGGAGACATACATTGTGAGGGTAAGTAGGTTGCAATATATTGCCAATAGAGACTTGGGTAGGGGATAAAAGGTGGGCTAATCACGAAGCAAAAGTTATGAGTAAGTGATGAACAATCTGGTATCTATATAATGTCAAAAGAAAGGAGTATAAGTTTTCAGTGGACCTACACGTCATAGTTTTGTGATTTATTAATGTCTGCCTAATAAGCATACCCTGCACTTTTCTTTCCTCTATGCTTTATTCACATTGTTCACTGGGCCTAGAGTATCCTGCCTCCCCTGACATTCAATGAAGACAAGGAGTTCTTATACTTTTTTTTTTTTTAACAATTGTTCATCACTCTTTTCTCTCTCCATCCCCTAAGCAAGTCCAGGGGATAGGCAGAATTTTTAGGAAGAGATCTGATAGGTCACATTTGCCATCATACTCTCTTCTACTTGGTCTTACATTTCCACCATTAGAGTTGCCCCCTGTGTGGAAAACACCTGAGTTAAATTCCAAGTATTATTTCTAAAAGGCTACCACTAAAATTTGCATATTTTTCAGGCTTTCCAAGCAGTTAATTCTTCATCACTGAATTTACTCAAGCAGACTTTGGATAAACTATTTGTTAACATTGTTACAAAGAGGATTACTGAACTGGATAGAATGTTGTAATAAATTATTTCAAAGTCTCTTAGAGATGTCCAAGAGTCTATGACTCAGAGGATGAAATTAGAAGAGTGACTCTAGCCTTTTTCATTATATTATCCATTCATTCATTCATTCATTCATTCATTCATTCATGCATTCACTCAGCAGGCATTTATTAGGCATCCACCATGAGCAAAGCACTATTGTAGATGCTGGGAGACATACAAAGATTAATAAATTTTGACTCCTGCCTTAAATCCAGTAGAGAGAGAAAAGATATATACATTGATAAATACAATATTAATTAGCTTAGCAGGTTAACTGATTACCTCTTTGCTAGGCATGGGTGGATTTCTTCAAAAACTCTTCTCACAGACAGTAACTGAACACAGTTAAGCTTTGTATTAGGGCATTAGTAGAATCTAATAATTGCAGATCAGATACAAAAAGAATATCATACCACGTGAGAAAAGGCTGGAAGGTCTGAGAAAAAGAGTAAAAAGCCTACTATAAAAAATTAAGCTTTATTTACAAGTTTCTGGCAAGAATCCCAGAATAGCAACAGTCAGTTCACTGTAGTAATAAGCAGTGTGAATTAGCCCAATGAGTCATAAAGAAATGCGATCCAATTTCATCAGGTATAGAAGATTAGAGGAATAGTCCAAGTGTTTGTAAAAATAATTCTGTGCTTGTTTTTCTTCCAAAACTAGTTAGCAACTGCAGGTATATTAAATGCAGCTTCATTTTACTGCTATAGGAAGGAGAAAGTAAAAGGAATGTCTTTTCACTCTGATTAATCTCTTCATCTGATGGTAGTTAAAGCTATCCTTGGACTACAACTGTACCCTTTATCTCAAAGTGTTGAGGGTGGGGAAATGGGAAGGAATAGAATGTGTCAGAGAGAGAAAGAGATGGGTATAGAAACAGAGTCAGAGAACAGAGATCAGCGTGGAAATGTAGAGTAAGAGAACTGGAAAAGAAAGAAGTGAGAGGTATTGAGCTATAATATACTGTTGATATCATCATATCCCTCTAGCAAATTAGACATGGTATGAGATGGCATCAGAAGCATATTTTTAGCTTATCCCTTAAAATGTGCTATCACAGTGAGGAAGAACAAGGTATATGAAAAGGGAATATAATCAGGGCCGATAGGAAGGAGATGGAGTCTAAAATCAATCTTTGCCTTTGATTCATTCTTCTCTGTGCTTTGGTCCTGAATCTCATGGATCTTTCCACCATTCAGTAAACTTGGAAAATGCTTCTACCCCTTTGGCCCTTCACCTCCCATTGGTGGAACTTCCATTTTAAGGAAGTTCCCAGGTCAGCCATGATCACTCTTGCCTAAGTGACTTGCCTGAGGTCCAAAGCTAATAAGTGTGGCAAGATTGGAACTCAGGTCTTCCTGAGTCCAAGTCTACCTGGATGATTGGATTTTACATATCACATACATCAGAAGATCCACATGGTAATGAAATTCCGTAACCATATATGTATGTGTATAGACACACATATTTATTTATTTGTATGTGTATGTGTATGTGTGCATACATACATTTATATGTTATATAGGTATATATGTGTGTGTGTGTGTGTGTGTGTGTGTGTGTGTGTGTGTGTGTATAAAAGATACACACACATACATTTATTTTATTAAAAAGCAAGGACTGGGTATACCACTACTAGAGTTGAACTGCCTCATATGTTGAAGAATTATTCCTAAACATGTAGCTAAAATCCATGCAATCATTGCTGCTGCTATAACTGGCAAATTATGCAAATTTACATGTCATAATGCTCTTCTTTTTCTCCATCACTTCTCCTACTAATTATTTTCTAATTTCTCTTCCCAGCCATTAAAGTGAAAAAAAAAGACAGAAACTCCTGTCTGTAGCTGTCTGTGTTTTATTCAACCAAAACTCCATTTTCTTGCACAAAATCTAGAGTATTTAACTGTGGGTGGTGCCATCTTAACAATGAAACAGGTTTAACTGAACAGGACATTTTAAATGTGCTGTGAGAGCAGTTTTATAGTAACCCAAGAGCTACTATTTAAGGACTTTCAATTCTTTCAAATTCATTTCCTACTTAGAACCATTTTTTTCCTCATTTCCTACTCACTTCTTTCTCCTTTTTTTCCTTCCTTAGCATCATAAATTTGAGAACTAACAGGTAACTCAGAGATCATGCAGTCGAACATCCTCATTTTATATTTGAACAAACTAAGACTCAGGGAAGTTAAGGAATTTACCCAAAATCGTACTGGTAGCAAAGCCTCCCTCCTTATATAGATTTTCCAAGCATATAATTCTCTATGCTTTAAATGACACTGACCTAAAATGTCCACTTACCAGGAAGCTTCATGACAATTGGCATCTTTGAAAGAAATAGTTCAGTCAAAAGTCCTAGAATTGCTTTCAGGCCCTCAGGCTCCATTTTCTTCTGTAGTCCTAGCAGTGAGAAGATGACGGAGTGGGATGGAGCTCATAATTTAGAGCAGGGATTCTTAACTGGTTTTTGTTCTATGATCCTTCTGGAAATCTGGGGAAGCCTATGGTGATATGTTCTCAAAATATTTATAAATACTTTAAAAGAGGCCTAAGATTACAAAAGAAATTGATTATATCGAAATATAGTTATATATGTGTATATGCATATATACACATATATATACATATATATATATATATTTTTTTTAAGTTTACACATCTTAGATTAAGAACCCCAGATTTCAATCAAACATCACAGCAGGTTTTCTTGTGTAGAAATAGCCTAGTCTATGAAAAGGTCAAGGAATAAAGAGTTTGAAGGAGAGTTGATAGAGAAGATTAGTTTATATTTTCCTGCCAAACAAGGTATCAATAAAATCAATTAGCCTCCGCAAAAGGAAAAAAAGAGTAAGAGGTTGTATTTATATAGGACTTAAGGTTTGTGGACTACTTTATATATGTTAAGTCATTAAAGTGATGGAGAGAAAAAAAAACCTAATTTGTGTTTTAGGATATTAAGAATATTTAGTATAGGGCAAGAGTTGCAATTCTATAACAATAATCATGTTAAGTTTGTAATTAAGACCAAAGTAACAATGAACCAAGGGCTGCAGCAGTATGAGCCAAACAAATTTTGGAAGACCACAGAAAGTGTCAGGTTGAGCTAAATGGCCTACAGCACTGGGATGAAAACAAATAAAACAAACAAAAAAAGGGGGGAAATGGAAAACATTAACGGATAATTAAAATATTCCCAAGACTCATCTTGCAAAGGATACCTAGGGATAGAGACTGAGCCTGTGATTTCCTTGTTATAGGGAACTCCCAGGAAAGGACTCTCCCTCTACCAATGCAAGTTGGCACCTTCTCTGCAACCTCTAGTCTTAGAGAGCTGCCCAGAGCAGAAGTGTCAAACACAGGTCCTGCAATACTCCTGGGAGTGGTGGTGAAGGGGGAGCTGAACCAGATTAAAAGGTAATTGAAAACTAATTAACAAAATATATAGAAATATAATAGATCATAGATAACATTAATCTTGCATCCCACAAGGATCCTTATGTATCTGTCAATGGCCCGTTCTATTTGAGTTTGATACCACTGGCTTAGAGCCCTGAGAGGTTAGATGACTTGAAATGAATACAATAAGTAAAAACGGGCCAACATGGATGAAGAAGGAAGCAGAAGTAATCAAGAGTGAGGAAAAGGGAGCAGATAGGGTTGGAGAGATTACATAACAAGAGAGTTAGAAAGTGTACAAATATATCATTTGAAAATATGAGATTGCGCCAGCATTTAAAATACCCATTAAAGGTATTTTTCAAGTATCTGAGGAACCAGTAATAGAAATACATTGCCACAAAAAGAAAGAGTACATCTCTCATACATAGCTAAGTGCCCCCTTTATTTTCCCAAAGCTGAATATGGGAATTCAACTAGCAAAGTGGGGTGCTTGGGAATCTCATTTATATTCTATTGCATGACCAGAGTCCAACTGGCAGAATACATGATCTATCTACAATGAAAGAAATTGCAAATATTAGATAAAAAGCAGCTGATGGTGCAAAACTGGGTGCCAGTCAAACAAAGAAGGAATGCAATAAAACTCAGCTTCCCATAAATAAATGAGGATCCGAGATTACTAGCAAAGGCTTATGGCAGTTTCAAGTAATCTGGGAAGTAAAAATTTAACATTGGAATTGAGACCAATCTAGTTATTTCACAGCATATAAGGGCAAGCATTAGCTGAATGAATTTGTAAGTTAACTCAGCAAATCTGCAATGAGATGGAAGCAGAAGAAAAGAAAGAAAATGCCCAATCTATGAAATTCAGAGCAGTCAATGATTCAAGAGTTTAGTAGGGAATGAATATCCAATCTGGAGCACAGTGTTTGAGGTTGAACATCCTGTATCAAAGCATATCAAACACAAGCTAAAGTGAAACACGACAGAGCATTAGGTCCAGCTTCAGCATAGCTGTGGACACTTTGGGGTCCCCTTATTAGGAGATGGGTCACATCCCACTGCATGACACCTGACACCAGTTGTTTGCAGGACCTGGATGGGCTCCTTCCATTATTAATTTTGCACCTCAGGGCACATGGAAAAAGGCCTCACTTTAGTGTCCATTTCCTGCTGCCTCTTCAACTGTCAATGCCAGCAGGAGTCGGCAATGAAAGGTGCCCCCTTAAAGCTAGCCTGGGTCAGTGTCATTGTGAAAACTGACAGCTTTGGGAAATACCACTATTTGAGGAAGAAGGCGACTGTCACTTGCGCCTCCTACTTCTTTTCTGACAAAGAAAGATTCACCCATATTGGGGTGGGGGTGGGCAATGGAGGAAATAGCAAGTAGTCACCTATTTGGAAGCAGAATTTCATTTGTGGATATGGGGTGAGAAATGGTCCTCAACTGCGCTCCCCCAGAAAGGAGGGGGATGAAATAGATTTTTCTGTCTGAACTTAATGTAGCAAACCGCTTTAGGATGTAAGACAGCCAAGATGATAAAGCAACTCAGAGAATCTTAGTTAATCAAAAAAGGAAGAAAAACCATTAGTTTCTGCATTCTATAGAAATGTGGTCATTAGGCAGAGAGATAGCTCTGAGGGAGCCTCAGCTCCTAGGCATGGAGTGGACAGCTGCTCCAAGGCTAATTGTGATCATGTCAAATAAAAAATAAATTTAAAAATAAATGTTAAAACCTCCTCAGACATCAAGATTCAACATTAAGAAGAGGCTAAAGGGACATTTCTAGCCTCAGAGCACATGTTAATATTTTTTAAAAGTGGCAGAAGTGGAATGTTTGGGATAATGGGAGAAGTTTGAGGACATATAAGTTTTGTGAGACATATCTACTAATTGAAAGGAATGACCAAGATGGATACGCTTCCTCCCTTTCCCTAGCGGAAAGCCAATGTTACAAAGTACATCTTTTGTAAAAACAAAGAAGTAAGATTAAAATAATTAACCATCTTATTTGCATTATGAAATATAAAGCAATCTGTCTGTGGAATAGCCTAGGGTACCAAACCAGTGACACATATAACCTCAATAATATGCTATTCACCCATTGCTTTCCACAAAAGGAGACTAGAGTCAGGTACCTACTTTAAGTAGTTCAAAATGGAGTATTACCATAAACCACATGTGAAATATTCCTGGTGAGATCTATTTGGATTAAAAAGAGAAGAGGATGCTAGAGAAAGTCTCCCCTTCCTTGCACAACAATATAAAAAGAGGAAAGTCAAGGTTAGTATTTTCATTAAATATGTGAAGTCTCCATAACTGAATTAGTATCAGCAAACAAGCATTTATTAAGCCCCTACCAGGTGATTCTGTGGACAGAGAGTTAGTTTTAGAGTCAAGAAGACCTGAGTTCAAATCTTGCCTCAGATGTTTTCTAGTATGTGACCCAGAGCAAGTCATTAACCTCTTTCAGTCTCAGTTTCTTCATCTGTAAAAATGGGGATAATAATAGCACCTACCTCACAGAATTGTTATAAAGATCAAATGAGATATTATTTGTGAAGTACTTTGCAAAACCTCAAATTATATATTATAGGTATACATACACACATGTGTGTTTGTATGCATATATACTAGATATTATTTTTGCTATGTATTAGGTACAGGGGACAACAATACAAAAAGTGAAAGAGTGAAACAATTCCTCCCTTTAAAGAATTTATATTCTATGGAAAGACAAGGATAAGGGGGGAAAGGCTCTGCATCTTTATTGAGGTGAATTATCTATTCATACTACACCTGCATATAAGTGGCAGTTGTTACCAGATGACTAGAAGTGCGTTTTGGACAGCATAAACCCAGAAGTCAAATATCAGCAGTGGATAACCGAGAAAATACATAATTTATATGATTTTAACCAACATGATATAATGTATCATTTCATCCTTATAATACTCTGAAGTAAACAGGTCAGATGTGTGTGTTTGTGTGTGGGTGTGTGGGTGTGTGTGTGTGTGTGTATACATATATATATGTGTGTGTGTGTGTGTATAGATATGTGTGCACATATGAGTGTGTATATGTATACATGAGTGTGTATATGGGTGTGAATATATGTGTGTATACATATGTGAGGTGTATGTATAGATATGTGGGGTGTAGGTTATATTCAGGGAAGACTAGCACCTTTGGTGTGAAGGCTGCTGAGCCCTTTTCAAGGATGCTTTGGTGTCCACCTGATCCACCTAACTCTCACCTGCGGCTCCAAGAAACTGTAGCATGCACAGTGGCCACACCCCAGTTACCTGTTTGCGCAGGTGGGCTAAACCAGGTTGAGGGTAACCGAGGGGTCTCAAACCCCTCCAACTCAGTGAGTTAAGGAAGTGTCTTCCCCAAGCATGTGAAGACTTCCCCAGTGGAATGGGTGGATGAGAACAATTTATTCCAATGGCCATGAAGGCAGCTGAAGCAGGCACGATGGACCACTTAGAACAGACCCGCATAACAGGTAGGGGCTAAAGTTAATATAGGCTAAACTTCTTCGGGCCACACATAGGATTTTAGTGGCTCACTTTCCAAGTAAAAATATAATTAATGAGTAAACTATTTCTCAAAAACACTTTTTTTTAATCAGGACATAATCCAGAAACTACAATCAGCAAACGCTTCTTTATGAAGTCACCTTAAGTAAAAGACTTCAAAGCAGCAGCAATTTCTTTAGAAATCTGAAAACTAACCTTAGCAGCCACTTCATTTTCTGAGTTTACTTTCTTAAAAAATCATTGTTCCCCACTGAAATTTTTCAATCATGCAGATGCTTTAATTTGTTCTTCATTGGTGTCCAATTTGCTTAAGTCAGGATGTTTTGATTCGAAATGGCGACGAAAATTGTATTCCTTCAGAATGGCTATCACTTCTTCGCAAACAAGTATCTATCTGTCCACTCTGTATTAAAGACTGTATGTTCTGATTCAACGTTCCATTTCTTTTTATCACCCATTTTACAAAGTCACCCCCAAAACTGTAATGTTAGAACCAAAAAATCTCCACAGCAACTGCTCATCTACAAAGAAATATTGAATTGAGTGTTTGACTTTGAAGACAGTATCAGACACTCATGTAACTTGGAGGGTGGCCTTGCAGCAAGGAAGGGGAAGAAGCTCCTCCAGTTATTGCCACACATTGCATAGCGGGGATCAACTGTGTTGGTGTATGGCTGCACCCATTTTGTCCCTGTTCAATGCCAGTAATGACGAAAAACACAGTGAAAAGATATAATTCCCGCTCCTCTCAGACTAGAGACAGACTGATGATGGTTGGTTGCTGTGGGTCATGTGACAAATAGCATCGAGTGCACCTCCCAAGTTACATGACAGACACAATAGTGACTAGTGGAAGGTGGATTAAGTGGGACATGGGCAAAGCACATCTTACATCTTTACTTTCTTTTACATTGTCTACATTTTTCGCAGGCTGCCTTTGATGGTCTGTAAGCGGCTTGCAGGCCACATGTTGTGCAGGCCTGGCTTAGAGCTTGGTTATGTATCAAAGACACTAAGGTCATCCGCTGCATCTCAGGCCATCATCAGTCATCTTGACTCTGTCCTACCACTGGAAGAGAGAAGCTGGTGACTTTGTACCTTACTTAAATCCAATTACACACAAATCAAAAGACATCACCCAGCTAACATAGTGATGCCATTTTGGTCCTCTTCAAGAACAAAAGACAACAATCACACCCATAGATATGTTTATAATGTATATTTGTGTGTATGCATATATATACTATATAGAAAGAATTTGCAAATACAGATATCAATATCAGTGGAGATATATGTGTAGGTATACACACACACATCTATCTGCATCTGCATGTATTTGTGGAAGAGGAGGTCTACACCACTGATTTCATTGAAGAAACTCTCTCTACCAATGAAGACCTGAAGCTCATAGTCTTAAGACAGTTTCTTGGGGCACTGAGGCTTTAAAAGACTTAAAACCAAAGTCACACAGTAAATAGCTATATATGTCAGAAGCCAGATTTGACCCCATGTCTTCCTGCCTTCAGGGCCAACTCTCTTTCCACTGTACCATGCTGATACAACATTAAAAAAATAATTTTTATATTGTGTGTTAAGGAATACAAAACATTTTCCTCACACTAATTTGTGAGGGTAGACAGTGCAGATTTATTATCCCCATTTTCTAGATAGGAACACTGAACTCCAAAGAAATAAAATTACTTTCCCATGATCACAAAGCTAGTAACTATTGGGTGCAGGCTTGATCCCACGTCCCCAGACCTTTAGTCCAGGGCTCTTTCCATTAGAAAGGTATTCCTATTCCTATTTTAAAGATAAAGAAATTACGATTCCTAGAAGTGGCTATGCAGCTAAGTAAATGGATGATCAGGAGCTGACCTCAGATTTTCAGATTCTAAATTTAGATTCTCTCACCTCTGTGACATCTAAGACACACTTACACTTTTTATACACAGATCAAATGTTTGTGTCACATGACATACAATGTCATGTCTCCTGTAACTTCTGTCCTACCACTGGATTCTGTAAAATGCTTCTAGATTAAATAATGAATGAACTGATAGGGAATTTGGAGGCCATATAATTCAGCCCTTCTGTTTTGTATATGAGAATACCGAGGCTGAAGGGGTTAAGTGATTTCTACAAAGACTCACAGAGAGTAAATATCAGTTCAGGCTGATTCCCTTACTAGTAACTATGATCTCTATGCTACCTTTCAGCTCTAAAATGCTATGACTCTGTTATTCCATGTGACATCATATTCTTGCTAGAGCAATGTTGTTGGTGGTGTTGTTCAGTCATTTTCAGTCCTGCCCGACTCTTCATGACCTCATTTGAGGTTCTCTTGGCAAAGGTACTGGAGTGGTTTGGCGTTCCCTTCCCCAGCTCATTTTACAGGTGAGGAAACTGAAGCAAATAGGGTTAAGTGACTTGCCCAGGGTCACACAGCTACTGAGTGTCTGAGGCTGGATTTGAACTCAGAAAGATGAGTCTTCCTGACTTCAAACCAGGTACTCCATCCACTGTGCCACTTAGCTGTCCTTTCTGGAGCAATAGTTAAAAACAAATATATTTCAAGGAAAAACTGAGTATACTTATCACTACAGATAAGCCCCACTTATCTAAACACTGGCTTGTGTAAAGATGCATTTATCTTTCCTTGCTATACTCCCAGGCATTTCTGGTGAGGGATTGGAGGAGGAATTCTAAGGGTAAAGGTTCTAATTACCTCCTGAGTAGTTCTGTATTAGTCTTGCAATCATTTGCAGTTATGTCAGTCTTCCCTACCTAGAAGGGATGGGTCTAACTTTGTCCAGACTGGCCAGCTCTCAGCAGTATGTCAGAATTCTCCATTACTGCTTTGCTTTCCTCAAGGCAAGGAACTGCTGTTACTCAAAACAGATGAATATTTGGGACTGTGCTACGTCCTAATGTTTGTCCTTTCTCTTAGCAGCAGGTCCTCCCGTAGGGACCATGAGATGGACAGCTAAACCTTTTTCTGTGCTTTTGTTTTTCCCGGCATTTTAAAACCATTCAATGAAATATCTTTCTGCACGTTATCAACAATGTTTGATTTTACTCAGTAATAATAATGGGCTAACATTGATTTATCTTTTCATAGTTTATAAAGCATTTTACATACATTATCTTCTTTGGTGTCTCAAAATAATTCTGTGAGGTAAGTGCAAGTATTGTAATTCCCATTTTATAAGTGAGGAAAGTGTGGCTCAGAGAGGCAAGTCAGATGTCTTGCCTACAATCACACAGCTTCTGCTGAGTTGTCATTTTCCATTGTATCTAACTCTTCATAACCCTATTTTTAGGTTTTTCTTCATAGAGATATTGGAGTGGTTTGCCATTTCCTTCTCCAGCTCATTTTACAGATGAGGAAACTGAGGCAAACAGAATTAGGTGACTTGTCTGAGGACACTTAGCTAGTAAGTGTCTGAGGCCAGATTTGAACTCAGGTCTTACTGACTCCAGGCCTGGCACTGTTTGCTGTGCTGCATAGCTGCCCACAATTGCATAGCTAGTAAATGGCAAAATTTAGCTTGGAACCAAGAAATCTTGATTCCAATTCTAACGCATTTTTCACTATATTTATTCATCATACATGGCGCTAGTAACTAAAGACAATTTCTATACACAAAAATTAAATTCAGTTCATTTTTATAGTAACATGATTGTAGAGGGCTGGCTTCGGGGAGTTGGAGGGCTTAGGCCAGCCCAGGTCTGACCTGCAGATTGTACTAAGCCTGACAGCTGTGAAACTCAGGATGTCAGCTCACCACCCCCCTGTTCCTTCTCTTGAGAACAGGATGCAGGAAGGGAGGAAACGGATGGGGTACAGGACAGGACACAGGAAAGAATGTAACAGACAAGGTACAAGGAAGTAAGGAAATCACTTAATTAGATTTGTACTTTTCATGAATAATAATGTTACTATTGCTTGATTCAGTACTATATAAGCCTGAGCCCTCAGATCAATAAACAGAGTTTGTTCTTCACTGCTCTCACCTGGCCCGTGATTCTTTCTGTCTTCACACTCTGCTGGCATCAGACCACAGCCAGGGACACGGCGCTCCCGGCACATTATCCTCAGGGTTTATATTACAAGTAAGCATACATTTTAGGTATTACTTGTTCAACAAACATTTATTAATTATCTGCTTTGGGCAAGTCATGGTGTAAAATGCTAAGGATACAAACACATATATCATATACTGCTCTCAAGCAACTTACAAATTAAGTAAGAAAAGCTATACAAATACATAGGAATAAGGGGGCATGCCGACAAATGTTTAACAACTGGCTCTCCCAAAATACACACCAAATACACTTTTAAGTTTAATCTGCATTATTATCATTGTCTCCATCACTCTAGACAACCAACAAAACAATAAATCAAACCCTGATACGCAGCTTCTGCTGATTCCCAAGATGTAAACACTCAAAATGAAAATGCATTAATCAGCTCTCATGAGCTGCCTCTAGCAACACTTCTGCATATGATCTGAGGGGGGGAGAGAGAGGAGTGTGGAGAGTCTGAGGCAAAGATCTGGGTGAAAAAGGGGAGGCTGCTTTGGGCCCTCAAAGGAAAGATGGGTACAAGTCTGTTCTGGGCATAGAATCATAGATGAGGCAGAAGGAGCCTCAGAAGCTATCTAGTCTAACTCTCTTGTTTTATACATGAGGACATTGTGGCCCAGTGAGTTTAAATGTCTTGTCCAAGGTCACACTGGTAGAATTTAAACCCAGGTCCTCTATGACCTCTCTGGAGACAACAAATGAGAAGAGAATGTAGAGTGCAGGAGAATAATGGAAGATGGAAGAAGTTTAGTTTAACTGGATGGTGGAATACATACAGGAGAACGTTGTTCAATCTTTTTTTCAGTAGTATCCAACTCTTCATGACCCCACTGTGGAAGTTTTCTTGGCAAAGATCCTGGAGTGGTTTGCCCTTTCCTTCTCCAGCTCACTTTACAGATTAGGAAACTGAGGCAAATAGGGTTAAGTGACTTGCTCAGGGTCACACAGCTACATCCTAACTCCATGCACAGTGCTTTATCCACTGCACCACCCAGTTGCCCATATAAGAGTGTAGAATAAAGCCAGAGAGGTTGGATGAAGCCAGTTTGGGGAGTTGGGGCACACTGGATGCCCAAGTCAGGGATTTAAACTTTATTATTTTGACAGCGGGGAACTAGTGGCGGTTCTTAGGAAAAAGAGATGCAAGAAGTTATAAAACTATAATTGGATAGCATGGTGGCGACTCCATTAGACTACAAAATATTCCCCTCCTGGTGCAGTCGAGCCATTGATAGTCATACAGCCAAGGACTGGTGAAAACTGTTGGACTAAGAAGCCAAGAACCCCTTGCCAGGAATCTTCTCCTTGAAGCAGGTGGTGAAATTAAATAGTCCACAGTTGAGTTAAGTGCATATGCCCACAAGTCCAATAAGAAGGACTGGCTGGCCTCCAGCAGTATAGAAGATAAGTAAGGGCCAGCAGCAATCTGAATATTAACACATTAAAAAAAAAACTGACTATAACAAAGAAAGATAAAGTTGCGAGCATGTCAATTTTAGAACTCAATGGAGTTCTACTGTTTGACCCAGAAATTATCTTAGAAATCTATTCCCAAAACATCCTAAAAAGAAGGGGAAAAAGCACATATCTGTCCAAAAATATACAAAGCTGTTCTATTAGTAGTAGCAAAAACTTGAAAACAATCTTTGTTGTCCAACATTTGGAGAATGGCTAAATAAATTATAGTATATAGATAGAATTACATATCGTGTTGCTATAAACTGACAAGTACAAACCAATACAGGTAAATATGGAAAGACCTACATGAAGTGACTCAGTGAAATCATCAGAATCAAAAGTAGGATATACATGTAATATAACTACATATATGCATATATATTAAGGTAGAGAGGGAGGAAGGAAGAAATGGAGGAAAAGAAGGAAGGAAGGAAAGAGATGGAAGAAAAGAAAGAAGGAAGGAAGGAGCAAAGGAAGAAGAAACGAAGGAAAACAGTCCAAAGTGGCAGAACTTCCAGCTGGCCTATAAGACAACAGAACAAAAGCAAACTGCTTGTTTCCTATTGTTAACCTCATTTCAGTTCGGCCTTGACACTAGGGGCTCAGAGTAAGAGTTTGCACTTTGTTTTCTATGTCTATTTGATTGTCTGCTTTTAATGATGCTTATTAAGTTCATAATAAAAAAAACATTTTAAAAATTATTTGATGGCTCCATACTATACTGCTAGTAAGGAGGGCAGTATAGTTAAGCTCTATGGGTAGGAGGGAAGGCAGTATCTGTAGCTGATAGTTCTGAGAAGTACACCATCTCTCCCTTTCTGGAGTAGATTTACATAGACAAACACAGAGGAGGAGACAGAGAGAAAGACAGAAACAGAGGCAGAGACAGAGAGACAAAAAGACAAAAAGAGACAGAGAGACAGATAGGTAGACAGAGACAGAGAGTCAAGGAGAAGCAGGGCATTTGTGAAACTGATCCTAACTATATTATCTGTGCTGTACAGAATGTGACCTTGCAGATGAGAAAGCAGGACCGAAGTAGGGCTTTGTCGAAGCACACCAGCTTGTTGATACAGGCTGGTGGTCCTTGAATACCTTTGCCTTTATGCCCATTGGTATAGTCCCAACCCGCTTGGATGTTCTCTTGGCAAAGCCCTTTGCACAGGATTATTCTACCTCGCCACCCCAGGTCTGGAAGAATATAAAGAATGCCCAGGGACTTGTCTGGATGATAAATATATGTCACAAGGTTGGCAAAAGTGGTGCCTTCGGCCATACTTTTTGAGCCATTCTGCTCGCGTAAAGAGCATCAGTTTTAATTGTCAGGTACTCTGACAGTCTTGGGCAATAAAAGCCATACAAATGGATGCATGAATTATGATATCAGTTCTATCAGGTTATGTTACAATCAGGCTCCCCTTCGAACTGGCCATTGTATTATATTGCAATAGCCGGTTAAACCTCCAGGCTCTCTACTGATCACACATTGGAAAACCCATCATTACCCTCCCATGGCATTTCCTGCTTGAGACAAGTTTTGTCTCATTTTCAAGAAACGCTTTTCTCTAGTGCACAGTGTCTGCTTCTGATCTCCTGGCTGCTCAATGGTCTTTGACCCAGGACTATAATTCCCTGCTCTACCCCAGTCTCTAGTTTCTACATCATCCCTGGCTCTTGAATCAGATTCATAACTTTTATACCTAGAGCAAATAGGACAAAGTCCATGGCAAGTTATATGGAATGAACCTTAGGGACCTTTCTCTGTAGCATGTGTGTGTGTGTGTGTGTGTGTGTGTGTGTGTGTGTATTGTGAGGTGTGAGCTAAGGAATGGGGTGGGTTAAGGCTGAGGAGCAATTCATCAGGACTGCATGAGCTACGGGAAAGAAATCTGCATCATTTGTTAGCATCCTACTTAAATTCATTATTCTTACTTGTGCTAATCTCTGATGTTTCTAAGCTGTTATAGAACTGCAAGTAATGTTGTTAGCACCCTCTAAATTTGACCTCCCAGGGATAAAGTCCTGAGCACTCCACCCTGGTTATATCTCTGCTCGGTCTTACCCTTCTCAAACTAACTTCTGATAACAACTAACTCCTGCCTGCTTGCTTAGTTTAGACTTACTGCTCTGGCTTTCAGCAATGACTTTCTTCCAGCATCCTTCTTTGTTCCGGGCAGTCGACTTGACATGACCCTGAACTTTATTCTCAACTTCTGCCTTGGCTCTGGTGGTCCTGGCTTCTAGCCCTGCATTGTTCATCAACAATTGTCCACGGCCCAGTCTGACAGATTCAGTGTGTGCCCAGCATGTGCAGAAAATGTTACAACTGAGGGCACATGTGTATCATGAATCTTCAAAGATTTAAATATAGATTACTTAGAGTTTGCAGTCAGACTGGGCAATGGAGACAAGTTGTCCAAACCCCGATCCATCATACATTATAAGCCTCATAACTGACAAGATGCAATCAATTTTGTTTGTATTCCCATTTGGCAATCACAAGTGCCATCCTCTAACTTTGAGCTTTTTCAAGAAAGTATTCATCACATATATTTTTGCTGTTTCTACAAATGCTACAAGCCTTTCTCCTTTTTATTCTCTGTGTCTGCTCTTAAAAGAAACAAAAAAGAACAATAAACTATTTTTATTCTACCTTTTTTTTCTGATTTCCTCATTTAGATCTCCCACAAGGATACCATACATTCAATTGTTTGTTCTCATTGGTGTTTCGTTCTCTTCCACTTTGCTGAAATGGTAATAAGGAATAGGTGAGCTCTCTATACTGCTGTCAGTTAGACAGCAGAGTACAAAAGTCGATGAAGGTGATAGACCAAGAAATAGAAAGGACCTCAGAGGATATATAGCCCAACCCCTTCACTGGATGGATGAGGAAATTGAGGCCCAGGGAAGTCAGTAATTTGCCCAAGGTCATAAAGGTAGTAGGTAACAGAGGCAAGATTTGAACCCAGGTCATCCGATTCTAGGGTCTATATTCTTCCCACTTCATCCTGAGACTCCCAGAGCCTCAAGAAGTTTCCAATCCTAAAAGGGGCAGAATAGGATGAACTAGGCAGTCAGACTGGGTGATTCCTCACTACCTTTCATTCTCCCCCACATCCAATTTGTTTCCAAGGCCTGTTGATTTCACCTTTGCAACATCTCTTGAATATGTTCCTTTCTCTGTTCTGACACTGACATCACTGTGGTCCAGACCCTCATCATCTCACACCTAGACTATTAAAATAGCTTGCTGGTGGGTCTGCCTACCATAAATCTCTCACCACTTCAGTGTATCCTCCATTCAGCCCCCAAAAGTGATTTTCCTAAAATGCAGCTCCAATCATGTCACTGTACACCTACACAATAAACTCCTGTGGCTCCCTATTGCTTCCAGGACCAAATACAAAGTGCTCTGTTTGGCATTCAAAACCCTTCATAACCTAGGCTCCTCCTACCTTTCCAGTCCTCTTATACTTTACTCCCTGACATGTACTCTTTGATCCAGGGAAGTTGGCCTCCTAGCTGTTCCTCAAACAAAACACTCCATGTCTCAGTTCCATGCATTTTTCCTGGATGTTCCTAATTCCTGGAATGCTCTCCCTCTAATACTCCACTTACTGATTTCCCTAGCTTCCTTCAATTCCCAACTAAAATCCCATCTTTTACAGGAAGTCTTCCTCAAAGTCTCTTAGTTCTAGTGGCTTCCTCTGTAAATTATTTCCTATTTATCCTGTATATAGCTTGTTCGTACATATTTATTTGCACGTTGTCTTTCCCATTAGATTATAAGCTCCTTCAGAGCAAGGATTCTCTTTAGCTTCCTTTTATATCACCAGCTTTTAGGTGCTTAATATATATTTATTCATTCATAGTCTGATAGGTTGGTTGTTTAGTTACGCCTTCTCAGTCTTCTCTAATGCATCATCATCAATATCCCACCATCTATGATTGGCTATACCCCAGGATTCGATCTTAGCATAGCTCCTTCTCGTCTCTCTTGACACTCTCTTTCTGAATGAGATCCTTAGCCTCCATGAGTTCAACTATTATATCTATGCATATGATTCCCACACCTATGTAATCAGTCTTCTGTCTCCTGAATTCCAAATGTCTACTAGACTTTTTCACATGAAAGTCCTATAGATATCAAATGAGGGCCTATCACTGCAGTAATTTTAATGAGAGCTACTTAAGCTCTGGGAGTGTTTAATTGAGGAGAATTGATTAGTTTATCTTCCCCATTTCAATTCAGTCAGTCAATAAGCATTCATTAAGCACCTAGTATGTGCCAGCACTGAGTTAAGTGCCGGGATTCAAAGAAAGACAAAAGACAGCCCCTGCTCTCGAGGATACACAAACAATTTAAGTACAAACACAGGATGAAAAAGGAATAATCAACAAAAGAAAGGGACTAACATTAAGAGGGATCCAGAAAGGCTTCTACATTTGGTGGGAAAAGTCTCTCTAACTGAAAGATTATGTAAGAAATTAGCATACCCATTGGAGAGAAGAAAAATGAGAGAATCAACATATGAGATGTGCGTGTTCAAATGAGATATTTTTAAAAGATGTTCTGTACAGGGAGAAGAGACCCTTTCTACTTGCTTCCAGCTTTGGGAGGGCATATGCTTGACTTCGGCTTTCTGCTTGGATAAATGTATTTATTGGATATTCACTAGCTGTGATAGTTTGTATGCAACTAATATTTGGCGGTAAAGGGAGTCAGGCTTTCAGACATGTGCTTCGTCCCTCCCTCCTTAAGGGGCAGTGATCAGGAAAGTATCTTGAACCTACTAACGAAATCATTTCCCCTAAACTAACAATACAGGGGGCAGATATATTTTTAGATTGGTACCCCCTCTTTGAGGAGAGCAGAGGGACCATCCTAGTGGCTCCAATTTCCTGCTCCCTTCCAGGCAGAATTCAAATTCTCCCTCGGAGAGGAATGGGCCAGATTCCAGAGCTATTCATGGCTCCCTGTGAGCCTCACTGAGCAATCAATTGTGAACATTCATAATCTACATGAGAAACACACACACACACACACACACACACACACCTTTCACACCGATTTAACTCATAACTTTCTTGAGCTAGTCTCTATATTCTGAAGCATGTTATTTGGACAGAGTGGCCAGATCAGCTTTCACTTAGGGATTTTTATTCAGTTCTTCATATTGGAGTATCTTGCATAGGTGAAATGGACCAGCTGGCAATTATCTAAGTCTAAAGGAGATCCTTAAAGAAGACTTCAAACACAACACATCTAAAGAGAACTTCTTATACCTTTCTTTACCTTCTTTATTTTTCTTGTGTTTTTTGTCTATGTTTTCTTTCACAGAATGACTTACCTGGAAATGTGTTTCGTGTCACTGCACATGTATAACCTATGTCAAACTGCTTGCCTTCTCAATGCAGGGGTGGGGGAAGGAGGCAGAAAAAAATTTTTTTTAAAAAGAGTGTTAAAATTGTTTTTGCATGTAATTGGGAAAACCTAAAATATTAAATAATAAAAAAGTAAAGAGAACTTCTCCCCTACCAAATTAATAATAATAATAATAGCCCCTTCTCTATCTAAAAGGGCAGCCAGGTGGTACAGCAGATAGAGAGCACCAGGCTTAGAATCAGGGAGACGCATCTTCATGAGTTTAAATATAACCTCAGACATTTACTTGTTGTGTGACCCTGGGCAAGTCATCTTTCCAGTCACCCTGATTATCAAACTTGTTACCATTCTAAAGTCTCCATTCTCTGTCGCTCCCCACTTCGAATCAGTTGCCATGTGTCATTTATTCTACCTTCACAAAGTCTCTCACCTTTTTCTACTCAGACAGATACCCACCTACTTCAGACTCTCATCACCTCTCACTCAGACTACTGCCATAACTTTCTTCCTGGTGTCCCCAACACAAGGCTCTCCTGTCTACAATCTATCCTCCATACAGCTGCCAAATTAATATTCCTACAACATAAGACACTCTCCTTCCCCTGCTCAAGAAATTTCAGAGACTTTCTCTTGCCTCTAGGATAAAATAGAATATTGCTGTTTAAGATTTAAAGCTCTTCACAATACAATTCCAACCTATCTTTCTTTCTGGACTTATTTCTTATTACTCCCTGCTGCGTACTTTATGTTTTAGACAAACTGACTTGTTTCTTGTTCTCCATATCCTGTCTCCATGCCTGCTCCTCTTCCTAGAATGCCCTCATTGCTCAGTTGCACTTCTTAGAATCCCAAGCTCCCTTCAAGGCTCAATTACAATGCCACCATTATAATGTCATTTTTAAGAATCCCAATTGTTGGTGGGTTCTCCAACCTCTAAAATTATTTTATATTCACTATTTACATATGTTGCATATGTTTAAATGCCTTGATGGCAGGGAACATTCTAGTTTTGTCTTATCACTTCTTAAAAAATTAATAAATACTTCTGCAATTTAACTGAACTGAATTGAATTGAATTACTGACATCTTGACCTCTCTCTAGTATCTGCTAATCAGCTTTCTCTTTTTATAAATATCTCCTCTTTTGACTTCCCCAGTATTCACAGAACTGATTATTCTACTACCTCTTTTATAATTCCTTCTTTGTCTCCCCAGCTGGCTACTTCTCTTCTTCACTCACATAACGTAATAATAAGAAATAGAACAAAAAAGAACAAGAAGATAAAGAAGAAGAGAATGATGTAGAAGAAGAAGATTAATAGTAAGAGCTAAAAAATTTCTAAGGCACTTTTAAGTTTACAATACTTTATGCACATTCTTCCATTTGATTCCCACAGTAACCCAGTCCCTCTGCTTTTCTCTTGCCCCTCTCAAAGATCTTAACTACTGTCCTGGCTTCAACTATCACTTCTCTCCAGATGAAATCTATACAGATGGCATATCTATATCTCCTGCCTTATACATACATACCTAGCTAGTATCTCAAAATCAATATGTCTAAATGGGAATTCATCATATCCCCACCCCCCCAAAAAAAAACAGTTTACTTTCCTTACTTTACTATAGGTTTGACAAAGGTGCCATCATTTTCCTAGTTACCCAGACTGAAAACTTCAGAAATATTTTAAATTTTTCCTTCTTCCTTGCCTAGAATACTTATTACCACTACTGCCACCACCACTGCTGCTACTGCTGCTACTGCTGCTGCTGCAGCTCTTCCTCATCCTCAGCAGCATCAGCATCACATTTCTATAGTCTTTTAAGTTGAAAATTTTCTTCATGTACATTATCTCATCTTATCTTCAAAATGACCCTGTGAGATTATGCTATGAGATTACTGCTATGATTATCTCCATTTCACACATGAAGGCACAGAAACTTGGAAAAATGAATTGACTTACTAGGATCACACAATTAATAAATGTCTGAGGTGGAATTCCAGCCCTAGTCATCCCAGCTCCAGATCTAACGCTGTCAATGCCAATCTGACTGCCCATCACTCACCAAGTCTCTACCAATGTAGGTCACCTTAATCTAAAATAAGTAACTGCAGTTAATTAATTTGGGAGTTACTATATATAGCTGAAATAGCAAACCTATACAGGGTCACATCAACTAATTTCCTTCTGTTTTATAAATATTGATGGTATGATCATATAGGAGCTACTTAGGCTTCACTTGTAATATGTAAGCTCAGACCATTTTGGGCTATGTGAACTATATCTATGAGAACACTCTAGTTAATGCAATATTCCTGCTTAACAAACACATTTTCTCTCTGCTTTGGATTCTGTGTACCTTTAGAATTCACTGGATAACTTATAGAACTCACATGCATGTCCTACCTGGCTTAATGTCTGACATCTTTTCCCAGAGCACTTTACAGGTCCTGTGGTCTAGACCATGGCTGTGAATCAAAGGATATGTAAGAGTGCCTTTAACATTTTGTGATTTGCTGGGGTTCTTTCCATTCAGAGCATTCCAACCAGAAAGTACATCCATTAATTACCATTAGCAGAGTAGTACCTAGTAATAAAATGAAAATTCTTATACTTACCGTAATAATTTACTGGTCGTCTATCCAAAAAAAAAAAAGTCCTAAAAGGACTGTAACATAAGACATATGAAGGAAAAGTCCTTTATCTAATGTCATTGATAGCCAGAATGTTCTAACACACTTCAAATTGGTCCTTCTTCAATTGTACTGCTTTTCATTATTCTATTGTTTTATGTAGTGACAGCATGAATCCTTAGTAGCAAACTACAGTAAATTCAAGAGCTTTGTTCTCTGGGTCCTTGACTGCTGAAGCCCTAGCTGATTATTTCAAATCTTCAGATGTTTCTGATACTGTGTCTTCATCGTACCATTCTTCTATTTCCCTTTGTTCCTAAAAACCTCTAGTGATCTCTTCATGATTTTTTTTCCTTTTTCTTTCTTTTTTGCTGACCAATCATAATTTGCCAACTATTTTGATAGAAACAAGTGGGATATATATTGTAGAAAATAATTCTTGGTGGAATATTTTCTATTGAATACTCATATAGATTAGTTTCAATATAAGAATCATAGCTTTATTGTATTATATACTACCACAAACATGATAAATCTGATTTTTTCAGAAAAATTTCCATTATAATTTTAAGTAATAATAGTCAGTGAGACTCAAACCTTCTGACACCAAACCCAATGCTTTTTCCACTAATCCACACCTGCCTATTAGGAAGAAGGAAATGTTAGAAGACTCCCAATGCAGAGGAGTAGAAGGGTTGTCAGGTAAAGATTTTATGGTCAGAGAGCAATGTCAAGTTAAACATCTCAAAGGTAATGTGGAACCTTCAAATGATAAGGCACAAGGAGTGGTCCTCCTAATTCATGCGTAGGATGAATTAACAACAGAAATTTTCAAAGTCATGATGGCTGAGAAACCCATGAATCTGGAGACCAGTGACACAGATGTTAAAATAATAGAGCATAGTGATTGATTATAAAGTAGAAAAGAGTAATATGAGTCATGATTCTGAAGTCATAGAAAAAGATGAAAAATCATCCTATGTATGATTGGTGAAAGATGACAGCAAGAGTTTTCTAAAGAGGATGGAATAAGTCCTGGTGGAATGTGACCCATATTAAGGGTCTGGAAAATGAAGACATATTTAAGGGTCACTGTGCATAGAATCCAGAGAAGTAATTAGCTCTGGGTTTCAAGGTAACTGTCGCTTATGTGGCTTTAGCTAGCAGTCAAAATTAGAGCTGCAGGAATTTATTTTCACCAAAATGAAGAGATAACTCTCTGGCTTAGCAGTGATGTTAGTTGAAACTGTAGATATCAGTCCCATGTGTCTTGATGATGCAACAAATATTGATTAAGCACTTACTACATGCAAGATACTATCCTAGGTACCCCATTAAGCTATTTCAACAATTGAATTTGGTGAGTAAGCAGAGTACAATATTGGTCATTTGCCTATCTGTATTTGCAACCTTCCTAGTACAATCATTTCCTGAGCAGTTGCAGTTCTGAATTGGAAATCCCTAAACAAATGAAACCTGAAACAGACCCCCCCAAAAAAAAAAATCAGAACCTACATGCAGTAGGAAGAGGTGAAGGGAAAAGGAAGATACATTTATGGAGAGCCTACTATGTGATACTGTAAGGATGATCAATTGTAAAAAACATCTGCTCTGATCAAGAAAATGTTTTGAGACAATTCCAAAGGTTCCACAATGAAAAATGTTATCTACCTCCAGAGAGAGAACTGATGAATTCTGAATGCAGATTGAAGCATACTTTTTTTAAACTTTCTTTATTTTTCTTTTGTGTGAGTGTGTGTTTTCTTTAGGATCATGGATAATTTGGAAATATGTTTTTTACAACTTCATGTGTATAATCACTATTATATTGCTCATTTCTAAATGGGGAGAAGAGTGGATAAGGGGGAGGGGGAGAAAAGCATTTGGAACTCATTTTTTAAAAATGAATGCTACTTTTTTACAGGTAATTGGGAAATAGTGAACAAAATAATTTTTTTTAATTAAAAGAGCCTACTATGTGTCAGAACATGTGTTAAGTGTTTTGCAAATCTTATTTGATCTTTACAACAACCCTACAAGGGAGGTGCTGCTATTATTTCTATTTTGTAGCTGAGGAAACTGAGGCAAACAGAGGTTAAGTGACTTGCCCAGGATGACTTAGCTAGGAAGTATCTAAGGAAGAATCTGAACTAGGGTCTTCCTGACTTCAGGCTCAGTGCACTATCTACTGCAACATCTAGCTCCCAATTAACTTTATGTAAAACCAAGGTTGTCAGAAACTGGAAACAAAATGCGTGTGCATCAGTTAGAGAATGGCTGAACAAATTGTGGTACATGAATGTAATGGAATATAATTGTGCCATAAGAAATTGCAGTGCTGAATTTGGATAAAGAGAGGTAGGTATACAAGAACTACTACAAGATGAAATGAGAACTATACATAACGAGAATAATCTGTGATGGTCACAATGATATTAACAAAAACAGCTTTGAAAGACTATAGAACTCTGATCAATATCCAGTTATAACTTCAAACAACTGATGATGAAGGATATCTCCTTCTTGCTGTCAGAGAGGTGATGTACTAGAGATACAGAATGAGACATACACACATACTCTGCTATGGTCATTTGTTTTGCTTCACTGTTCTTATTTTTTTATAAGAAAAGTCTTATATCAGTTAGGATAGTGAAGTGGGTGAACAAGTAATAGCAGTAGAGATTTTTTTTAAAAGAACAGAAATAAAACATTTAAAAATACATAGAACAAAACAAAAAGAAACTCAGAAAGGAACACAAATAGGTCAATTCTGTTATTTCAGCATTAAATTTAGTATATACTTTCCAAAAAACTATACATATTACAGGTTGATAGTTTAAAATATAATACTCTTTTAACTACTTTGCATACTGAAATATTCATGTTTTATGTTTTTTAAGTTCATGATTTAAAATATTTTAAAAATTAAATCAAATTTTTCTAAAATAAAACCATAGCTATAACTAGGGTAGAATTAGTGAACTTTTGCCCCAGAGGGTCAAAATTTAGAGGAGCATATCTTTTTCCTCTGTCCTGACAATCCTACCCCTCACAGCTGTGCACCAAAGCTCTTACATCTGTAGTCATTCAAGAAACATTTATTAAGCACCTACTATGTGCCAAGCACTATACTAAGCATTAAGATACATAGAAAGACAAAAGTCAGTCCCTGTTCTCAAAAAGCTCACAGTTTAATGGAAAGACAATATGCAAACAACTATGTACAAACACTCTATAAACAGGATAAATTGAAAATAATCAACAGTGGGGAGACACTAATATTAAAGTGGATTGAGAAAGGCTTCCAGTAGAAAGTGAAATTTTAACTCACACTTGAAGGAAGACAGAAAATCTAGGGAAGCCAGGAGGAAGAGGAGGAGATGGGAAGGGTAAGTATTCCAGGCATTAGGGACAGCCAGTGAAAATGCCAAGTCCAAAGATGCCACATCTTTTTTAAGGAACAGCAAGGAGGCCAGTGTCACTAGATAGAAAAGTTTGCGGGGCTGGGGGAGGTGTAAGAAGATTGGAAAGGTGGAACGGGGCAGGTTACAAAGGCCTTTGATTGTGTAACAATTTTAAAAATACTTGATCCTAGAGGTGATAGGATGCCCTAGAATTTATTAAGTAGGTAGATTACATGGTCAGATAGACTGGAGTAGGGAGAGATTTATGGCAGGGAGACCAGCCAGAAGTGCTAATAGTGGTATTAGATAATGAGGGACTGACAATATCGGAGTGGTGGTAATGTCAGAGGAGAGAAGAGGAAGTATTCAAGAGATGTTATGAAGGTAAAATCTACAGACCTTGGATTGTAGAGAGTGAGACAAGGTTGTCAACCTGGTTGACTAGGAAGATCAGTCATAAGGAAGTCAGGAAGAAGAGAGGGATTGCGTAGAGAGATAATGAGTTCAGTTTTAGACATGTTGAATATAAGATGTTTATGGAACATCCTGGAACTGAGCAGAGAGGTTAGGGCTTCCTCTGCTCTAATACACGATATCTATCACAATACAATATGTACATTATGATATCTAATACATGGTGATGATATATGAAAAAAGCTATCAATACTATTTATCCTTAAAAAATTTAAAAAAAGAAATTCTCAAGAGGTTAGTTTGTTATTTAATGTAGACTCTCTAATAGAGAAGTGAAAGCTTCAAGACATGATAGACATCTACTAATAGATAAAAGGTTGTTGAGAAATGAGATAATCACTTGGTCACCATAGCTACTGAGGGGAAGTACAAGCACTAATTTCATGTCCAGAGAATACAGCAAAATAGGATTGATGTTTCCAACATGAGCCTTGGTGAGCCTTTATTACTTGCCAAGGAGTGATTATGCTAGCTTCCACAAATGTGATCTCTGCTTTAGAGAAGCCTGGGTCCTGAGTGTTAGCAGGAGAGCGGTAAATCAAGGGTAAAGGGAAAAGGCAAAATTGTACGTGGAAACTGATACCTCACCTTGGCCTAGCTGCCAAGTACTTTGATTACTCTGGTTCTTTCATAAACTGGAAAAAAGTTTAAATTCAGTATTCATTCTGCTGTTACGCTATAATTGAAAATATCTGGCAATCTATTTATCAGAGCTTTATAGAGACTGTAAAAGATGGCATAATAAATACAACAGTTTTTCACAGCAGCTGTATATTTTTTTAATTATATGGAAACCAGCAGCAAAGTATTGCTCCTTCCCTTCTTAAAATTTGGCTACATCTAAGGAGTAGAGTAGAGCAGTTATTTAACATTATTACTAAGTCTAATATCCAGCTGGGGAGAGTTGGGGGAAAATACAGGGTATCTCAAAAGTCTTAATGAAGTTTTAAGTTATTAAGGCTCAGAATTGTCTTCAGTGAAGAATTTCTTCCCAGGTAGATCTATAGGTCCAAACCTAAAAATAATAATGGGCCACGAAGATGTGCTATCATAAGATTCACTGGGCTTAGCTGCCGTGGCCAAATTCCCACTGGGTTAATTATATTTTGTCTCCTTCAAATTCTTGTAGATATTATACAAGATGTCCCAAAAGGTTTTAGTGTAGTTTTAAGCTATTAAGGCACTAGTTATATTTTGCCTCCTTATGTGTCTTGACTATACATAATTGTTTTAAGGGCTTATGTCAGTGAGAATAGGGAGTGGCGAACTAGTAGATAGCAGTAGAGATATAGAAAAAGAACTCAAATAAAACATTTTAAAATATACAGATGAAAACAAAAGAAATTCAGAAAGGGACACAATTAAATTGGAGAATTTTATTGTTCCAGTATTAAATTTAATATACACTTTCAAAACCAAACTACATCATCAGAGATCGATAATTTCATACAATACTCTTTTTTCTTCTTTGTATACTTAAATGTTCATGTTTTGTGTTTAAGCTCATTATTAAGAATATTTTAAAGTAACATCAAATTTTCAAATATAAAAACTATAACTAAGGTGGGGGACTCAACTTTTGCCCCAGAGGGTCAAAACTTAGAGGGGTAATTTTAAGTCTTAATAGCTTCAAAGATGCACTAAGACTTTTGGGGCACTCTGTACCCAGAAGATTTCAAGGAGACAAAATATAATTAACCAAGTTGGAATTCAATCACTACAATGCAGACAGGTAGCCCCAAAGTCTTATGACATTACCTCTTTCACAGCTGCTCATTTTAATTTTTAGGCCTAGAGTTATGATATCAATGATCTAGGGAGCTATAACTCCACTGCAGGTGATCAGAATCAATTTTAAATTTTCTCTCTTAGAGAGTTGCCCAGGGCACAGAGAGATGACATGACTTGCCCAGAGTCACACTATTTATGTGTGTCAGACACAAGACTGAAATCCAGGTCTTGTAGACTCCATGGTCAACTTTCTATTCATCATACCCGTGGCGTCAGACCCACATACAATGAGGGACCATTAATGCATACAGAAGGATCCCTGCAGGTGTCTTTGAGTTAGAAAACCATATATTAATGTTATCTGTGTTTTGTTGTGTTTTAATTATTTTGTTAAATATTTCCCAATTATATTTTAATCTGATAGGTGAACTCAGGAGTGTTGTGGGCTGTGTGGTTGGCACCCCTATACTACACTATGCTGCTTCTCACGTTGACCATAATCAGAAATAATTTTTCTTAAATCTAAAAGAAAAAAGGTAGCCAGTAGCAAAAGAGTCAACAGAAGGATGGTCTAAGTACATTAAAGCCAGAACTTATTTGTTAACAGAGTAACTAACCCTAAGCAAGCCTGGTACAGTTTCCCATACTTATCAGTAAAATATCTATAATGTAGATTTATTAATGCTCATCAGCTCAATGTTATGCCTTGCATTTTGAAGATATTTCATAAGCAGCGATGAGCTGTTTTCACTTATTTGTTCCTAAAAGGACATTTTCTACCCAGTCCTAGGGGTATATCACCCCATGAGTTCTCCTTCTTAATTGTTCATAATTGGAGAATGTCTGAAGTTGATAATAATACGGTACATGAATGGGACCCTTTAAAGCTTCACATGCTCATTTGAGCCCCGCAATAGCCCTGTGAGATAGGAACTTCAGATAGTATTATCCTCATTTTACATATGGGGAAACTAAGGCTCAAATAAAGGTGACTTGCTTGCCAACACATACCTAATATCCTTGAAATCAGGATTTAAACCTAGTACTTAGCAATTCCTAACGCGTCACCCTAGTGACCATGCTGTATCTGAAAAAATAAGAGCTACTAACTATTGTATTGCCATAAAGGTAGGGTTCAATAGCTCTATCCTGTGTGACAGGACCATTCCTCCCTCTCCCCTAAGATATAAGTTAGGCAAAAGCAAAAAAGAAAAAAAAAGTCAATCAATAAACATTTATTAAGCAACTACTACTGAGGATATTAAAAAAAAAAACACACAGTCCTTGTTCTCAAGGATCCCACAGTTTAAGCTAGGACTTTATTAGCCCCAGGATAGGACAAAGCTCAAGTTATGGCTCCCTTGAAACAGTTTCCTGTGGCCTCTGGCTGTGTTGAGGAGGTTTCTTGGTCATCTAGAGGTTTCACCTGTGTCAGGTTGGGACCCCTCCAATTTAGCAGATGTCTGAAGACTACCTGAGTCATCATACTCTGCACTGCTAAATGGATACTCTTCCATGTGGAGACGAAGAACTGTATCTATAGAAGTGAAATATGGCTGTATCCTTGCTATCTAAGGACTAAGTAAGCCTCTTTTGGCTAACTGTTCAACTATTTATAATTACCTCATTTCATCCCAACATAAGAGCTGACTTAACAGGGTGATGGTGTCAATCCTGCCCCTAACATGGCCCAGTCTTCAGCTTTGCCCCTTTAGGTGTCTGTGTGAATGGGATGAAGAGGTGATATGGACCTAGGCAATGTTGTCCTGTTCATTCATAACTTTACGGAAGTTATTCTTTCCTTAGAAGAGAGATGAGTTGTAGCTCCTCTGGCCCACTTACTCTGGGGTACCCTTTATGCTCACCATAACAACACAGCCCCTTCACCACAGGCATCCTTTCCCTGGCCTTAGGATTGCCTAATCAGTATACCAAAAATCAAGCCTCTGTGCCTGTGATCATCAACACTCTGTCCACTTCTGCCTCTGTGGGACTGACTTGGTATCAGGCCCTGTTCAAGCCTTACCCCCTTGCCTAAGGGTCTATGAAAGAAGAGATCACACTCCATTTAAGGCCCTATCAATCCCTTCATATGGTCAAGTCTCTGACTTCACTCTCCACCTGAGGAAGACCCATCCTGATGCTATCTCTTTCCCTGCCCAAACATTCTGGTCATAAGCGTGTGCTGAAAAAACCTTACTTTACTCACTTCCTACCTCCACAGTTCTTGCTGGTTCCTAAGCACCTGGCATGCCTTAACTCTGGCACTGTGTCAGGTGGTGCACCTTTCCCTTGACCTCATAAGCACAGCTAGTAAGGGAGCAAACATGAGGGATTCAATAGTATTTATTTTACATAGAATAAATTCAATACTTCCATTTTTTAAAAAGTATGAAATATGTGATCTTTTCAAAGTATATTTATTATAGATTAATAGTTGGAGGTTTTTAAAAAATTATTTCAGTGAACCAACCTTGAAACTACATACTATAAATGCAGAAAATGATAGTGAACTCCACGCCTATAGGGTCAAAAGTCAGGAAAACCAGATTCAAATCTCAGCTTAGAAATCTCCTAGCTGTGGATCCATTAGCAAAATGTTTTAGAATCTTAGTTTCTTTAAAATAGAAATAAATCTCACGAGGTTACTGTGAAGAAAGTTACTGAAACAGCCTTAAGTGACTACGTGTGTGTGTGTGTGTGTTGTGTGTGTGTGTGTGTATATGTATGTGTGTAAATGTATATATAGATACGCAGTTGGGATGAGTACCCAGAGAGCAGAGCTTAGCACTAAGAACTAAATCCAACCTCTGCCTCTGACATGCAGAGAATATGAACTTGGCCGAGTCACTTAAATCAACTTTTTAAACTGTAGAGAATATGAGGGGAAATAATTTTTTTAAAAGTCTAAAAAGAAGACTTAGTGCCAGATTGTGAAGGGCTTTCCTTATCTAAGAGAGGAGTTTATGTTTTATCATGGTGTCAAGGAGAAACACGGAAGTTTCTTGAGAAGAGGAGTGACAAGGTCAGAACTGTGCTGTAAAAACATGGATTTTGCTGATGTGTGGAAAATAAATGTGAAAGTGGAAAGACTGTAAGCAGAGACACAAATGAGGAGGCTATTGCAGTGGTCCATAAACGTGATAGGTGACGTGGGCCTTAACTGAGGGGTGGAGAGGATGGAGAAAGCATGAGAGGGAAGAAGAGGATGAATATGAGAGATTGAGTATCTTGTGCTGAAGTAGAATCAACAAGACTTGGCAAGTGATTGGATATTGAGGGTAGAGAATCAAGCATAAATTCAATGGCGTAATCCTAGGTGACTGAAGGGGCCCTCAAGAGAAAGAGAAAAGTTATTATAAGGATGGAATGAGACGATGAGTTTCATTTTGGACATCTTGAGTTCAAGATGTCTTTGGGATTTCCAAATAAAGATACCCAACAAAGGTTTGGGGTGTAGGGAACTCAGGAGGGGACAGGCTAGCTATAAAGATTTGGAAGTCTTCTTTACCGAGATGACTCTATGGAAATTGTTGAGATAACCAGAAGGGAACACAAGACAGAGCAGAGACCTGGTATACCCAAATTAGGTTATGGGACACAGATGATGATCCAGCAAGGAGGAAGACTAGGGGAGAACAGTATCTTAGAAGCCAAGAGAAAAGATAATATTTATTCAGAAGAAAGGGTTGGTCAGCAAAAGTCATAAAAAAGGATAAGCAGGATAAGAGCAAAGAAAAAGACATCAGGTTTAGCAATGTCACAATGGCTAGCATACACAAAGCATTTTGGACATTTTCCAAATGCTTACTGCTTTAGTGCCAAAATTTTGATTACAAATAAAGATTATGATGAAATCTATACCTGTGTTTTAAAATAATGTTTTATAAGCAAATGGTATAGTCCTTTGTCTGTAAAATATAGGAAAAAAAAGATGTAAGCACATCACCAACAAAGTAATTTTTTTTTCTAGCTGATAAAACCTAAAAAACTTTTTGCTTAAGGCATGGCTGTTGTGCTATACCTTAGGGTAATTTTTTTTTTCAAAAACAAGGTGGGGAGAAAAAGTAAGCTGATATACAGTTCAGTTGCTATCTTCCAACATCTGAAAGCCACAGAGAAACAAAGACAACATTGTCGATGTTTTATGATTTTTTAACTCAGTTGGGAAGCTTCTCTGGTAAGTTTCAACTGCAGAGATGCATTTGATGAAAATCTTAAAAGCAATTGACTGGTATAAACTGTTGACTTTTATCCATCCCTATCACCAGTCATTTCTTCTTTGAAGGATCTTTACCTGGGAAGCTTTCAACTTCCATCATTATGCTAAGCCTCCTGTAACCAGAGATTTAAAAAAAAAAAATTAACTTTTCAAGGACATGGTGGTCTATAAAAGGAAAAGTTACCTAGAAGCTTCAGTTTCAAGAATCTGCCAGGACCCCCTGAACTTAAATTATTGTGGTCGATTTTTTTTTTCTCCCTTCTGCATAGCAGGCCCACATGCATGACCTTATAATTATCTCACACATTTATTTTCAAAACATTTCTTGTCCAGTTCAATGTCAGGGCTGAAAGGCAGGGGTGAACAAACAGAACAGCTTTTTCTAAAGGTGCATGATTTGGGGATTCTTTGGATTCTTTGTTATTGACATCAGTCAACAGGCCCATGCAACAGCTACACTTTGTCCCTACTTCTTGGAGCACTTTAATTATCTGAAAAGGGATAATGGAATTACAGATTTAGAGCTCCCAACCCTGGAGCTATTATCACATAATCCCTATCTCTGCTCACTTGTTCATCACCAACCAGCCCCTAAACCTGAAAGAATCTTCTCTAAATGTGTCTCTTGAAACCCAAGTCCAAGACTCTTTCCACTGCCTGATGCTGTCTTATCCTGGACAAAATTATTTAGGTCACTTGCTACAGCTTTCTTCACCACTATGTGAGCAACCCACTGAGGGAATGGATCAGAAAGTCCTTCAAAGACAGCCAACTCAGTTTGGTTCAATATTGTGGGGTCTTTTAAAAACTGTCTCCAAACGTGCTCAAGAATACATCCTTTCACTCTTTCCTCTGCCCTGTGCTTCAGTAGGCCCTTGACTAGATCTAGTTCTCAACAGGAGGAACCTTAGGGCCAAATTCTTTTACGGGGAGGCAAGCTTCCATACCATTGGTGAATTCTATTTGTGGGCCTTAAGATTATGCTTCAGGTAGTTCTCAGATGATCAGAATATACTGTTTACCAATTGTTTTCTGACCTGTTTCTCACTGAAAACTCTCTGGGTTCCAAAGACTAAAGTCCCTAATTCCTATAAAAAAACCCCCCAAAAAAACGATAGTTGAGATGAACTAGGGAATAATTTGTAGTTCAATGGCTATGTAAATTAGAACATTAATAAAAGTCAACAACATCCTAAATGAATGTATGACCTTAATATTAAAGATCATACTATAAAGAAGAAGAGAAGCAGATTCATGTTTTTTAAAAATTTTTTTTTGATTCATATACTTTTTCCAGCTATGGGTAGAAGATGTATTCTTAACCAAAAAACAGAGAGAGGCAGAACAGACACCGACTCAAACCAGCTTGGGAGAGCCTCTGCTAAATTTTTAGTGGGAAGATTTATACCTCAGGAATCAGCAAATGTTCCAAAACAGCTCTTAATTTATTGTTTTGTGGATCATCTAGACTTAAGAAAGTGATAGGAAAAAAAAAGTTAATGTAGACCAAACTTAAAAGTGTGTCTTGGGGGTAGGAGAGAAGCTGGTTGTTAAACATTTGCCACAGCACACACTTGGATAAAGGCAACTATAGAATATACCCCCAAAATTGACAAAGATGGCAAAAGATGAGAATAGTAAATATTGGAGAGGTTCTGGAAAGTTAGGCACACTAACAGATTATTGGTGGAGCTATGAATTAATAGAACCATTTTAGAAAGCAATTTGGAATGATATCAAAAACCCAAAGATTCTACTACTAGAGTAATTTCTGATAACTTTGTTAATATCCTTTGACCACTTATCTACTGGGAAATGGCTTTTTGGGCATATATACGCATATATGCCTTTATACATTAATTGTTTATAGATCTTGTATACTAAACCTTTTATCAGAGAATTTTGATACAAAGTACAACATAGTAAATAGAAAAAATAACCATAAAAGATTTTTAAAATTAAAATTAAAAAATAAATTAAAGGGCCAAACAAAAAGGCACCTGTTGTGCCTAATAATAAATTCTTTTGTATTTCCTTGATTTTTGATTAATTAGAACAATATCTTGTTTTCATTCCCAAGCACCGTGGTAGCTCCTGAATATGAGAAGCATACTAACTGGTAGTAGCCATTCATAAAATCATCATTTTAGAGTTAGGAGGGATTGTGAAGACCATTGAATTCTGAGGCTGAGAGAGATTCAATGACTTACCCATGGGTCACATAGCCAGTAAGAGTCTGAGGCACAATTTGAACTCTATTTTTAAGCCTTTCTCCTCTACTCCAGAACAGGCACGGTTATCCTATAATTGATTCTTGTCTGCCATGAGAACACTTTTAATTGGCTTCATGGAAATGCTAAAAGGGCAATCCCCACCAGCCTCTCCTCTCTGACAGCTGTCTGAGCTCCAGAGGATCCCCTAGGCTGGCCAGTGAGCTCTCTGACTCTTAGGCAAGTATGGTTCTGAGATCGGACCCCGTTTCCGTTGGCACAGGACCTTATGAGACCCTGAAAGGTGAAAAGGTAACTTCTGAGGGTACAAAGAAGGGCCAAGAAACAACAAAAACCACTCCTAACCTACTAAGTGCATACAAGCTATATATAGGGTAGGTGACATCTGACAGAGGAAAGCATTAACAGCTAAGGAGACCAGGAATTCTGCAGAAAGTGGGATCTGAGCTAAATACTGAGAGAAACCAGGAAAACTAAAAGGCCTTCAAGAATTTGGAACTCTCACATACAGATCAGAAGGGTTCTGTTTGGCCCAGGAGGGCATATCCAGAAGTAATAAGTAAAAATGACAATGGAGTCAACTTAACCTGAGCCTCAAGAAAAGCTTTCCAATGATTATAGCTATCCTACAGTGAAATGGGCCACATGGAAAGGAGGTTGTTTCCTCTTCCTTGGAAGTCTCCAAGCAAAGCTTGGACCATCATTTGTTGGGTCATGTTACAGTAAGGATTCCTTTTCTGTATAGATTGGACTAGATGGCTGCTGTTTCCCTTTCAACTCTCAAATTCAGTAATTCTGGCTGACTAATATCAAACAAAGCAATTCCATAAATGCTTATTAAATACCCACTATACAACAATGTACTCTGCTTCCTGCTGTGGATATAAAGATGGAAAAATGACATAATCTCACTTCTCATGAAAGTTATAATTGAAATGTATACAAATAAATGTAATACCATTTATTACATTTATTTGTATACATTTAAATAAATAAATGTAATACCATTTAAAAACTGTGATAACAGCAACATGTTACTCATCCTAAGATTTCGAAGAGGACCTATGACATCACAAGGTGATGTCTTGACTTGTATGTGAATTGGATTTAAGTGAGGCAGCCTCACTCTCTCTTCCAGATCATCAAAGTTCAATGGCAAGGAAAAAGTCAAGATGATCGGTGATGGCATTGGATGGAATGGGTGATCTTGGCATCTTTGACATCTGACCAAGCTCTGAGCAATGCATAGCATCTGCTTCAGCTACAGTCGTGGCCATTGGAACACCTCTGTTATAAGGGCTTCTTGAGCCTTTTTCAGTGCTGCTCATCCACCTTTGGTTTCCACCCACCACCCATCTCTTACCTGTAACTCCAAGAAGCTATAACATGCAGTGGCCACACTTACGTAAAACTGTCTCAGCAGATGGGCTAAACCAGGCTGTATGTAACCAACAGGCCTCAAACCTTTCAGTGCGTTAGGGAGGGCATCTACCTCAAGCACGTGAAGACAAGCAGCAAAACAGAGATTCAGACAAAGTGCTCAGAAGCAGAATGCTCAGAAAACAACATTGACCAGCCAGTCTGTGATACATTAATCCTAGAGGCCATGCATGGCTGCATTTGAGGAAAAGCATGAGTCAACCTGAGAAGTAAACAAGGTACAGCTGCAAATGTCACCAGGCTTTGCAAATAGAAGTCACAACAACAAATCAAAGAATAGTCCTTGTGTGTACACAAGGAGGAAGGTAGTGCTGAAAATGCATTCTGCTTTTTAGTCCAACTTACACACAAGGATAACACTATCAGAAGCATCATCTTTGTATGCAGAAAACAATGACCTATACATGTATGTCTTTGCTGCTCATCAAAGTTCTATCAAGTAACTTATTTTATACACAAAAAATGAGCACACATAATGTGTAGAAGGCATTCATGTTAGGTTTTTTTGCTTTTGTTTTGTTTTGTTTTTTAACTCCAGCAAGGGATCTGGTTTAATTTGGAAACAGTTTCTATTCTGTATTAAAATTAAAAAAAAAAACTGGAATTAAGAAAAGTAAAGCATCTCTGCATCAAGCAATGAATGAGGATAGTAATAAGGAAAGACTAGAGGAGAAAGGGCACATAGAAGGGGAGAGGAGAGGCAACCAAAGGAGAAAAGGAGGGCTTGAGTTTCTGTCTTGTACTAGAGACATTTCATCGAAAGATGGGACAGGAGGTGGAGCCAAGATGGCAGAGTACAGGCAAGGACTCGCCCAAGCACTTCCCCAAACCCCTCCAAATACCTTTAAATAATGACTCTAAAGAAATTCTAGAGCAGCAGAACCCACAAAAAGATGGAGTGAAACAATTTTCCAGCCCAAGACAACTTAGAAGGTTGGCAAGAAAGGTCTGTTGCATCAGGGTGAGAGAGAAGTGCAGTCCAGCACAGGCTGCACCAGCGCAGACTGGGCCCCAGAAAACCAGGCGCAAGCCTGGGGCAACTGAATCAATGGCAGTTTCCAGATCTCTCAGCCCACAGATGGTAAGGGGATCAGACAATGGGCCAGAAGGAGATTTACTGGATCCCTCTGCTTGCATGAGGGGCAGGACTCTGTTGTATTGCCTTTTTGTATCTGGGTCTGAGTCTCAGTGTGAGGAGGAGCACTAGCACAGAGGAGTTGGTGGCTGCAGGGGAGCAGGGACCCTGGTCACAGTTCCAGGGCTAAAAAGAGTGTTTGTGGTGCACAGTACAAGAGAGTAATAAGCACTCCTCTCCCTAGATTATACCACTTTGGAAAGGCCAAAAACCTACAGGTCCCCAGAATTACCTCTGAAAACAGGTGCACAAAAAAACCCAAAGCTTGGAACAGTGTCTCCTCCACTTGGGAAGCAGAGCTCCACTTCAACATAGAGTTAAAATTCAAGAAATAGGCTGGAAAATGAGCAAACAACAGAAACAGAAAAAAATTCTCACCATAGAAAATTACTATGATGACAAGGAAGATCAAAACACACATCAGAAGAAGACAACAAAAAGAAAAAAAAATATGAATTGGACTCAAGCCATGGAAGAGCTCAAAAAGGATTTTAAAAATCAAGTAAGAGAGGTAGAAGAAAAATTGAGAAGAGAAATGAGAGTGATGCAAAAAAATCATGAAAAACAAGTCAAGAGTTTGGCAAAGGAGGGACAAAAAAATTACTAAAGAAAATAATATGTTAAAAAACAGAATAGGCCAAATGGTGAGAAGCACAAAAATCAATAAAGAGAAGAATGCCTTGTAAAGAAGAATTGGCCTAATGGAAAAAGATATACAAAAATTCACTGAAAAGATAAACTCCTTAAATTGGCCAAATGGAAAAGGAGGTACAAAAGTTCACTGAAGAAAATAATTCCTTGAAAGTTAAAATTGGGCAAGTGGAAGCTAATGACTTTATGAGACATCAAAAAATAATCAACCAAAATCTTATAGTGAGTTTCTCTGATAAAGACTTCTTTTCTCAATCATATAGAAAACTGAGTCCAATTTATAGAAATAAGATGAATTCCTCAGTTGACAAATGGTCAAGGGATATGAACAGGCAGCTTTCAGACAAAGTAATGAAATCTATCCATAGTCATATAAAAAAAAATGCTCCAAATCACTTTTGATGAGAGAAATGCAAATTAAAACAATTTTGAGCTACTACCTCACACCTGTCAGAATGACTAATATGACAGAAAAGAAAAATATCAAATATTGGAGGGGATGTGGGAAAATTAAAACACTAATGTACTATTGGTGAAGATACCATATACTGATTCAACCATTCTGGAGAGCAATGTGGCACTATGCCCAAAGGGCCATAAAACCATGTGTACCCTTTGACCAAGCAATACCACTAGTAGGCCTGTATCCCAAAAAGATTAAAAAAAAAAAAAAAGGAAAGGATCTGCATGTACAAAATATTTATATCAGTTCTTTTAGTGGTGGCAAAGAATTGGAAATCAAGGGGATGTCCATCAATTGGGGAATGGCTGAACAAGTTATTGTATATGATTAGGATGGAATACTGTTGTGCTTTAAGAAATGAAAAGCAGGATGCTCTCAGAAAAAAATGAAAAGACTTACATGAACTGATGCAAAGTGAAATGAGCAGAACCAGGAGAATATTGTATATAGTAACAGCAATATTGTATGATGATCTACTATGAATAACTTAGCTATTTTCAGCAATACAATGATCCCAGACAATTCTGTAAGACTTATGATGAAAGGTGCTGTCCATTTCCAGAGAAAGAACTGGTAGAGCTTGAATAGAGATCAAAGATACTTTTTCTTTACTTTATTTTTCTTGGGGGTTTTTTTGTCTGTGTTTTCTTTCAAAGTATGACTTACATGGAAATGTATTTTGCATGACTAGACATTTATAATCTATGTCAAATTGCTTGAGGGGAGAGAGGGAGGGAATTTGGGACTCAAATTTAAAAAAAGAATGTTAAAAATGTTTTAACATGTAATTGGGAGAAAATAAAATATTAAATAAAATTTTTTTTAAAAAAGACAAGACAAATATAGAATCTCACCCTCATTCAGAATGAAAATCTGACAGACTAGAGGGGCAACTAGGTGGCGCAGTGGATAGAGCACCATCGTGCTATCTATCTAAATATTGTGAGGAAATTGAGGGAATCAAAGGGATAAGAGCCCGTAAGTGGTTAATGATGGGAATTGGGTAAACCACACTGACTCCATGCTGTGATTTAATTCTGGAGCTAGCTCAGTTCCCTTTCTATCCTGCAAGAAAACTTTATTCAATTGTGGAAATTGGAAGAAAACTATATTGCATTGTTTGAACCTGGCCCTGCATGACTGGGAAACTGGACCACCCCACTTGGTGTTTAGAGATCTTTAATTAAGGGCCTAAATTAAGTTGACCAGAAACCCAGTCAGATCCAAAGATTGATAAAAGGAGTTTTCTCACAATCATGTATCTCAAGCAAACCATGTCTTATCTGAAAACTGGCCCCATTCGGCTCAATCACTTATTGTTTCCATGTTCTTTTGATTGTTCTCAGACACTCTGAGGGAGTGGGACACCTCCTTTCCTGATTTTGGGGAATTGCACCTGTTCACCCTCCCCCTCTCAACTTGGAAACTCCCTAATCTTTCATCTAACTGGAAATCAAATTACCTAATGCTGTATTGTTTCCTTTTAATTAATTGACCTTATTTGATTAGCTATTTTTAAGGTATAAAAGTCTGTATCTCCCTGTATTCAGAGTCCAGCCCTGAGCTGAGGAAGGGACTTGGTCCTGATTTGTTAGGCAATTGACATGCATTGCTCAATAAATCTAAATGCTCAAAAGCTGAAACCTTTGTATCCTTAGTTACTTCATATTTGAGCCACCACAACTGTCAGAAGGAACTGCTCTCATATTTGGAACTATTCAACTCAAAAGATTTATACATACATACATATGTATGTGTGTGTGTGTGTATATATACATATATATATATATATATGACTAAAGTTGGCTCATTCATGGGTTTCTGTTTTGTTTCTAATTCCTTCTTTTAATAAAACTTTCTTCTGTAATATTGTGAACTGGATGACTAAAAGAATATACTATTTCACCATTTTCTTGAGTAGGGACTACAATAACCGTAATTAAAATTTATATAACACAAGTGCTTTATATATGTAATAGGGATTTGAGAAATTACCAATACATTGGGATTTGTAGTTTAGAGGGACAAGGAAGGATTCCCTCTTAACCATGAGAACCATGTGGGACTACTGTGACCTGTGAGCAGTAATTCAAACTTAAGTCCCTTCCAGGAGTGCATAAAAGGGCACACACAATGTGCGAGACACAGAATGAAAGGAAGGAATGGGGACTTCAAAAGCTGAGCAGCTGCAGTAACAGGGGACATCATCTCTTGCCCCACACAAGGCCTAATGTGCTGAGCTTGAAAGTATCACAGACAGGAGCAAGAGGCAGAACAAGAAACAAAGAAGGAGGACTGAACTGTAGCAAACAAGGGAAAGCCTGAGGAGGACCATTGAAATCTACAAGTAGAAGGCTTGGGCTGCAGCCACTTACTGTACCCACTTCTTCAAGGACTGAAGGAATTTCCAAAAGGTTCACTATTTCCCCCCATTCCTCTCCTCATTCCTGTGCAGTAACAGATACTTGCTATTCTGTTATTCCTCTTTCATTCTTGAAGAAGAGCAATGACATCACATGAATTGGATTTGAGTGAGGCATCACAAAGTAGATCCTTATAGCTATGGGTAAATGGAGGAAGGAATAGCCAGTGGGGAAAGAAAATAGAAATAAAAGTAAAACAGATAAATAGAGAGAGTAACTCATTATGGAGGTCAAAGGAAGATAGTATTTCTAATAGAGGTTGGTCAATAGTATCAAAGGGTGTAGATAGAACAAGGAGAATTACTAACAAATAGTTTTTAAATTCTCACCTCTCCACCTCCCATCTCTGCCTGTTAAAATTGTGCCCATCTTTCAAGACAGTTCAAATGCTGCCTCGTAAAAGCACAGAATTACGGAATTCAAAGTTAGAAAGTACCTCAGAGGCCATATAACCCCCAACAGTAAATTTCTCTATAAGAGTCCCACAAAGTAGCTATCCAGCCTTCAGTTGAAGAAATCTTCAGAGATGAACCCATTACTTCCCTCAGTAACACATTTCACTTTGGAGCAATTCTACTTGTCTGAATATTTTTCTTATCACATTGAGGCAAAATTGCCTTTCTACAGCTTAATACTCATTATTCCTAGTTCAACCTCCTGGATCCAAAGAGAACAAATCTAGTCTCTATTCCACATGATATTTTTTTCAAATTCTTAAGGACTGTGACACCATATCCCTCCCACACCCTGCATTTCTTTCTTCTCAGGGCTAAATAAACCATCACTACTTTCTTCAATTGATAATCACATAAAATTATACAGAAAATAAATGCATTCTACCACAAAGAGGCTTAGGTGATATTTACAGTTCAAGAAGAGGACCACAGGATCATAAATTCTGGAAGGGATCTCAGAAGCCATCAAATCCACCCCTTCATTTTATAGATAAGGAAAATGAGGCCTAGAGAGTTTAAGTGACTTGCCCACTATCGTGCAGGTAGTAAGCGTCAGGGGTAGAATTTGGAGGCAGAGCCTTTAATTCTGGATTTTTTCCCTTGTATAATGGTATCTCCGAAATATAATGTGAATTGGGAAAATGCTGATTTTCATATGATCTAAATAGTATATGTTTAATCCCAGCAGGCAGTGTTTCATAGTGATTAGGACACTGGACTAAAGTCCTGCTTCTGATACATATCGGCCATATGAGCCTGAGCAAACCTCTCAGTGCCCAGGCAACTCTTTAATACCATTAAGTTGCAGAACAATTACATATTTGGAGTTTCCTCACTGGAAGTTTTCTATATGTTAAATTATATTTCTGGACTGATTCTTCCCTCTACCCTCAAAAAAAGGAAAAAGGTAAATTTAAACAATTCAAAACTCACCTAACCATACCTAAACCAACACAAACTATACAATCTTCTATTCCCCATTTAACCCTGAATCATATAGGCTAACTTTTTATTCATTGTAAAACCATCAGATCATTTCAATTCTTCATTTGTCTTTGTGATCCACCTTTTGCCTTGAATTGTAAAAAGATTAAGGATGAAGACTTAGTTCACTCCAGATATGAATCAAAGTCTAAGTACTGAAATCTTGGTATCACACTATATACAGGTCTGAATTAAATGGCTCCAAACAAACCCAAGAGGGTAACTATGGTGTCATTTAAATGTCCAAGAATAAGATTCCACTACAATCCAATGAAGTTGAAGTATTGCTTTTCTAATAGTGAAAACTTGACTCCAGAGCCATAACCAGGAAAACTGGGGCTTTGTCCCAGGCCACCAAAACTTAGAGGGTACCACGCTTAGCACCTAGTAAGCAGGCATTATTAGTTAAAAGAGAAAGATGTTAGATAGCAGTAGATAAGTTTCTTCCTGGTTCATCCCTGCCTTGCTCCCTTCACAATAATAGACCCCTCTCTGTTGGCACTTCCTGGTATCCAGAGGTCTTTACAAGTCTGTCACAAGGTTTCCCCTCCTCCTCTACCCTAAGTGAATTTTATGATTTCTTGTCCCAAGTGCCTGGATTCCTCTGCTTGATGAATGGAAATTCCTATATTCCATGTAATGATCACCACCATTCCTGTTTTGTTTCAAGTTCTTTCCACATAGAATTGATAGTATTTAAGAGAGAAGTGGGAAAATAAATAAACAAATAAATAGATAGATAGATAAATAGATAGATAGATAGATAGATAGATAGATAGATAGATAGATAGATAAAAGAATAAATAAATAAATAAATAAAAGAAGATCTGTAATACTGCCAGAGATTGTCCAGCTTTAACAAGATGTCAAGAAGGCATTATTTATGTAATTAGTAAAGAAAAAAAAAATCAGGGTCAGGATGAGAACAGGACCAGCAGCTTTCAACATCTCAATCTAATCCTAAGCATTATTTATAATCATTCTGTATCATTGATGGGTATGAATACAGATTGTACTGTCAGACAAAAATTTGAAGAAAGAGATCTTTCAGGTAAATCTTAGTATTTTCCATTACGACTTCTTACTTGGTATCCTTTTTATCATGATTATATTTGTATAATACTTGCTTAAGTACTATATTTGGAACCCTTCTTATGGGCTCAGTGACAGACTGTATTTCTCTCACCTGAGAATCAGCTAAGCTAAATTCAAAGAGCCTCATTCCCAGACTGACCATAGAGAGTTGAACTTTACATTCACAGCGATTTTCAAATGACCTCCTAATAAGTTAAAAGAGGAATCTGCTCTGGTGGAGCTTAGTACCCACACCAATAAAATATAGGTCATTAAAGTAGGGAAGAAATAATTAATTACTACTATGCATGTCATCATTGGGGTAGCTAGGTGGCACCATGGATAAAATTCTGGTTCTGGAGCGAGGAAGACTTGAGTTCAAATGTGGCCTCAGACACTATTCAGCTGTGTGACCCTGGACAAGTCACTTAACTCTGTTTGCCTTGGTTTCCTCAACTGTAAAATGAGCTGGAGAAGGAAATAGCAAACCACTCCAGTATTTTTGCCAAGAAAACCCAAATGGGGTCATGAAGAGTCAGATAAAACTAATCAAGAACAACAACAAAAATACATGTTATCTCTTGCTATTAGACTATAAGCTTCACGAGGGCAGCATTTTGCCTTATCTCAAATCTAGCACGTAATAAATTTAAGAAAAGTTGGTTGGATTGAAATGAATTAATATAATTACAAGCTTTCTTTGCTACTTTATTTTGCAGACAGTGATAATTTTACTACTACAGGTCTATTTCTGCAACTATTTACTTAATAAGACACATAAAGTTAAGAATGACATTTTTAAGCTAAATAAAAGAAAGGTTAGATGTCAGCTATTAACTCAACTTCCTACAAAGAAGGAAAGCTATGCCCCAAATGAAATACTGAACATAATCAGCAAATATTGTATTTCCTATGACTAATAACTTTCATACCCTGGAACTGCATAACCAAGGAATGTTAAATGTCCAGCATGATTAAGGGTGGGTTAAATGTCAGTCACTAATAGCATAATCTGTCCCTTGAAAAGGGTATTGCAGATATTTAATGGTCTTTGAAGTCTAACAAATGCCAGCAGTACCAACATGAAAAGGAAAAGAATAACCACATAGGATAAAATATCTGTGCATTTAGATGGAATGTAAATTCTCATTACAGTACATGAAAAAGTGAAAGAAGTTTTTTGAAAAAGGATAGGGAGAAGGAAGTACAAAAGAAAATAGAATTACGCATTAATTCTAAAATCAAATAAAGGCTGCACCCAATATTTCAGTTTAGAGATGATAAATACATATTTGTTGCATATTTAATGCATCTCACTGAACTTGCCTTTGACCTAAGACTAAAGTTGAAAAACAACATGATATAGTGGATAGGTAATCTAATCCCAGTTGTCACTTACTGGTTGTATGATTGGGCAGGATATTCCACCATTCTGATGGAATCATAAATTTCTTCATTGGTAAAAAAAAAAAATGGGATTATGAATATCTACCTGCATATCTCACTGAGTTGTCATGAGGATCCAAAGAAATGATGCATGTGAAAATACTTTGAAAATATAAGATATTCTATTAATTAAAAACAATCTTATTACATCAGTATTCTGTATACACAAAAATGACTGGTGGAAAAATAAAAGGCATTATCTATAAAACTTTTTTTTTGTAATTTGTTTAAATCTGCCCCCGGAGTTAGAAGACCTAGATTCAAATCTCACTTCTTACAATTATTACTTCCAAGATTATTGAAAAATAATTTATCCTAGCCTTGGTTAGCATCATCTGTTAAATAAGGATAATAAAATACATACTATCTATGGCATAAAGTTGTTGTGGGAAGAATGTTATATAAACCTAAGTATAAATTATTGTTATTGTTGTTATTATCATTATTATTCCTAGGTCCTACTGTGAAAGTTACACTTATAATAACGATACATGCAAAATAAATAAAGTTTATTAATTCTAAAAACAGTGATTTAGAAAAAATAAACGCATGAATCCTATTGAAGTATCTCCAACAATAGAATTAATTTTGGGAATGTATATATATACATACACATGTGTGTATGTGTATATCAGTATATATATGTACACATAGCCAGAAAGTATTTATAAATAGTGTATCTATATACATATGTACACACATTCCTCAAAGTTTATGTCATCTACAGAACCTTCTTTATGAAATGCAGTTACCTAAAACTTGGGTTTGTGTCTAAATTTAGCATTTTAGCATTTAACATCTGGATAATGAAACATTGAGACTCTGATGTAGTTTAAAAAGAAGTCCAGAAAAACTGCTTAAGCCACACCCAGACAGAGGGAGCTGATATTGAAAGAAAGCAAATTAAACAAGCCACTTTAGCCTTGACCTGAAGTCAATGACAGGACTGATATTCTGAATCTCCACTGACAAAATACAATTCAAAGTTGCACGTAAAAATGCTATGGGGCTTGGTGATTTATAATGGTAGCTCTGAACAAATGAAAGCCCAACATTTTTACAGTAGAACAAAATTGGGCTGGGACAATAGGGAACCTAAAACTCATTTGGATTCATGCAGTGTTTCACAAAATAGATCACCAGGACCTCTTACAATCAATCCGGTTCCTAACTGGCATCCAGAACCAAAATGTCCAAGTAGAAACATTTGTCGAGCAGACTATGCATACTTAAAAAAACCACAGTGGTCGTGGACATGAACACGCTACCCTTTTCTTTTTTCCAGCAGGGAGAGATGAATGAGATCTACAGGCAGGGAATTAAAGTCATCTAAGCCAGCTCTCATAAAAGCATGAATTAAAGTTTTATTCTTGATCTGTGACCCTGTGTTCAAATTCACTCTGTTTCTAAACTGATTATTATATGAGGATTTTCCACCACACACTGAATGCAATTTACAAAGAACAGCTGTCAATGAAAGTTTACACCTATGGTAGATTGTGTATAGATGAAAATGATAGTATTTAGCCCTGGGTTACTGGAAGAAATTAAAATCTCTAGTCTTGCTCCCTTAAGAGCTTTATTAAGCATTGTCCCTTGTGTTATCTGAGTTATATTCCAGGAAGTCTTAAGGCCTCCAAAGCTAGACATCACATGACATAAGAAGCAATTGTCCTCCTCTAAGCCAATAGAGAAACATGTTCTTTTTAAGAGCTAGGTCAACTCTACAATTCTCTTCTGTCCTCATTCTATTCTTGGATCTTATTATCTATTTCTTCCTGTAAATCTCAACCACATACATAGCCATATCACTGAAAAGCGATAAAATAAAATCAAAAGGGTGTCTATCTTACTTGTCTTTACCAGGATGCTTTGCAAGAGAAGCAAGGGAGCTAAATTGGATAACAAGCTCTACACAGTAACCCAGACCAGCGAAGTCAATTTGATCCTCCATAGACAGCTTAATATTGTACAGAGGCATCTAAGCCCTTGCATGGCACAGAAGGATATTAGAGTTCCTAGGCTGGATTCACGAAATCCAGTGTCACATTACCTTTTAGCCTGAACACATGGTTTGAATATAATATGTGCTTTTCACTGATTTTATTAAAGAAGCACACATTTTGAAATTTTGACAAAATTATTCAAAGAATCAATATGTTCCCCTAGAAAAAAAAGCTTAAAAGCATTTATAGCATGAATAACATAATTTTTCTTTACTTGAATTGAATGCACAATATATTTCCTAAAACTGTGTGGATAAGTAATGTTGAAGCAATGTCATATTGTTTATCATCATAAATTGATAATTGTTGGGTGTCATGAAAATTTCATTTTAATATTATAAATTGAAATATAGCACATGTATGATGTCTAAGCATATACAAATATAGGTATATAAACATATATTTATGCACAAATACATGTATGTGTATAAACACATGTGTGTATATACGTGCAAACATGTGGGGCTTTATCCACATGGATATCCACATAGCGAACAGGAGAAGTGACCCATTTAAAAAGCAACTACACAAGATGTCTTCAAATCCATTTTTTAAAGGTCATCCTCTTTTCCCTCAAAAAGAAAGTTTGTTTTATCCTTAATTGTTTAAATGGAGCTTCAATTCTTCATTTCTTGGTTCATGACCTTGGAGATCAAGCTTGCACAGCTTTCTACAAATGGCATGATCTTCTTTGTCAAATATATGTTCTATGCATTAATTTTATGTAGGCATCACCTTGGTATCAAATTGACACTTTCCCCTAAGACTGATATCTAATGTGGTTTACTTAAAACAGAATTATTATAGAAATGCTATTTTGGTGCTTTTGCTCACCTAATATTGAATCTGTTAAAATTTTCAGCAGCAAAATTGCTGCTTTTTTAGGAACTCTATTTAATGCTGTCTCTCTATACTTTTCCCCCTATAATTAGATAGATACTACAGATGGACAATAAATCAGCTCCAGAAGTGGACAGGAGGAGGGAAGTGGGCTGAATTGCATTTGGGAAATTGTATAGTGTTTTTAATGACCCTAAACTTACATGTGGTCTTATGCTACAGCCAAAATATAATAAAGACCATTCTCTGAACAGGTCTTCCAACATCCTAGCTCCACTATTGCTTGAGCTGTTTCCTCCACCCAAAATACTTCTACTCCACACCAGTTCCCATTATCAAGATTCTACTCATCCTTCAAGGCTCATCTTAAATTCCAGTTACCTTAGGAGAACTGATCACTCTGATCATTCCCAATTGAAAATGATCCCACTTCTCCTACAACAGTTAATTTATATCACTCTTACACCGTTAGCACATCATGTATTTTATTACATGTATTTGTGTCCTGTCACCTCTGACAAAATTGCTAGTGGAGCCAAAGCATAAGTTCCCTCCTTGGAGTGGAGAGATGATAGAGAACTTTGGATATGGAATATTGCATATTCTGTTAGATATGCTTGTCATGTCCATTTGTTTTGGCTAATTATTCTCCTTCAGTTTCTTCATCTACAAAGTGCTGAAGATGGATTAGTTCAGTTGTTCCCAAACTTCTGTAAGACAACTCCTTTTTAAATATCCAAAAGTTTCAAGGTCTACCACATGATAGTAATTATCATTTATGACTTTTGATTGAGAAAATATGGGACCAAGAAGCTACTATGAACTCAGCAGTTTTTAAAATGAATATGTATTTTCTAATCAAAATATATTTATATGATTTCCAAAATGTACCTATATATGTGGGATATAATAATGTTTGCTGAGTTCATGGATTCTCTAACTTCTTGCCTCTACAGCCCCCCAAGAAGTACAGGTTGGTCAGCACTGGACTAAATGTTCTATAAAATTCTTTCTAATCGCAAGATGCTGTAGAAGCAGCCTGGTATCATGGAAAGAAAATGGAAAGTACATGGAAAGAGTTAGGAGAGAACTTCTAAAATGAGGAGATTGGAATAATGGTCTCTGAATGGTCCCTTCAAGGTTTGGATAGATGATTCTACGATTTGTCTTGCTCTGATTCATAGTAATACCCTGGTAAAGAGGTGTCAAGAGGTAAACTAATATCTTTGGCATTTTACCCTTCTCTCTCTCCCTTCCTAAGATCAAGAGTTGAATAGGTCAATGAGATAGTTCTTCCTATCCCCCTCCCTTTTCAGTAAAGGTTTTCATAAATTATTTTGCTCTCTACTGGCCTTTTACACATAACTAATTATGTTATTACACACATAGGATCACAGAACTGATTTGAGGAGGGACCTTTCTGGTCACTGAGTCCAATGGTTGAGGAAACTGAGGCCCAGAGAGATTAAGTGATTTGCCCAAGGTCACACAAGTAATAAGTGACAGAAGCTAAATTTGAACTCCAAGCCTATCACTCCTCCAAGTGCAATGCTTTTTCCATTACATTACCCTGACACAAGGAAGTCTTTCTTTCCAGATTGGGGTCTCTGGCTTTACTGTAATATAAGATTGTATCCATTTGATAGCCTAATGGATATTCCATACAGTCAAAAATCATCATGCTGATTAATCCTTGAGCCTGTGCCTACCTCTCCCCTGCCACTGAAAAAGCTTTAATTTACTATTTTGAGATAGACAACATTTTGTTCTCTAAATTGACTTTGTTCTTAATCCTATATGAAAACTGGCTCCATTAAACTTCATCTGTCTATGCAGGCTCAGTATGAGATCCAGACTCTTTAAATCTCATAGCTTATATCTTGAATCTTAGATCTCAGACCCAGACCCAATATAAAATTCATGATCTATTTATATTATATATTATCTATTTAATGAACATTGGTCAAACCCATCAAACATTCTTCACTTCAATATTAATTCAAAAGGTCATAGAACTGAAAAGTACCTCAGAAGCTAACTAATTTTTATAGATGTGGAAACTGAGACCAGGGAGGAAAGGGGATTAATTGAAAAGGGATTAATTGTAAGTAGGATCACAGATTTAGATTGGAGGGGACCTCACAGGCCATCTAGACCAATGCCCTGATTTTACAAAGGATGAAACTGATGCCAGGGAGGTTAAATATCTTGCCCATGGCCACACAGATGGTAATAATAATAATAATAGAGAGCATTGCATAGTTCTTTAAGATGTGTGGAAAGAATAAAGCTTTACTAATGTTAACTCATTTTATTTTTATTACCCTGGGAGGTAGGTGCTATTACCAATCCCATTTTACAGATGAACAAACTAAGGTAGAGATTAAGTGACTTTTCCAGGGTAACAAAGCAGTAAGTATCTGAGGCAGGATTTCAGTTCAGGTCTTCCTAACACTGGATCCAGTGTTCTATCCCCTGTGTCCCCCAGCTGCCTATAGTAAACAGTAAAGGTAAAGTCTTTTACACAGAGGTCAGGCCATCATTATTGGCTGAGCTGGAGCAAATGAAAGAGAATTCGATCTACCAAGGGAAAGAAGCTATGAATTCTAATGACTAACACAAGAGGTAGAACGCAAAGTGCTGAGGTAATTCAAAAGAGGAAAAACTCAGTATTAGCTTGGAAGAATGAGGGAAAATTTAAAGATACTTGATTTGGGAGGAGTAGAATACTAGCAATGGAAGATGAGGGGGGGTGGGAGTGAGGCATTTCAAGTGGAGAGAATTCTGGGTACAAGTACAGCATGAAACAATATCCTTCTTTCTTACCCAAACACTCTTCTGGCATCTCGATTCCAAATACACATATTTAAGCCATTTATAATTATTAACCATACAAGACATTCAACAATTCAATTAAGGAAGGATTTATGAAGTTCCCCTATATTAACCACACACTAGAACATTTCTACCATCACTCAACAAGCATTTATTAAGTAATTATATACCACATAAAGATTTTGTAAATATTTGTATTTACTTTGCATATATTTGTTTGTTTGTTGTTCCCCTAATTAGATAGTAAGTTCCTTAAGAGTAGGGACTGTCTTTTGCTTGTATCCCCAGTACTTAGCACAGGGCCTGACACATAGCAGGTATTTAATAAATAAATGTTTATTGATCAGCTGACTTACTAGTCAGTACTGACAGTACTAGGCACTGTGCTAACCACTTGAGACACAAAGTCAAAAAGTAATCCCTTCCTTCAAGGAACTTACTGCCTGATCAAAGGAGACAACAAGCAAACAGCTTGGACAGTTATCTAACAGTTACTTGTCTAACAGTGGATAGAGTGCCAGGCCTGGGGTCAGAAAACTCATCTTTGTGACTTCAAATATGGCCTCAGATATTTACTAGCTGTGCGACCTTGAGCAAAGTCATTTAGCCTTGTTTGCCTCAGTTTCCCTATCTGTAGAATGAGCTGGAATATCTTTGCCAGGAAAACCCCAAATGGGATCACAAAAAGTCAGAAACAACTGAAAAACTATTAAACAACAACATAAGCATACAAGATATGTACAGTGTAAACTGGACATAATATTAGAAGGAAGGGACAAGCAGTAAGGAAAGGAGTAGAGGGGACAGGAAAGGCATGATGTTAGCTGAGTCTTGAAGGAAGGCAAGGATGCCAGGAGGTGGAGGTAAGGAGAGAGAGCATTCCAGATAGAGGACAGCCAGTGAAAAGGCATACAGCTGGAAATAGAGTATAAGGAATAGTGTGAGGCAGATCAAAAAGGCCAGCGTCTCAAGAAAGAAGAGTGTGGAGGGGTGTAAAGGGTAAAAACACTGGAAAGGTAGGAAGGGGCAAGGTTGTGAAGGGCTTCTAATAATGTAAATAGTAAAGGAGGAGAATATACGCCATGGCGCAAGTGTAAATATAAGTGTACCTCATAACCTAGGATCACCAAGGGATTCTCAAGTTCATCCAATAAGTAGAGCTAGGGCACAGTCTTCTGAAGTAAGATGGGAATTACGGAAATAATTCAACAGACTTCTGTCAGAACAGAGGCTAGAGGGGCAATATGGAATAAAGTGTCATTGCAGGAAATGACTCCTCACATATAAGTGCATTGATTGCTCTCCAGCTGTACCATGAACATTTTAAAAGGTCAACAGTTTAACTAATGTAGTCAAAGTGAAATGCAAACTACTAGAAAAATCATCACAAAAACAGACTGGCAATATTACTCATAAATGAAGCTCCTTAAGAACCATAATGCTGACCTAAACCAAACTACCTAACATTCCTGGTTAACAAAACAAAAACAAGGGGCAGCTAGGAGGTGAAATAGATAGAGCTCTGGCCTTGGAGTCAGGAGGACCTGAGTTCAAATTCAGCCTCAGACACATGACACTTACTAGCTGTGTGACCCTGGGCAAGTCACTTAACCCGATTGCCTCACTAAAATAAAATGCAAAAACAGAAACAAAAACAAAACAACCTTTAGAAATAACAAACACGTAATAGAAAGTTTGGGTCTACAAGTCTAAAGTGAGGTAGAGCAGTGGTATACAAACTCAATAGAAATAGGGGTCGCTATCATATATAGTGATCCCTGTGGGACACATATTGAAAACCACACATGTTAATATATATATTTTTATTAATACATCAAAATATTAAAATCACACAGAAACTACATTTTAATTTGATTCAGGCCACTCTCCAGATTGCTCTGGGTAGCATGCAGCCTCCAGGCAGCACGTTTAACACTTCTGAAGTGGAAAAGAGATTAAATAAATTTTCACTTTTGTCTCCTCAGTACCTTGCCCAAAGTGGGCACTTAATATTTATGTAATTGTGCTAAATCCCTTTCCAATGTATTCAAGAATAATTTCTAAAAACCTGATTCCCCAATCCTTTCTAAAATTCACTCAATACTAATTGACAGAACTTTGTTCAACTTTTGCCTGGGATGTGAAATAATGCAAGAAGAAGGAAACATGGAAAAGTGCATATAGGGACTTGAAGAAAGGAAGACTTTGAGTCCAAACTCTGCCTCTCAAGCAAAATGGCTGTGTGACCATGGGCAAGTTATTTAGCTTGTCAGCAGTGTAGGCAACTCTCCAACATTAGAAATCACAGGTAAGAAGTATCTAAGATCTTTAGAACTCAAATCCCATTTCCTAGGTCTTAGCTCCCAAGATAAAAATTCTAACATAATATCATAATTCATAATCTTCTGTCATTTTCTCTTTAATGGGCCTTTGTCAAACCCATAAACATTTTTTACTTCAATACTAATTCATTCAACAAACACTTTTTGAGCACCTATGGAATAAGACCCTTTCTAGGAGTCGTCAACAAAATAGAATGCTGTCTACCAAGGTATTGCTCATCTACTTCTGTGGCAGAGTGTCAACATCTAGGAGTTCTCCCATAGCAATTAAATCACAGGTCTAGACTCCTCAAAATGAAATAATACACATCTATGATACCAAAAGGGTATTAATGCTCTTCTAACTAGATTCTCTGGGGTCCTAATATAAGCTGGTCATAAATCACCAGTATGCAATATCTGACTGTAGGACAAAATAACTGAATAGGCCACTTAGGAGACAGTGGGTTCTCCCTCATGGGCAGTCTTGTTGGAGAAATAATTCTTGTTCAGGGACAAGTTGGACTAGATTGCCTCTTAATCCCCTTCTCACTCTGATATTCTAAGATCGTATCATTCTGTAAACTAAGGGTCAATGGTATTCCCAATGCTTTTTGTGTTTGGGGGGGGGGGCAATAACACCCCTGCATTTAAAGGATTTAAGTCCAAAATTGAATTGATAAATTGATCCATATTTCTTTTGCTATGTCCAGGTCCTCTTTCTGAATTTAAGTAAACTCTGTCCATAAGCATTTTCTAACTTGTAATGTAGTCAAATCTCACTCTAAGCATTCTATTTGGCTTTCTGGAATTTATTACTCATATAGGCAAAGTGTTCAAACTAATTTTCTACCATTAGAACTTGTTTGCAATGTGTCAGACAGCAGCATATGCTACTTGACTGCCAATTCTTACACAGATTAATTCCTAATTACATCATGCTGTTTGCATGGCACTGTCGATAGGCTGCTCCTCCAATAAAAGATAAAAACGTAAAGTAATGAAAATTAAGGTCATGCAATCATGGTTGACAACTGGTCTGTGGTTATTTTCTTCTTCTAGATATATTTCTGTCACTGCAGAGACATTCAAATAACATTCAACATAGAGCACAAAATTTGACAGGCAACAAAATACTACAAAAATGTTTGCTAAGGGGTTCTAATAACTACAACCAACCCTTTAAAAATTTTCCCAATATAAATGGTATTTCTAAGATGCTCAACATGATTTCCACATTTTTAAAAATTGCCAATTATCTAAACAGAATCACATCTATCCAAAATGGCAGGATTCAATTTTAATTTTCCCTCTGGGCCGGGGACATATATTATGTAACAGAATGTGGATCTTTCAATGAAAAATAAGATTTAGCAATTGTTGCTACCTGACATCTTTTGGGGGGGGGGAATGAACTAAAATGATATATAAATGCAAAGTCCCACATTTATAATCAGAGGATCTAAGTGATCCTAAATTGAAAGGCAACTTGATATGAGGAAAAACCCAGGTTCAAATCTTACCTCTGATACTTATAAGCTCTATGAACCATGGGCAAATCACTTGTTCATTCTCAATCTGAGTTTTCCTCATCTATAAAATGAGAATATTGGATTATATGATCTCTAAGGTTTCCTCTAGCTCCAAATCTATGACTCTATGAAAAGAAAAATTACCTACACCATTACCATATCTATAACCAACTGGATGAAAATGTCTACCCTTCATGCAGCTTAACTAAAACTGATCTTTATGCAATTCCAAACTTTTTGCAACATCACTAATTTAGAAAAAAGAAAAATTCTTACTATTGGCTTCATCTGGATCTAACAAATTACAAGAGAACCAGAAGTCATATATCACAAGATCATTTATTAGAGATGGAAATAACTTTAGAGCTTATCTAGTCCAGTGGTATCAAATTCAAATAGAGAGCTAATAAACTATACATAAGGATCCCTAGGGGCTGCATATTGACTTAGAAAACCATGCATTAACCTTATCTATATTGTGTTGTATTTTTATTGATTCTATTTCCCAATTATATTTTAATCTGGCTCTGGCTACGCTAGGGAGTTTTTTTCTCTTTGTGTGGGACTGATTAGGAGGGAGGATCTTGCCAGGAGTAGGTCAGCATTCAGAGGTCTCACACCAAGCTCATGGCTCCTCTAGCTGCAAGGCCCTAAGTCCAATAAGCTCGGGCTCCTGGGCCCTCACTTTACTCAAGAGGAATTGATAGAATGGCACTTACATAAAAAGCTTAAAGCTTATCTCTAAAGAAGAGATATCTGTTATGGCTCTCTTACTTTACAGCAGAGAACAGTGAAGCCCAGAAAGATTGTTAACAAACATTTATTAGCACTTACTATATTCCAGGCACTATGCCTTTACACCCTGGGGATTCAAAGAAGGTCAAAAGACAGTCCATGCCCTCAGGGAGCTTACAGTCTAGTGGGGGAGAAAATATGAAAACATGTATGAACAAATGAGAGAGACATAGAGAGAAGAGAGTGATAGAGAGAGGAAGACAGACAGAGAGAAAAAGAGAGAAATAGAGGCAGACAGAGAGAAAGGACTGGAAATAATCTCAGAGTGAAGTCCCCAAATTTAAGGAGGACTGGAAAAGTCTTCTTAAGAGAGTGGAAGTTTAAGTGAGACTTGAAAGAAACCTGAAAGAGGAAATAAATAGGGAGAGAGAGTTCCAGGCATGGGGGCTCAGCCAGTTATAATATCAGGAAATAGGCAATGGAGTGATGTGTGTGAGTGACTTCCCAAAGGTCACACAGATGAATTGGTAGCAGAGCCAAGAATAAAATCCAGATTTCTTGACTCTCTCAGTTTTTCAGGGGTAGAATCCTCATTGTGTCCCTCAGTTACTTGCACAGCATGGCTGGGATGCAGTCTGCTTTGTGCAGTGTGTTAGAAGAATTCTAAGTAAAAAATTACAAATGTGATAGAAATGCTTACATGATAACCTTTTTAGCATTAGCATGTTTTTTAATCTCCAAAAATAGATAGCTCTTCAAATAATACTGACTTTCCTCCTCAAAAGCTAAGGATTCAGCTCCCACGGGATAGTGCTTAATAATTGTTGGGGTTTTTTTTTTTGGCTTTGGTCTAGACCTGTAATTCCATAATTCTAGAGAATACTGGCTATGAGAATTTCCTACACCATGCAAATCAAAATGGGATGGAGAAAGAGGAGAGTACTGAGAAGATAAGTGACTCGCCCATGGACACAGAGCCAGTATGTGTAACATATAAGACTTGACTACAAATCTGCTTCTTTATGCTGTAAACTATGCTTTTCTCAGTTCTATTTGTTTGAGTTTGGGGTCAGATTTGTGATTTTATTTGTGTAAGGAGCTCCAGGTTAGTCAACTTTTCCTACCAGTGCAAATTAGTAACTGTTCAATACTTTATAGTCTGAGAGCCTATGGCTCTGAGAGAATAAGCGAATAGGGTGAAGGCTTTTTCAGCTCTATAGCTATGTGTCTCTCATATAATTATCTTCAGCAACCCTTCATTTATGTAAACATCCTTATATTCAGGTAGTGTTATGACCAGCCAAACATATTGTGTTCCTAAGAGCTAGTTAGTCTGATCTCTGCGGCTCAAAAAAAAACAGATTAGGAAGTGACTTTAGATTCACTTCTGGTATGGACAGTTGTATCATTTAGCAGACAGACCATGAGGAAATCTACCTAGGTATTTTAAGGCGTTTCTTTCCTTTAAACAGGTTATCATCCAGGGATATGATGGTAAATGTTTAACAAACAAAAATTTCTGGGAAAAAAATATTTGAATGACACACTGTATTATTAACATTTTCTCCATCATTTTCTTAAGCCTTCTAGACAACCAACAAAATCATCAATCATGCCCTGGTATGTAGCATTTACCATTCTCTGAGGTGTAAATGTTTATGCTTAAAATTTCACAATTAGTTCTCTTGAGCCCTTTTGGGCTAACTTCAGCACACTCTCAGTTGTATCACAATATCACGGCAGAAGCATAAGAACTGGATTTTGGTCACTGGCACTAAAAAGTGACTTGAGTTTCCTTGGGCAAATCATTTCCCAATCCTGGGCCTAAGTGTCCTTATCTGTTTAAAAAATAACAATAATAAAAAGGTTGGCTAGGTATACTTCAACGTCCCTTAACATCCTAAAATCCTAAATATAAAGTTTTTTAAGTATAAACAAAATCTCTTATCCCATGATTTCTTTCTCTTTGGGCCTTGAGAAATGAAGATAGTTTTCCTCCCCCATTATTCATGAATTTAAATGCTTAAAGATCATCAGACCTGATTTTGGAGGAAATCTTAGAAATTATCTACTAGTGGTTCAAGATATTTAGGTTATGAAAATGAATTTAAGAGATTTTTTTTGGAAAAAAAAAGCTGTTTAGATTAGCTAATCCAGAGCAGGATGTGAGAGGGATATGTAGGTGGAAATAGCTAGAGGTCTTATGTTAATTTGGTTTTATGTTTTGGTTTGGTTTGGTATTTTTTTTTGTCCTAAGTACCTCATGTAAGAAACTATGCAATGTACTTGGATGGAACCTCAGTGGCTGCATCTGTAACAGGAACGTGTGTTGGAGAGAGCCAATTTTCAGCATGAGCAATTAGGACTCGATTTATTGTTTTGCTGATTGTCTAGATTTAAGAAAGTGATGGAGAAAATGTTAATAAATGCAGATTAAACTTTAAAGTGCATCATGTGTGCTCCCCCACCCAGAGCTGGTTGTTAAACATTTACCAACACACCCCTGCCTATGTCTATCATTGGCCAAAGGGTACTATCATGGAAGTTGATCAGAAGTTGGTCCCTTAGCCCAAGAGGGAAGGGAGACATTCAAATAAAGACAACTGGGAATGACTGATGAATATCCATGAGTGCTGCCCTAGACTTCAAAGGAATTTTACCAACTTATGTACTTAGTCTTATCTGCTTACCCTAGGCCAGTGCATTCATAAGTGGCTTTATCAGCTCCCTTTCTATACCTCAGTACAAAATCATATGGCCTCTGGGCTATCTCATAATCTAGCTATTATAACTTATCTGAATGGAGATGGTCTTTAGGAAGCACTAATCAAATTACAGATGCTATTTCCCCAGGGGAAAGGACAAACCAAGTTGGGAACTCATCAGGTAGCAATGATGTAGACCAAACAATGCATATGCCTTCTTGTATCCTCCTAAATGATACCCTATACACTTACGTGCATAAGTTGTACACTAAGTATATGCATGTGGTTTGTAAAACACCCAATAAATCCTGTAGGTAGCTTATAATGGGTGTGTCTCTTCTAAAGGCATTCCTTGAAATCCCAAACCTTACTAACATAGTTATAGTGATATATTGAATGACTGCCTAAGGACTTGAAATCAGATACCTATACTCCCAGTTCAGCATACATGTATTCACATATTTTGGACTATTAAGTCATCCATTCAAGCTAAATAATTCTAGTTATTTTAACTCAGTACTTCTTGCTATTTTACTTCTTTTTAATACTGCTTCACAGTATTTCTTCTTTCATTTATTTATTTAGTTTTCCAGTTGTATGATTTTATTTTTCTTCACTGGAGCCTTTCCAATTTCTCTACATTGCTTTTGAAACACAAGCTGGAGGCAGGAGCAGATATTGATGCAGCATAGTCAAGCACCCTCCATGATAAGCTTCCCACAACATTCTGTAAATGAAAACTAAGTCTTATGTCTAGAGTGTAGCACGGGGGAGATGGCATTCTTCTTCACGCTGTAGAGAACAGGCAGCTTTATAGAATTCCTGTGCTGTGTCTTAGACTATCTCAAGCCACAAGCAACAAGCACCACGTAATTTCCACATTTTTGCCTGCTACTTCCCCCTATAATAACAGACACACATCTATGTCCATTCTAGGCACTAGAAAATGTTACGAATCTTCAAGATTCCTATCTTTCTTCAATGAAGAACAGTATCCCAGAAGAAAGTTGGAGCAATCATTTGTAAGTTAATTGGACTCTAGATCTCCCAAAAATTTTTACTTTCTGTGATAAAAACTATTCTATTTTCTGCTCTTGTTGTAAAGAATTATGTGATGTTTGCTATTATTCTATAAGTTCTTAGACAGGCTGCTGTCATCTATAGACTTAGGATCATAGAACCACAAATCTAATGCTGGAACGGACCTTAGAGGTCATCTACTCCAACCCTCTAATTTTACAGATGAGAAAACACAAGTCCATGGAGGTCAAGACTTACCCATTAAATTTATATATCAAATGATGAAAATCATTTATATGAATTTCATTCTAGATCTATTAATCTTACCAAATAGATTATTTTTTGTTCAAAAGTGTTTTAAGTTGATTATTTAAATTTGTAAATGTCTAATATAAATTATAAATTATATATGAATGCATGGCTATGTAGATAAAGATATATAAATTATAAATAAGTAGGTGTACGATTATATAATGACAAAATAAAATTCAGAGACTATCCATTTATGTTAACACCAAGAAGAAGAAAATGAGGAACCACTGGAAGATTTTTTACAAAGTTTTCTAAAATTCCTTAAACTATATGCAGGCAGCTGTGGCCCAGTAGATAGAATGCTAGCTTCCAAAGCAGGTAGCTCTGGGTTCAAATTCTGCTAATGGCACATACTGACTACATGAACTCTTGGTGCTCTTGGCAATTCTCTAAACCTAGAAGTTATTTTGTGGTATTAGTAGTAGTGGGTGTTCTAGAAGTTCACTACATTAATGAAATCACAGCCCCAGTCCCTAGTCCACATGTTTTCTAACAATTATCCTAAACTGGAAAAAAAGATATTCTTTGTTTTTTCTTAGAAATTTATGTAGGAAAGTATTCAGAATAGGGAAAAAATAGGAAATAAAAATGAACCAAAAGAACACTATTAAGAAAGTAGAGACTCTAAAATAATAAAATACAGATTGTGTGAATTTGAAATCATTGTAGATGTTAAATAATCCATGGGTTTTGGCCTGAGCACACATAATCTGGTCTCTTGAAAGATGAGTTCCATACCCTGTCCCTATTTCTCTATAGTATTCTCCCACTTAAATGCACCTCTCTCCTCTACTTCCATCTTTTATTTCTGTCCCAGCTAGCCCTGGTCTTCCGTGCTCCATGGTGCCTAGGTTCCTTTGGCATTACCAGCTCAGACCACTCCTGAGAGGCACAGATATTTTATGCAGAATTTGGGTACTTCCAGATTTTAGGTTCATGTTTTTACTTTCTTCTGCATTAGAGAAAGGAAAGGAAAATAAATGCAGCACTTCTTTCCTTTCTCCCTCATAGAGTCTAAGACTCAAATACAAACAGCTAGGTGGTACAGTATATAGAGTGCTGTACATGGAAACTGAATGAGCTGTCTGAATCCTGCCTCAGACATATATAAGCTGTATCACCCTAGAAAAATCATTTTACCCCTCCCCCAGTCTCAGTTTCCTCATCTATAAAATGGGGACAAAAATAGTACTTTCGTCACAGGGTTGATGTGGGGATCAAATGATATGATGTAGTAAAACACTTTGCAAACTTTAAAATGCTAAATAAATGTTAGCTATTATTAATACATTTGAGAAGAGTGAACAAGAACTGACACTGACCAATTTATATATTTATGAAGCATTTACTTAGCCTAATATTATCTTAAATTGTGCTTTATTACCACTAGAGTTATTACTTTCCTCATTTGTAAAATGGGGTAATGATAGTACTTTCCTTCATAGGGTTGTTGTGAGGATCAAATAAGATAATATATGTAAAGTGCTTTGTAAACCTTAAAGTGTTTATAAATGATAACTATTAGCACTAGTACCAACATCAAAGCTTAAAAAAAAAAAACACAACAATTTTCATAGTGCCCCTACCCCTGGGTCCTGGGATAAAATATCAACCAATCTGGTTAAATGTCAGCCACTTGGCAATTCTAGCAATGACTCTTTCATCTATCACCTGGAATATTGTAATAGCCTTTTAACTAGTCACACTAACTCCATTAGCTCCATCTCTATAATCAGTTCTTTATAACCATGCTAAAGGAATCAGAAATTTCTAAGGCACAGATTTGATCATATAACTCAGCCACTCAAAAACTTTAGTGACTCACTATTGCTTTTAAAAGATAAGCTCCATAGCCTAGCATTCAAAGCCATCTACAATTTACCTCCTACCTTCTCTACCCTGCTTCATGTACGTTATGCTTAAGCAACTTGTATGACTACCTCTTCACCGATTTCATCCTGCTCTCTTCAGCCTTAGTGCCTTTGCATATACCACCTCTAATTCCTGCATGGTCTCTCTACCCAACCCCTTTCCATTCCTTAACATAATGCTTCAAGACCCAACACAAGGACCTCACGGAAGGTGGCTTTTTCACAAAACCTTCACTGAGCCACATGACTCTCCCAGAAAGAAGAGACAGTGTGTTACAGTAGAAAGATCAGTGGCTCTAAAGTCAGAAGAGATGGGTTCAAATCATGCCTCTGGTCCTCATTATCTTTGTGACTTTGGGCAAGTCACTCAGTCTTCCTGGGACTCCACTTTTTCATCTACAAAATAAGGGAGTTGGACCAGATGACCCCTTTTGGCAATAGCTCCTTTGAATATCTGAGACCTCTCAGACCTCATCAATACACTTGAGAATTTTCCAAATTTATGTCTTATAGATGGTTATATATACATCACATCTACCTACTAGGCTATAAAAATCCCTTGAGGACAAAGACTGGGTTGTTTTCTAGAGTTCTCTAGACTCCAGAGTGACAGGTATACTGGAGTGAGCTGGACTGATTGTCAAATTACTCACTATCAAATTTTCATTTTTTACATCTCAGATATTGGCAAACACTGTAAATCAGGGCATGAGTGATTATTTTGTTGATTGTCTAGACTTAAGAAAGTGATAGATAAAATATTAATAAAGCAAATGAAATTTAAAAGTGTATACTGTGTACATGTTTGTTTGTTTTTCACAAATCTAGTTGTTAAATATTTACCAGCATACCCTTGCTAGAGCCCACCACAATACCTTGCAAATAGGTGCTTGACCAATGCTTGATGGATTCTTTTTTTTTTTTAATTTTTAGGCAATTGTGGTTAAGTGATATCCCCAGGGTCACACAGCTAGTAAGTGTCAAGTGTTTGGTCTGGGGTGGGATTTGAACTCAGGTCCTTCCTGACTTCAGGGCCGGTGCTCTATCCTCTGTGCCAGCTAGCTGCCCCAGATGGATTCTTTATGAGGAAGGATTTCTGGACAGTGAGGATTGTTAAATACTATAATCAGTAAAGGAAGAAATCTATTTATTAACAGTTCTTTGAAAGCCAGATGGATTTATATCCATATAGAATGTAGCTAGGAAGCAGGGTAATGACCTCCCAAGCTCCCTTTGGCTCCTATGATTCCAAGATTATGAAAATAGGAGGAATGAAGTCACTCACACACGAGCTACCTCACAAGGTCATGTGAAGTTTCATGAGCACCAATCATCTTTAGAATGTATTTAGAATTTTTAAAGGAAATAGATAAATCCAAAGATTATAATGAAATGTGTTGTAGCCATCTTCTAACTATTTATACATGCCCCTGGAAATCTCATTAATTATCACACCTGCTCTATTGACAGCCTATGAGTATCATCTCATTTTTTTTTTTGTGGGAGGGAGTGGGAGGGTTGGAAAATCCTATGCAAATTGCCCCTGAAGTTTGAAGAAGCCTGAAAAAGCTTTATTTTTAACCCTTCATTTAACATAGGGGAAATGAAATGACCAGAGAAATTTTCTTTTGTTTTGGCATATTCTATAATTGAAAATGTTAAACCAATCACTGTCTCCTCTTGTTAAAATTTATTTCAGAAAAATACTCCCCAAAGGAGTTATTGTAGAAAAATAACATGCACCCCTCAATTGATGTTATCACAGATGGATATGGAGTTAAATCCCTAGCTGGATTTTAACCACCAAGAACCAAGCACCAGATGGCTTATCAGCACCTCAGTTCAACAGCTGTGTCCTGAAATGCACAGCTGGTCTTCATATTTGAATGACAATATTTAAATGATAAAATTATGTAATATAGAAAAATGTGCTCAGTTAGCACAGATTCTGAAAACTAGATGGCCAAGTTCCTCTTGTTGGTAAATGCACAGCTTCAACTATGGATTCAAATTCCGTCTATTTATGCTGATCATTCTTGGTTGGAAATAGCAGCTTACTACTGCATGGAAGCATTCCAGTGTCATTCATATTGCATGTCTATTGGTCCGTAATGGTTCTTCAGGGTAATCATAGTGATAGGTTTTCCTTTATGAGAAAATAAGCACAACATCTTTTCTATTTTGAAGTTGGGGTGTTTATTAAAAATGGGATAATTAATAGATTTTGCAGGCTACCAGCAGGAAATGAAAAGGCTCTTGGTGGAAGGCAGATTGAGAAGTTCTTCAATAGTTTTAGGACGTTGCTGCTCATTTTCCTGCTGAGTTACCAAACACTCTAACTGACATTATGATCAACAAAAACAAAATGAATCTTTGCCCCAAAAAATCAGATTTTGTCAAAAACAACACACAGGGCAATTTCTCAAAGAAAATGTTCCCAAATATTTCTTCTGGGGCAGCTACATGGTGCAGTGGATAGAGCACCAGCCTTGGATTCAGGAGGACCTGAGTTCAAATCCAGCCTCAGACACATAACACTTACTAGCTGTGTGACCCTAGGCAAGTCACTTAACCCCATTGCCTAACCAAAAAGCAAAGGCTCCTTCATCTCTTTATTCCATCCTCTACCTCTATGCCTTTGCAAAAGGAGATCCCCATTCCTGGAATTCATTGAAATTCACTTCCTTTTCAACTCTGCCTTTTACAATCCCTTGATTCCTTTAAAATTCAGTTCATATTCCCACAGGAATCCTTGTGCCTCTAGTTGCTAGTGACTAGAAAGTCTCTCTCCAATGAGGGTATATTGAGAGCTCTTTAGTTATAGCTATAGGCTATGAATCCCCTCCTTCAACTAAAAGTCTATAGAATCACCAGACAGATGAAATGCCCCCATGCTAGGACTTTTGTTGTTATTATTCAGTCATTTTCAGTCGTGTCCAACTCTTCATGACCCCATTTGGAGTTTTCTTGGCAAAGGCACTGGAGTGGTTTGCCTTTTCTTTCTCTAGCTCATTTTATAGATGAGGAACTGTGGCAAACAGGATTAAGTGACTTGCCTGTGATTACACAGCTAAGTGTCTGAGACCAGATATGAACTCAGGAAGTCTTCCTGATTCCCAGCCCAGCACTCTACACTGAGGCACCTAGCTGCCCAAGCTATGGCTAAGTCTTTTCTTTAAATATTCTGCGTTTAGCACTGAAACATACACAGTCCCTCGATCAAAACAACCATCTGACTTGGCGTTTCCATATTCCCAATCTTTCATCTGGTATGATATGTAAATTAATTTGAGGCAAAACAGAAATTAAGGGAAGGAATTAGGGTCATTTTCTTCTACCCATGTGGCCGAGAATTTGTATATTTATCGGCAGCAAAGCACTTTGACTTTGTTGCTGTGTTGTAGCAAGTGAAAAATCTCACTGTAAGGGATTCATGTTTAGGTACCAGCTGGACTTCTCTTGAGTCCCTGTCCCCCTTAGCATATTTTCAATTGCACCAAGCCTTAGATTTGGATGAGTCTCACCACTTTTGCTATTACACATGTGCTTCTGAACAGGAAACCTTTTTATTGGGTCCACTACAAATTTATTTACACTACCTCAACTGGGCTTTCACTGCTGCTAAGCAATCTTTCTACATCTCCCTTATCAACCCACTATCCCCACTCACAACAGTCCACTCTGGTTCTTCCAAACCTTTTTTTAATCCTTTTTAAAACCTTGCATGGTATCCCCTCCCCCCATCCTGCGTTGCTGAGAACCTTGCTTCATATTTAAAAACAGTTGAGGCCATTCACCATTCACCCTTGTCTCCTGATTATCACATCTCACTCAGATGTCTTCTGCCACTCTGTCCTCCTTCACCTGTCTCACTTGAAGAGGTGACCCTTTTCCTTGCCAAGGCAAGTCCTTCTGCCTGCACCAGTGATCCCATCGCATCTCATCACCTCTGGAAAACTGCTCCCTTTATCATTTTCACTCTCTCACTTAACTTCAATTTGTCCTTGTCTAAAAGCTGTTCCCTTACTCTCTACAAAGATGACTATGTCTCTCTCATCTTCAAAAAAACTTTCACGACCCTTCTCTCCCTGCTACTGTCTCATATCTCTTGTATCCGTTGAGGCTAAAATCCTTGAGAAGGCTATTTAAAATGGGTTCTTCCACTTCCACTCCCCTCATTTTTTTCTTCACTCTCTACTATCTTCACCATTCAGTCAAAACGGCTGTCTCCAAAAACATCAGTGATAGCTTAATTGCCAAATCCAACAACCTTCTCAATCTTCCTTCTTCGAGACCTTACTGCAGCCTCTGCATTATCAATCACCCTCTTCTTTTTGATACCCTCTTTTCTCTAGGTTTTATGGACATTATTCAGATCTAGAACACTTTCTGTCTTATCATCCACCTAAGCAGTATGTTGCTTTGATATCTTACATTATATTGAATTGCTGTTTGTAAGTTACATATTTCATTAACTTTTCATGTTTTCATGTCTTATTTCCCCAGTTAGACTTGGAGTATTCTTGGGGCATCATAGATTTAGATTTAGAAGGAACTCTAGAAATCAGTAAGTCCAACCCCTTCATATTATAGATGAGGAAACTGAGCCTGAAATGAGGTTCCCAGCTAGTAAGTGCATAAGGCAGGATTTGAACTCAAATCTTCCTGACTCCAAGTCCTGTATCCTATAGCTGCTTGTAGGATAGGGACTTATAATTTCATAGGATCACAAGATTTGAAGCCAAAAGGAATCTTAAAGCTCATCTAGTCTGATGTCTCATTTTATAGATAAAGAAACCGAGGCCCACAAAAAAAGATGAGGTTTATTTAAGGTGATAAAGCTAATGAGTTGCAGGACTGGTTATGAACTGGGCCTTTATTGGGTCCATACATGTCTGTCTTTGTTCTTAACCAAGATGTGCTTGTAAAGCTCTTGATTTTCCCTCTGAGTTTAAATACAAACTTGCTGGTCCAGGGTAACTTAAGCCCAGCAGGAATTACAAAAAAGACAGGGCAAATAAAATCCAAGTTATTTTCAGGTTTGTTTGGTTTTATTTTCCACTGACACCATTGCAAATTATTTACTCCCTCCACCCATTGCCTAGTCCTGGGGTGGGGAACCTTCTGCCTCAAGGCCACATGTGAACCCCTGGGTCCTTAAGTGCAGCCCTTTGACTGAATCCAAACTTCACAGAACAAATCCTCTTAATAAAAGGATTTGTTCTGTAAAACTTGGACTCAGTCAAAAGGCCTCACCAAGGACCTAGAAGGCCACATGTGGCCTTGAAACCCCAGGGTCCCCATCCCTGGCCTAGTCCTTTTATCCTTTCCAAAGGCCAGAATTGCTGGTTTTAGCTTTCTCCCACCATCCATATCTCAGCACTATACAAGCCATGTCAGGAATTACAAGTTATAATTGCCTTCATTATCCAAAATAACTGACAGATTTTCTTTCAAAAAATAAAAAAAGGGAAACAAACCCTTAGTTTGTGTAGTAGTTGTTTTGTGTAATTTATAATGTAAAGGTAAATAGTATCAACTTAGAAAAATAATTCTTCATTGGGTTTTCAAAATGGTTATCAATCAGAACCCACCTTAAACCAACACTGTGAAAATTTGTATTCTAAAGGAGCAGTGTCAATAGAAATTCAGGTCTTGACAACCAGATGGATACTCCAAATTCTATTTCCATCACTTGCTTTATTGTAATATCTGATAAAAATCATCAAATGAAATCTTTCAGAGCATATAGCGTCTGCTCTTTTCTAAACAGAAAAAAATAGGTATTTAATGTTAGCAGAAGGTATGTAAACTGTGTATAACATATAGAAATATTTTGGAAAAAAGTAAGTGAAGTATTCAAGATATGAGTCACATGGGACAAACAGGGCTTCTGTTGCATTTTTAAATGAAGTATGGGCACATGGAAGCAACATGCAGCAGTGGGAGAGAGAGTAATGAATTTGGAGTCCAGGGACCTAAGATTAATTTCTAGTTCTGCCAAGATATTCCCTGTATGACCTTAGCAGAGTCATTCTCTTTGGGCCTCAGTTTTCTCATTTGTAAAATGAGGATACGGAACTAGATGATCTCTAAGGCTCTTTCCAGCTCTAAATTGATGCACCTATGTTATACTACATTCGAACAATTTTACATCAAGAATATTTGTTCACATTGAAAATGTTTTTGCATTTAAATTCATAATACCCAAATGACAGCAATCAACCTAACAGCATTCAGGACTTTAAATTATTAGGAGTTGGGTTCCAATCACTAACACTATTGTGTGAATATCATGAATTCATTTAGCCTTTCTAGGCCTCAGGGAATTAATTCTCTAAGATGTCATTGCAGGGTTAGGGTTGGAGATGGGGAGACCCAGTACTGATAGAAAGAGTTCCCACTGTGATAAAATCACAAGTTTTTGGTATATTGACCTACTTAACTTATCTTGGTCTTATTTAAAAGGAGCATTTTGTAGGCCATTAGCACACATAATGAATAAGAAACTTGTTTTGAATGCTGCTCTTCAGCATTAAATATTTGAGTCCAGCTCCAAAACCAAACTCTTTCCATCACTCCCTCTATATGATATGTAAAACTAGGTACCAAACTGAAGGCAACGTTCAGAGAAAACCACAGGTTCCTTCTGTTCCTCTACAACTTTATTATTGCAATGGATCATGTCTATGACGACATCCGAAAGTTACAAACAGTCGTAATAAAAAAAAAAAAGCAGAACCAACAATGTAAAGTGTTTTATTGCATGCTTGGTATGACAACTTTATTACTGCAGTGGGGCAGTATTACTATTACAAATGGGAAATATATTACACATAACTTGTTTTGAGACAAAATAGCCCAATAGGCCAACATATTACTGTATGATTCTATTCTTTATAGGACACAATAATTACTTTTAAGAGTTAGGAAATCAAGAAAGTGAGCTTTCATCATCTGCCATCTGCTATGACCATTTTTTTTTCCTAGGCATGAATCTGAATAATTATTACAGGAAGGGAATATCCTCTTTTTCCTATTTAAGTTTCATTAATGGCATATAAGATGACACCAACTTCTGTAAAATGACTCTAATAATAAAAAGTACAATAAAGTAGCAAAATCAAATGTTTCTCAATTAATGTAAATTATCATTCAAATTTGAAACCATTAGTGCACAGGGCTCTCCAACATCAGCAAAACCCATCATTTACAGTTTATGAATCCTGCAGCATCAAATGTCAATCAAATAAATAATGAGCTGCATTTAGATAACCCAGGAAATAGTTTTCTGGTACATTTTTTTAAAGCAAATTATTATTTCAATGCCAAGTCACGCTTCCAGCTTTGAACAAGGAGCAAAACACCGACATGTTTCTCAAATGGATTTCACAGCATCAGTGCAAAAGCCGGAGGGGATGGCTTTGTTTTTTAAGCCTCAGATTTGAAATACCTAGACTCCCTGGAACCACAGCTTCAAATCCTCTGTGGGACTACAGTTGCCAATCCTATCAGGATCGACTCAACTCTTCATCCTTCTGAGACTGATAAATTGAAAGACATGAAGTTTAAAGCAAAGGGAGGGAGTTGCACGGCTAGACCCGAAACAGGAGGACTGAATTTGGACCTCATACAAGGAGCCTTTTTAGATAATGTGTCCTAATGTCCTTCCTTGGTCAGGCTTGAGGATGCAACTTGAGAAGCATGAAAAGTCAGTGACAGGCCATCCTTTTAATGTATTTTAGCCAGTCAAAAGTTTTAGGCACTAAATTTTAGATAGTCACTAAAGTGGTGAAAAATGAATTTTCAAAGATATTTTTGACCAGCAAAGGAAGAATACCGGACCTCATTTTACTAAACTATACAAAGAAAGGATCAGATTAGATGGCTTCTGAGTCCCTTGCTAGGGCTCCAAATTGGTGATCTATCATCTCATCATGACACAGTGAGAATGAGAAACAACAGGGGGGCAGCCTAAGGTACAGTACACTGTTAGCCCAATATGGTGAAAGAATAGGAGGAAGGAAGACCTCCAGCATAGGATCTGTAAAACGTATTAGAAAAACTACACAGCATAAAGTGTGCCACAGGGAATACCCACACTGATAAAATCCTAGATCTATCAAATACTCTAAGATAGGCATAGATAGTTACTGAGGCACTTCCATTTTTCATTTAATATATTCAAGGACATTCTAAGTGATTACAATATAGCCATTTCCTGTTTTCCATGAAAATTTAAAATCCCCAGTTGATTCCTCTATCAAGTAAGCTTCTGAGCTGCTTCCCCACCCCATCCAAACCCCATCTGTTAGTTGGAATACAACAACTACCAAATAAACATACAGTTAAAGATTTGGATTAGGAGGTCTGGATTAGGGTATCTGTAGTGGTTCTGACACTTGCTATGGGTGGGAAGGGGGAAGGGCATGTGTCAGGCACTGTGCTAAGTGCTTTTTACAAATATTCTCCCATTTGATCCTTACAACAATCCTGCAAAGTAGGTGCTATTATTATCCCCATTTGGGGGATACTGAGGCAGAGAGATTTTAAGTGACTTGTCCAGGGTTACATAGCTCGTGTCTAGACCAAATTTGAACTCAGGTCTTCTTGACTCCAAAGTGCCCCTGTGCTTCCTGTGACCTGAAGATTTACTAAGTCCATTCTTCACATTCCTCCATGAGCTAGGTAGTAGGACTATTATTATCCCTCAATTGAGATAATGAAGCCAAGTCTCAGGAAATTAAGTTCTATATAAATGTGAGGTGTTATAATTAATTGAGTGTTGAATAAAATTTGATATGCTTTTCTGTTTTTTAATTTGCATCTAACCTTCCTTCAGCATTGTGGTCATTTCAAGGATTACAAAAGTGAATTTATTACTCAAGCTCAAACATATTCCAAGAAAAATCAAACTCCACAAGAGTTAAGTTTGCACTCTTGACATGCTACACTGGGACATATAGAAAGGATTTTTGAGAAAGTTAGGGTGACGTAGAAAATTGCCAGTGGGACCAGAGCCATATTTCTGTAGCTTAGCTCCTTCTTCCTCTCAGGGCAAAACATATACAGAAGTTTCTTATGTACATGCAGTTACCTCCCATTGTCAAGTTACTCTCTACAAATGCCTGGAAAAACTAGAGAGAAGCTTGCAAAGAGTTATTTTAGACATAACTTTAAACAATTCATTCAAGCCTTTCCTTTCTTCACAAAGCAGACAGTGGATGTGAAAGATTTGGTATCTATCACTCTTATTTATCACCAGGGTTGATTAAACTGATTTAGCTGGCTAGAAAATCTTCTTTTCTTACTTAGAGCTCCCTGTGTATTCACCCTCCCAACTCACAAGTTTGCTGTTCTGACAGAATATGACTTTTCACATGGAGTTGTACATTTCTTAAATATCCAAGCTCTCAAATTCATCACAGAAACAATAACTGAGATGAACTACTGAGACACCCTGGAAACCTCCTTCAAAGTGAATCTAGCTGTAAGAAACCACATTTCACCTGTGCTCAATAACCATTGAAGGTTTCCATTTCCAGTAACCACAGGGGTAAAGCACAATTATCATTTTATCTAAGGCTACAATAACACTTTGACTGATGGCAAGTCATGGGTTGCAACATATCTTGAGATAATAATACTTAGCTGGATCTAAGATTCTACTGGTACGAGTTATCTCAAGATCAAATATTAAGTATCTACTATGTGGAAGGCATTGTGCCTCAACACCTTGTGTGGAAGGGTGCCAAGTACACATTTCTAAGAATACACAGAACTAAAGCACAGATTTAACCAGGCCACTCACCTGTTCAAAAATCTTCAGTAGGTCCTTTTTTCGGGTAGGACAGAATACAAAATCCTCAGCCTAGTAATTAAAGCCATTCACAATCTAGCTCCAAACAGCTTTTTCAGTCTCATTTCATACATAACACTTGCCACCATGCTCTCTGTTATAGGCAAACTAGCCTACTTTCTCCTTACAAAATATTGCATCTCCTGCCTCCAGCATTATGAATTTTATATTAGCTATTTTCTGTTACTGGAATTTACTCCTTCCTCACTTCTACCTTATGGAATTTGAGGTTGACTCAAGTGTCATTTCCCATTCCTTTACTTCTCCTTCACACACCTAGTGCTCAAAAGCAAAGGTTCTTAACTTGGGTAGGTGAATTAGTTAGATAAATTGATAGGTGATAGATGGATGGATGGGGAGACATGATAGAAAGATAAATAGATGAATAGATAGGTTGGATAGATGGGTAGATAGATAGATGATAGATGAATAGATAAGTAGATAGACAGAAGGATAGAGAGATAGATAGAGATGGATATAGATAGAGGATAGACAACTAAATTTCAGTGAACAGCCATACCTTGGAAATATTGCAGGTTCAGTTCCAGGCTACCACAATAAAATTAACATTGCAAAAAAGTGAGTCACATGAAGTTTCCCAGTGCACATAAAAGTTATGTTTATACTATACTGTAGTCTGTTAAGTGTGCAATAATATTATGTCTCAACATATACATAACTTAATTAAATGCTTTATAGCTAAAAAATGCTAACCATCACCTGAGCCTTCAGTGAGTCATAATTTTTTTTTTGCTGGTGAAGGGTCTGGCCTCCATGTTGGTGGCTGCTGACTGATCAGGGTGGTGGTTGCTGAAGGCTGGGTTGACTGTGGCAATTTCTTAAAATAAGACAGCAATGAAGTTTGCCCCATCAATTGATCCTTCCTTTCACTTGAATTCTTGGAGATATTACCGGCTGTTAATTGGCCCAATTTCAATATTGTTGTGTCTCAGGGAATAGAGAGGCCCAAGGAAAAGGAGAGGGGGGAGCAGTGGAGCAATCTGAATACATACAGCACTTATCAAGTAAGTTCAGTCTAATATGGGCATAGTTCCTGCTTCCCCAAAAGAATTACAACTGTAACATTAAAGGTCACTGATCACAGATCACCATAACAGACACAATAAAAACGAAAATGTTGGAAATATTGCAAGAATTACCAGAATGTGACACAAGAGACACAATGTGAGCACATGCTGTTGGAAAAAATGGCTCCAATAGACTTGCTGGAGGCAGGGTAGCCACAAACCTTCAATTTGTAAAGATTCAGCGCCTGTGAAATGCAATAAAGCAAAGCACAATAAAACGAGGTATGCCTGTAATTGCTTTCCTTTGTAATCTCATGCATTTTACTTTATGCATTTAATAACATTATTGAGAATTCTGAGAAGGGCCCATAGGCTTTACCAGACTGTCCAAGGGATTCATGACACAAAAATGATTTAAGAACCCCTGCAGAGTTTTGGTCTTGGGAGTCAACGACAACACGTTTTAAGTGCTTACTAAACAAATACTGGCAAAAAGAAATACAGTCCCTGGAAAACAACACATAGAAGGAGTCAAGAAGACTTGCTTTCTCATCTTGCCTGACATATTAGCCACGCATCCTGGGCAAGTCGTTTAACTTGCCACAGGGCCTGCTTTCCTCAGTCGTACAATGAAGTTTTAGTATTTATTATTATTCTATTACTTCCAAAGTCCCTTCCAACCCTAAATCTATTCTACTACATTATATTTACTTATCCTTGTATACATTTCATCTTGTGATAAAATTGGAATGTAAGCTCGTGGAAAGCAGGGGCTGTTTTGTTTTGGGGTTTTCCCCCTTCTTTTTTGTACCCCAGCTCCTGCCACTAAGCTGAGGGATGGTGGTGAAATTGTTGAACTTCACACAGATAGGTGAAACACCCCGGGGGGCCCGGGGAGGCCGGGCAGCGCCGCTGACAACGCGCCCCGAACCTGGAGGGCGATGCCTCCCTCCCACAGGTTAAGTGAAAGGAGCGGTCCACGCGGGCCGGCTGTTAATTACTCCACGTTAGAACATGGCTCTTTATTCACCACGTGGTGCAGCTTTTTTGGTCCGCATGCCCATAACAGAGTCTCTACCAAGCTCACTCTGCCCAAAGTCTACACCAAAGGCAAAAAAAAGAAAAAGGAAAAGAAAAAAACGAGTCTCCACAGCAGCACCCACCCAGCCACAACTGAACGTCCTCCACGCCTCCCCCGACCCTCAACAAAGCGGCAGTCTTACTTCTCGCGAGATTTCACTACACCCGAGAGGCTGAACTCCCGGAAGCCAATTGGTCGAAGGTGACTTGAGTGGGCGGAGTTACGAGTACCCGCGGGGAGAGCAGGGGAGAGGAGTGGAAGCCCGCCCAGAGAGGGCGGGGGCGAGGGGAGAGAGGGAGAAAGAGGAAGAGCTGGTAGGCTACGCCCCCTCTCCTCTATAGCTGGCGGAGAGGGGTGTCAGCGAACTCCCAGGTTCTCCTCCCCCTCTCCCTGGACCCTCCCGGTTCTGGGTTCGAGCTCGTGAATGCCTGCTCGCACGCGCGGGCCGTGAGAAGAAGGAGCATTATGGGCTTGGCTTCGGTGCGCTGGCCCGGGTTCCTGCAGTCCTCGCTGCTGCTGCTTCTGCTGGCAGGGTGCAGCTTAGGCAGCTCCGGCCTGCTGCCCCTTGTCATCAACACTTGGCCTTTTAGGGGTGCAACCCTAGCAGGTGGGGGCTGGGGGTGGGGTGGGCAGGGGCGGCATTGAACTTGACTCCCTCGGAGACCTCGTTCCTTTTTGTCTCTTAGCTCGGGGGAGCTGCTGCACGGGGAGGGGGAAGGGAGGGAGACACTTGCTGGAGCCCAACCTGGTGCACCCTTTAGAGGTATCTGTTCTCTTTGCACCTTAGGGACTAGGGATAGGAAAGGGAAGTCCGGGATGGAGAGCGCTGCTAACGGGGACCCCAGAGGCCGTTCATTTTACAGATAGGAAACTGAGGCAGGCCCGTGGAGGGTTAAGTGACTCATTGCAATTCTTATGGCTCCAAATCCCAGGAGGCTGGGGATAAAGTAAGCAAGCCAGGGATGGGGGCTGCTGCTATTTGGAGAGAGAACATATTAACCCTGACCTAGTTAGGAGTAACCCCAGAGAGAGTCCAGCTCATCTCCTTCATTTTGCAGATAAGAAACTGAGGCTGAGAGAAGTGTTAAGTGACTTAGTGAAAGCCACCGAGGTAAGAAGCTAGCCCTACAAATCCTCTTGCTCTCTCCCCCCCACCCCAATTCAACAGTGTTTCAATTGTATGGGAGCTGCTGGTGCAATTCGAAGCCAAGAGCATATTAGCAGCATTGACCTAGAAGTCACAAGGGACCCCCACAGCACAGCCAGCCTATCCCCATCATTTTACAGGTAGGAGTCTGAAGTCCAGAGACTTTGACTTGGGAAGACCAAGAATACATAGCAAGAGCTGCAAATCCTTGGACTCCAAATTCAGCCCTTTTCCCATTGGGGTATGTGCCCTCCAGATTTTGTTAATCCCTGAACAACTGATTCAAGAGGCCAGCCCAAGGCCTTGCATTGCTGGCTTGCCTCTCCCCACTAGGTCTTGCCCTGCTTGGGTTGTATCTCTAATTCTTTATCTCCTGAGAAGTTGAGGTAACTCGAGGGGCATAGAAATAAATCATTAATTTAGGCAAGAGAGGAGAAGAACCTTTGGACTCAAAGTAGAAATGAGTTCTTTGGGTTGAAGTCAGCACCAGTTTTATGAAATAGAAATATTAATGTTCTTTGAAGTTTTCCTGAAGTATTCTAAGGTACTGCCTTTGGTAAAGGCCTTTTTAGCAAACATCTGCCCAGTAAAGGCCTCCTTGATCCTTATGGTAGTGGGCAGCTATGACCCTAGGATCTTAAGGTCCATGGCGGCTGCTCTCCAGTCCTCCAGACAATAAGCTTCTTATCCTTCAAGGGCCTGCCTCCCTAAAATCTTGTAGATGATGGGTGCTCTTGTTTCATTTGGTTTTGTTTGTAGCCCCAGGTGCTTTTGAAAAATACTACAAAATGTGGGACCCAGGTTCCTGCACGCATGAAATCACAGATTATTGAAATGGGTAGAATACTTGTAATTCGGTATGTGCAGTTGTGGTGTTTGAAATCCAATATTCACCAAGAATGTTATCTAGCCTCCAAATATTTCATTTTTACTAGTAAAGGCGTGGAGTCAGCTGAGGATTTGTGATTTAAGAAAAGGTTAGAGCTAGTTGGAAGAGGGCTGGAATCATACAACTCATGGGCTTTGACATTTCAAGCTATTCCTTTAATATTCTGTTCCAAGCTTTATTTCTGAACCTGGAATCTAATCCGTGTATATATTTGGCTATGGGGTAGCCCTTTTTGTTCAACCTTAGGGGACTTACTGTAGGTTTTGCTTTAATAAAGGTAGTATATTCTATTCAAAGATGCATTTCATCTTAAGTTGGGAAATACACAATTGTAAATTCTCTTTCTATATGCTTTGTTTTATGCTTCTATTATAATAGAAATCCACTGGGCCATAATTTTAATGGTTCTCCATCTAAGCTACCTTTGTGTAGCTAGTCTCAGTTTTCTCTTTAAAAAACAAGAGGAAAGTATCCTAACTTTCCTCTCTTTCTTCCTTTTCGACAGTCCCTGATCTCAGGACAGTGTGTATATCACTAGGAGGAACCAGAAGAGGAAGTAGACAATTAGATTTTTGGATTGATAGTTAGGCTTTGATAAGCCTACTATGTGCAAGGAACCATGCTAGATCCTGGGATACGAAGTATGAAACAATCCTTGCTCATAGGTTTCCACAGTGGCTTCTAAAAAACATCCATGTAACATCATCAAACAGCAAGGATTTAATAAGGACTTACTTATGTGCCAAGGACTAGGCTTAGCACTGAGGATGCATAGAAAAGGCAAAAATAATCTTTGTCCTCAGGAGAGAAATGAGACATACCTACAGGACAGATATAGAGTATATGGAAAGTAATCTTAAGAGGGAAAAGGCCTCCTGCAGAATGTGGCATTTGGTTCTAGTCCTGAAATGCAGGGAGGTGAGATCAGAGGGCATTCTAGGAATGAAGGTACAGACAGTGCGAAGGCCAGGGATGGAAGGTGAAGCTTCTTTTGTGAGGAAGACTGTGTTAAGGCAGGGAAGACTGGAAGATATGGAGGAGCCAGGTTTTAATGAACTTTTAGTGCCAAATATAAAAGCCAGATGTTTTATCCCAGAAGTAATAGTTTTAGGAAAATCATTTTGGCTGCTGGGTGAAGGATGGATTGGAGTAGGTAGAGATTTGAGACAAACAAACAATTAAGGAGGCTATCTTACTTGTTCCAATAAACTACAGCAGTGGCTCTGTGAGTAGAGAAGAAATGTAAAAGAAATTGTGAATATAAAAATGACAAGATTTCACACCAGGTCTTATAGAGTGAGGAGTCTGTTGAAAAACTCAGTAGTAGCATTTTGATGAATTTCTCAGAAGTTCCAGACATTTGATTCATGCATGTAGTAACACTTAAATCATTGTGTTTTGTTTCATAGCATGGCAAAACCTACAGGCTGGAGGGTCTGCATTAGATGCAGTTGAAAAAGGATGTGCTTGGTGTGAGACAAATCAGTGCGATGGCAGTGTAGGCTTTGGTGGAAGTCCTGATGAATATGGAGAAACGACATTGGATTCCATGATTATGGATGGGTAAGTACACCAGTCAAAGTGGTCCTTTATGGGAAAGCTTGACATTGACAATATATTGGCATATATTGAAGTCTATGTATATACTCTTCAACTTTGAAAACACAGGTAGAAAGAGAAGGAAGATATGACCTTTTATGGAAGAAATATAAAACCAGAATGGGTCCTCTGGTGATCTGTGGTCCCTCATGTCTCCTCCAGCTCTCAAAATCTATAACCCAGTAATCTGTTGTTGACCACTCTTAGCTTTTCCAGATATCATTCAGTCACTATGCCTTGTTAATGGTGATTATCCCATGGAAATAAACCATTTTGTTTGAATCTGGGAGCAGAAAGGATCCAAGACTACTTAAGAGTGGCTTTGCACTCCTAATTGTCTCCACCTACCTTCTTAAATATTTCAGCCTTCTGGCTTTGGCAGCTTCTTGCTCGTAGCTTCCAACTTTCTTTTAAAATATTTTATTGATGACTTTTTTTTTTCTCATCCTTGTTGCTTCCTGGTGATTGTCCCCTATCCCTTTTCCTCCACTATAGAACCTTTCCCTCTAACAAATAAATGCAGTCAAGCAAGTCAACATATTGACCACTGGCTCTGAAGTCAAAGATCTTGGGTTCCAGTCTTGCCTCTGCCATCACCTTTGCCTCTGCCAGCACCTTTACCTGCCTGGGTTTTACTTTCCTCATGTATAAAGTGAAGAGGTTGGATTAGATGACCTCTTAAAATCCCTTCTAGCTCTGGATGTGATATACGCTTCTAGATCTGAAAAATGTAGACTTCCTTCTGCATGTCTGTCCACCCCAGGTGGGGTCCTCTGAAGTAACCATTTAGTTCTCTGTGAATCAGAATTCTAGTTTTTCATTGTTTCCTTTCTGTTGTTGTGGTCCATGCAGTAAACATCTTTAAAAGAAGCTAGGATGGAATAGAATTTATTGTTATTAATTATTACAATGTGAGCTCTTTGAGAACAAGGACTGTTCTATTTCTTTGTATCCCCAATGCTTAGCACAGTGGTTTGTACACAGTAAGTGCTTAATAGATAATTTATTCAGTAAGGGTTTAGGTTTGAGATGGGGCATATACTAGGGGGAAGGGAGTAGCTTAGAATTAGGGAATAAGGTTTATTTCTAGGGCAGCTAGGTGGCGAAGTGGATAGAGCACCGGCCTTGAAGTCAGGAGGACCTGAGTTCAAATACAGTCTCAGACCAAACACTTGACATTTACTAGCTGTGTGACCCTGGGCAAGTCACTTAACCCCAATTGCCTAAAAGGAAAAAAAGGAAAGAAATGATTTTGAAGTTTGAGGCTTTTAAATGTCTTCCTAAATAGTTGATTTGATTTAGGGGGGAGGGGGACAGTTTTTCTCATGAAAACTGAAAATTATCATCGGAGTTAAATTTTGCAAAAACAAAATAAAACTTTAAATGATCCACAAAAAATATGCCCTTTCCCAGGTGAGTTATGTTCATTAGGGAAGCAATTTGAAAAGCTTGGGAAATCTCAGAATAAGTCAGGTTTCACAAAACCTTGCCAGTTGCTTACCCACCAATTCACCACATGTATTTGTGAACCTTAAGACTGACCTTCTTGCAAATTTTTCTTTAGTGATACCATGAAAGTAGGGGCAGTAGCAGATCTCAGACGAATTAAAAATGCTGTTGGTGTAGCAAGAAAAGTAATGGAACATACAAAACACACACTTTTAGTGGGAGAATCAGGTACTGTGCTTCTAATTCTATTAAAATATTATGGAAAAAATGCTTTGCTTAGGTATCAGAACTTTGTCATTTAAATTTATATGATTTGATTTATAATTTAGTCTTTTTTTAAAAAAAAGCAATGACATTCAAAGAAAGCTTTACATATGTGTAAATGAGATTCATTACCTTTATCACATATTTTTATGCATTTCAGATAGTATACTTTTTTCCTAAGTTAATAAATGGAACAAAACTGTCTGGTTTTAAAAACAGAAGCCTTTGAACACTTGGTGGGCGTATTTGTACATTTCCTTGTCTTGGAAACCCCAGTAAAAGTAGTTAAGATTTATTTGTCCTCATTGCATGAGGATTTTATGTTGATTACACTTTGTTTCTTTTAATTCCCAAAGGTACATTCATTATGGCCAAGAACATTAAATGAAAAATGTAGTTAGTACCTTAAACATCATAATTAGATCACAAGTTCCATAGTTGACCCCCTGCTGTGTAAAGTACTCCTTTACCTTGAACCTAAAATTATCCTCTTCAAACTACCTAAAATTTCCTTGAGCCTAAAACCAGTCCTTTAAGCTCTAACAGCACACTAATAGAGGAAGAATAAAAAATTAAAAAATCAGCAAAGCCAACCAATATATCCACACCAAAAACTTGTTAAAAATAGTATGTGCAATGTTCCACACTTGTGGACCTCCTCCTACCATTGCAAAGGAGTTGGGGGGGGGGGGCAGGGAAGCAGTGATTTCACCTGCCACAAATTTAGAAGCCATCAGGTTCCAACCTGCTAATCCTGTTCCTGCCCCAGGCAGCTGACAGTTACCAGACAAAGTACTATGTTTTCGCCAACCATTGATTTATCCTATGTTAATAACTTCCTCTGAGCCCCTACTGCTGTTTGGTAATCTTTCAGTTCTTGCTCCGATTTTTTTCTGTCTCTACCCCAGAGTGAAGTGGCATAGCTGGTAGAGTACTAGTTTAGGAATTGGGAAGGTTGTTGTTTAGTCATTTTTTTCCAGTTGTGGATTTTCTTGGCAAAGATACTGGAGTGGTTTGCCATTTCTTTCTCCACCTCATTTTACAGATGAGGAAACTGAGGCAAACAGGGTTAAGTGACTTGCTCAGGATCCTACAGCTAGTAAGTGTCTGAGGCTGGATTTGAACCTACAAAGAAGATGAGTCTTCCTGACTCTAGGCTGCACTCTATCTACTTCAACACCTAGCTGTTCAGGAAGACCTGAGCTCAAATTCTGCCTCTGACATTTATTAGCTATGTGACCCTAGGCAAGTCATTTAGTCTCACTCTCAGTTTCCCCATCTGTAAAAGGTGGATCAACATAGCACCTCCTTAAACAAGGTTGTTGTAATGAGATAATAGGAGGAAAGCCCTTTGCAAATCTTAAGATACTACATAATTGTTAACTTTTACTATTATTGTTGTTATTATTTAAATGCTTCTCTTCCTTCAAATCCTGGCATTGATAGCTTCTCTCTATAAAGTCTTACCTAATCCCCTATTCTGCCCTCCTTCCAAGCTAAAAATGATAATCCCTTCCTATTTTCCGTATCCTGCTTTAGTGACTGTCATTTTTCCATATTTATATCCCCAGCACTGATACAGTGCCTTGCATACCCCCCCAAAAAAAAAAGTTTGTTAAATGACAAATACCTTTAACAACTGGAGATAAAAGATCAGCTTTTTATGAACAAAGAAATGCTTTCTGTTTGGTGGTAGGGGTGAGTGGGAGGAGGTTGCAATCAGGAAAGTTTATGTACCTCCTTCCCATCCTTATTATCTTCTTGTGCAGGAGAAATTTTTTTCTATATGAATTCATAATTCACTATAATTTCCTTAAAACAAAGGCTTCCTTTATTGTTCCAGTTTTAATATGCAGTTTTACAAGTTAAACCTTTGCTGTTTGGGGGACATAAGATTTTTTTTCTGTCTTTTATTGAATGTCAGTTTGTTGATTGTTATAGCAATTTTGCATATTATAATATAAATACACATGTAATATGTAAAGTATTTTGCAAATTTTAAGATGCCATTTAAGTCTTAGTTATCATCACCTTCATGGTTACTATTATTTTGCTTTTCTCTTCATCTCTTTAGCTACCCAGTTTGCTGAATGTATGGGATTTCCAAATGAGGAATTATCCACCAACACTTCTCGTTTTCTGTATTTGGAGTGGCTGGGCCATAACTGTCAGCCAAATTTCTGGAAGGTATGTATGTTTTGTCATAGAATGCTAGCCATCTGACATTGGTAGAAGACTTTTGGGGTTTAAAATATGAATTATTTGAACAACTTAAAAAATTTTCTCTATCTTCGTCTGAGAATCATTTGATACTTTACCATCAGGGTGTTTTCTGTGCCTGGAAGTGTAGCTAGTTTTATGTGCTTTGAAGTGTGACTGCATCTTGCTGGGGATTGCTACTGTCTGATGCTACTGACTTGATTGGTGGTTCATACTGCACATTTATTATATTAGCAGGCTCTTTCCCATTACATTGGTTTAGCTCCCCATCCCAGGAAATGCTTACTTCTCTATGTCACCCTTTGTCCCACTCTCACACCACCACCAGCGCTGTTAGAATAACTAGACTGAAATTGTAAGCCTGGCCCCTGAAAAATGTGCTCACAGTCCATATATGAGGCATTAGGAGGGTCTGTCAGTTTATATGTTTGACATAAATATAAGTAAGCATCAGGTTCTCTGCTGCCTTGAATGATGAAATATGTATTTTTGACATTGGCTTTTAAATGGAACTTTCCACGAGAGAAAATTCTATGGATGTAACCCTCATTTCTAGGTTTTTAGCATTTTCTAGAACTTTTATAAGATGTACACACACACGTACTCTCCCCCCCCATGCATACACACAATCACATATATGACGTACTATATGTAGTGCATTACATGCAGAATGCATGTATATATACATATATGCACACACATGTATGCTTATATGTTTGTGTGTGTATATGCATATATAAATATACATATGTATATGGGCCTATTAGAAAATTTAAGAGTTGATGTGAATAGAAGACCAGAATCAGTCAGGAAGACCTGGGTTCAAATGCCACTCTTGACAGCCCTGGGCCCTTAACCTCTCAGTGCCTCAGACAACAGTTTGGCAATTTATAGTCTTGCTCTGTACTGACTGAGAGAGTTTTCCCATCTGAAATTCCTTCTCCTGATAAAATCACAAGTCCAGACTGAGGGTAGGGGCAGGGGGGATAAGTTTTAGAAATGATTTGAAAATAAATTCATGTAAACTTAGTTTAGTAAATGATGAGTTCATTTTTCTTTTTAAAATCTAGGAACCTTATTCTGACCATAGTAAACAATGTAATTCCCAAATTTAGTCATGAACTATGTGCCTGATTCTGTTGGGAACTAATGTTTCATTATTGAGAATCTCATAGTTTAGGTGAGAGAGATTGCTATCTATTCTAAACAATATACTCTAGATATAGTAAGTTAAAATATATGCGTAACCAACTCATTATATATTGGAATAACCATGAAACTATCGACTTAAGTATAATCAGCATTTATATTGCGATTTAAGGTTTTTCATAATGCCTTTATATATACAATCTCATTCAGTTCTTATAACTAAGTGATGTAGGTGCTGTTATACCCATTTTACAGATGAAGAAACTAAGGCAAACAGGTTATGTGACTTACTCAGGGTCACACAGCTAATAAGTGTCTGAGGCTGGATTTGAACTCAGGTCTTCCTGTGGGGTCCCAGCCTTTAAGCTGCCTCAGTTACACTGTACCAGATTCCTCTTGTTCTTTTTGTATGGTTAGCTATGATTATTGTTAGGTTGGGTTGTTTTTTAGTAGATGGTTTTGGATAAAGCATACTTACAGAAAAATTGTATTTGAAATATTATTTACAGAATGTTATACCAGATGCATCAAAATCCTGTGGACCGTATAAGCCATCTAGAGTCCTAAAGCAGCACCTTCACACCTCTGAGAAAATAAATATTCACAGTCATGATACTATTGGTAATTTTCCTTTTGTGAATTTTTCAAACTTAAGGAGTTAGAATTTTTAAAATTGCATTTGTTTACCTCTTAACTTATCCATGACTATTAATGTTCCAGGAGCCTGATACTTTTGTAACAATTAAAAAAAAAGATACAGCCTAGGAGTAAACTTCTCCTATTAACTCCCAAGGAAGAGTGGACCTCTTTCTCTTGGCATCTGCTTGCCATTTGGTGAATTATCTTTTCCAGGACATTAAGTGGCATCCAGCATGCTTAACAACTAATGAATATTGAAGCGCAAGCTTAAAAATCCATTTTTGATTTCCAGTTCAATTCTTAGTTTCTCTGCACTGCAAAGTCAAATTTGTGTACATTATTTTTTCCTAAGGTTGTGGTTAGAAAATTACCATCAGTTTGCCTCAGTGATTTTCCTTAATGTCACTTTGTAAGCAGGTTTTGAAGGGTGATTACCCATTTTTAGGAGGAAAATAAGGGGTGATTGTGGCACTCCTGTGGCCAAAAGAGTAAATTATGAAAATGGCCTATTAAAAGCCAAAAGATCAGGATCTTCTGGTTCATTGACTTTATATTAAATATTATGAATGGTATTTTCACAATTCCCCAGTTTTCTTCTTTTGTCCCTCTACCTAGCCTGAACACACCTTGGTGTTCTAGAAGTTCGATTAATTTTGTTACCCTCATTTAATTGTATTTCAGAAATCTTTTTGATCTGGTACCTACTGATTCTGTTGTGTTTTTGTTTTTGTTTTTTCAAACTCCTAGGCATGGTTGTAATTTGATAAGACAGGACATATCGCTGCTGGCACATCCACAAATGGTGCGAAGTTCAAAATACCCGGGTTAGTGTTTGATCAATAGAAAATATTTGTTGAGCGCCTGCTGTGTGAAGGCTCTGTGCCGGGTGCTAAGGGGGCGGATAAAAAGAAACAGGAGACATTAATTATCCTTCTCCTCAAGCAGCAGCAGATTTAGAATCAGAAGAGACCTCAAGGGCCATCTGTTCCAGCTCCCTCATCTTACAGATGAGGAAATGGATCCGAGTGGTTAAGTGACTTATTCCAGGTCACAGAATAACTTGTCATCTGCTCTGCTCTTCATGTAGAGGCAGCATGACATGGTGGATCAAATGTCATGCTGGATTTGAACCCTACCTCTGATACATACCAACTGGATGGTCCTGGGCAAGTATCTTAACTGTCTCATTCCTCAGGCCTCATTTGCCCAGTTATAGGCCAGAGTAGGGAAGGAGGTTCCTATACTGGGAATTCCCTGGTGAGGTTGCAAGTCTTTAGGGGATTCTGCCTGCAGCAGACAGATGTTCAGGGAATTCAGCTCCTCGAGTACAATCTCATGCCTGCCTGTGTCCCAGGTGTGTGATCTGTTTCCTAGATTACAGGCCCATTTTCTCCAGGTGCAGCATACTCATGATAATTTGCTTCTGTTTCTTCTTCCATTGAATCTCACCCCAAAGCTCTCCACTTTGTGTTTCCCTGTCCCGTGCCAGATTTCCCTCATTCAAGTCTTGAGATGCAATGTTATTTCACCATTTCTGTCCCTTTGGAGGGGGATGTACTCCTCCATATCCATATTCTGCTCCTGAGACCCACCTCTACCATGTCTCAGTGATACCTCTTCAGGTGAATTTACCTCCTTACATTAGGAGCTCTAGCTCACTTGTTTATTATTGTTATTAATATTATGTATATTATATTATTATTATAGTTTCATACATTTGTGTATAAGCATCTGAGACCATCAATTTTTATACTCCTGTTGTTTCTTGTGAAACCAAATTTCCTCATATTTAGAGCTTGGAAGAGCTATATTGGCAGGTTTGTTTGTCCATTCCCCCTCCCCCCCTCATTTGATCAGATTTGTAAGATTTCAAATAAATGTTTTTTTTAAAACCAGTCCTCTTCAAATGCGTTCCATCTCTTCCCAAGAGCTTTACTTTTTTCAAGTGCATATTATTTGTGTTTTATAAGCACAAATAGTACACACTTTATAGGTCCCTACAAAATTCTCTTTATCTCTGGAAGTAAAATTACTCAGTCCCTGTAATTCTTGTTGGTAGCTCTGATGCAATGGTAAAATGCCTGTTTACTGCCCTAGGGACATTTGAATGAGGCTTTATTTATAGCATGCTTTTTCTGCCTTTTTGTGGTATTACACTAGCTAGCCCTGCTGTCTTTGGGGGCATTGGTGATACACACATGGTGAGCCCTATTCATTGCCAGTGCACAAACACACACTTCCCACAGCTATTGTCTGCAAGACCTCCTCGAAAAGGTTTCACTTATCAGCTACATACATCACACTACTTCTTGCATCTTTCTTCTTCTTGCTGAACAGACTCCAAATGCCACCTCCCATCTTGTCAGTGAAGTTTGTACAAGTAGAGCAGTTGAAGTGTAATTGTGTTTGACAGCATGTAATAAATGCCAGATAAGCATTATTGACATTAAATTGCTGATGGAGTTCGGAGCAGGTAGACCTTACTTGTGGCCAGGGAGTAGTGACAAAATGCTACCCTTGATATAGACTTTGAATGATGAGTAAGAGTTAGTGGCAAGGACAAGGAAGGATTTTTACAAGAACAGCATGTGCAGAGTCAGTCTGAAATTTATAAGGTTCATTCTTAGGACCCATTGGTAGAGCAGAGGGGCTCTGTGAGAACCTATTGTGCATAAGAGACTATAAGAAGTAAAGCTGGAAAAATAGGTTGGGGTGAGGTTATGAAGGCCTTGCAAGCTCTTCCCTGACGTTTGGAATTTATCTTAGGCAATGGGCCACCACTGAAATTTTTGAACAGAGTGGCATGATGAAAACCAGTGATTTAGCAGGATGAATCTAGGAGGGTTGATTGAAGTTGAAAGAGACTAGATGCAGAGAGTAGAGTGTAGGAGACTACTGAAATCCTCCATTGTGAGATGATGAAGCCTTAAGTTAGAGCCTTGGTAACGTTATAGATCTGAAGTGTCATGCCCCAAGTCCTGCAATCAGATTAAAATGCAACTGGGATATGTTTAACAAAATAAATACAGTACAACATAAATAATGTTAATTTGTGGTTTTCTAAACCAGAATGCCATGCAGAAATTTGATACCACTTGTCTATATGACAACTGCAAAGCCAGTACTTTTTGCTATCTAGTATCAAATCCTATTCCAATTAATATATAATACAATTAATATATAAAGAACAGTCTTTAAAAAACAGTGTTCTACCTATAATGATAATTGTGGGGTTTGTATTTTTATTTGGGGAGAAGACACAGTGGGATACTGTATCTTGCTCAATAAAATGATTTCTTTTATTGGACAGACTCTATTGAACTGATAAAAATATACATTCTGGCTTTTTCTCTTGTAATAATCAATCACTTCCCTTTTAAAAGTCGAGTTGGGGATTCTCCAATAGCAGGAGCAGGCTCTTACGCTGATAGCACGGCTGGAGGGGCTGCTGCCACCGGAGATGGTGACATCATGATGCGCTTTTTACCCAGGTATGCTCCTTGGTACCATGCTTAAGTTAGAGTTATTGTCGGGTAGCATCACTATCATGACTGTTTTTTTTTCTTGCATCACATTAGGATGTTTTCTGAACTGAATGTGCCTGCATAGAGATTTGTGAACTTGCCTTTGAATTGTTTGTGCAGGGTTGTTTTGTCTCTGGCTCTGTAGACTTACTAGCTTGTATTCCCATTAATGACCATTATTGTCATCAAAAGTATTTATGACTTGTCCTCCTGGGGTAGGGTAACATTTTACCTAATTTACAGATGAGGAAACTTAAGTAGTATTTAAGTAATTTGCCCAAGGTCACTCAGCCAGTCAGTAAAAAGACAGTGATTATTGATGGCAGAAGGGGGAAATGCAGTCATTGTATACGAGTAATTGCTGAAAGGTGGTCATTATGACTGGACATTGTGCACACTAACGGCATTTTGCACTTAGACTATAACAGCATTTTTCTTTTAAATGGGATCTCCACGCTTTATGACTTCTAGCTGTAGTGACCTAGCTGACACAGTTATTCAGCTATAACAAAAAGAATTCATTTGTCTTTTATTTAAAATTAATTGGTGGATTAGTTGGGAAGATGGCTATTGCATCAAAGCTGATTTTTTAACTGAGCCAACTTATTTACTTATATCATTGCATTCATTCTACTAAATATGATAACTTTTAAAGCAGCTTGAAATGTATAACTTCAGGTATACTAATTTTAGTGCATTATTTATTGAAGCAGAGTGGTATAGTGGAAAGATTGTTGGATTTGGAATCAAAGGACTTGGGTTTGAATTCTAATTCTAATATTAACTATGTGATATTTGGCAAATCATTTAACTTCCCTGGGTCTCAGTTTCCTCAACTGTAAGAAAGAGAATGTTGTACTAGATGCCCTCTTGGGTTCATTCCAGCCCTAAAGGGTTGCTTCAAGATGAATGTGGCCAGACGAAATAATGACAGTGACTGTGGTGCCTTCGTATTGCAGTATTGCAAGTACCTGTCCCTGTCTCAGCCCTTCAGCTTCACACAGCAGGACATTCCCAAACTTCGTCGGTAGATCTACAAAGAGCTGTGTCACTGCAAACTCACTATGTGAGCCTTGGACCCCAGGCTCCCAACTCTGTGTGAAGGCTGGAGAACATCTTTCCCCTCTCTGACCTGCAAAACCTATTCCTTTTTCTCCCTGGACCTTGTGACTTCCTCATATACCTGTTTGTTTTTCATATTTAAATGTTTCCCTTGGTTTCTGGTTTTTTTTTCTTTTAAAGAATCCCTATTGATTTATGGGGGGTAGGATTGGCACTGGGAACCCCTTTTCCTTCCTCTGTCCTGAAGGGAGTGTGAGAGGGAATGAAGAGCCCTTCCCCTTCCATATTCATGGAATTTGGTGGGTTTCATATTCATAGAACTAGCTCACGGTGGTCCCTATTCATATATCTGTGGTCCTGCTGTATTAAAGTTGATCCATATTGAAAGCCGTGGAATCTTTTTTTTTTTTAATTCAAGGTGGCAAAGATTTATTGTTACGCTTTTCAGCGGGCAAGGATTCTTAAAGGATCCTGCAACCTTAGAGAGGTACAGGTAAAGTTTATATAGGATAAAATGCAATAAAACATGTGTCAAATATGCTAACAGGTGACTCAGGGCAGGATTAGGGAGTGGTTAAGGAGTGGTCAGTTCTCAGTTGAAACTCAAGATAAGAAAAATCCCATTATTCAAGAGAGTCCAGACATCTTGGGCCCAGTGATAACAAACAGGAAGAATACTGATCAGCTGTCTGGTCCTGGAATTTGCTGACACAGGAAGGGGTGTTTTTAGTTCACTCAGAGAGAAAAAGATTAATTTAGGTTTTTGGCCCTCATTGGGGCCCAGTTGATCCCAAATGATTATCAAGGGACAGTGTTTCCGAGGCTAGGGAGAAATTAGGGTCCAAGTACAAGCACCCAAACATAAGCACCCAAGCATAAGCACCCAAGCACCCCAACATTCCCCCCTTAAACAGATATGACCCAAAATCTTTTGGGGTTAGAGACGATGGTCTCAACTTCTGAAACTGCTTCCTGCTGGGTTTGGGTGTAGAGCTGTCCCTACCTCCTGGGGTCCCTCTGGTCAAGGAGTCAGTTCTCTAGCCAGTGTCTGGAACTTGGCCAATGCCAGGTCCAAGGGGTGATGGGTTGTGGTCTGGGACAGAGGTTGGTACCCAGCTTGAGCAGTCATCCAGAAGTGGAGGGCACTGAGCCTAGAGGAGACAAATCTGGCAAGGAGATTAAGCAGACAATGCCAAAAAGAAGTAAAAGGAATATAATCAGGAATGAGACAAGAATAGGGGTTAACATAGAGAGAAACCAGGATCCCCAAGAAGAGGATGTACTGGTGTACTAAGGGTTGTTATGGATGTCTCACATCCAGGTGACTTTCTGTAGTCCTACTGAGCTCCACCTATTGAGAGCTGTTAATATACGTACAGCAGGAGGTGTTGGCCAGGGCACAGATACCTCCACTAAGCAAGTAGATAATCCAAAGCTATCTGATTATCCAGGACCACATTTGCCAGGGAATGCAGAGGTTGCTGAATATCCCAGAGACTATGAGCTGTGTCGTTTGCCAGTTGGTGAATGGTCCCTGTCAGGTTTGAAAGAATAAACTCATGTTGTAAATGTCCATACCAAGGCATGAGATACTCTGCTCCCTTTTAAGGGACCAGAGAACATCGTCCCAGAACCCACGCTTCACTCTTGTTAGAGTGGAGGTACTGGGTGTAGTAATATTGAAAATGGTCAGAGGTGGTGCCAAAAATCCAAGGGAGCACACACCAAAATCCTTATAAGTTGTTAAACATTGGGTGGCTAGAACAACAGTCCTGGGGTCCTGCCAAGTAGTGGCATGAAAGCCACGAAATCTTAACCTGGGAGTCTATGGATGCTCATAGGGTCCATGGACTGATCAGTAAATTGAAATGGGCAAAAAATTACATCTCTGTTTTCACTAACCTTTGGTTTCCTTCTAATCCTATGCATTTTATTTTGTGCATTTAAATACATTTTGCTGAGAAGAAGTTCATATGTTTGATCAGCCTGCTCAAAAAGTTCCTGATATAAAAGTTAAGAATCCCTGTTCTAGACCTTGTCTTTAACTTCTTTTTAAAATCAGTTACCAAGCAGTAGAATACATGAGAAAAGGAAACGATCCAACTCTAGCCTGCCAGAAAGTTATTTCCAGAATCCAGCAATATTATCCTGAGTTCTTCGGGGCTGTTATATGTGCCAATACAACTGGAAGTTACGGTGAGTTATGTTTGATAAGTGTGTTTGCAGATTTTTGTGATGACACCTAACATTAAATTGCACTGTTTTTGTTAGCTTTGTACAGGATATAAAATATACATAACACCCTGTATATTCAGTAAATGTTCAGTCATAGTATAAATTACCTTAAGTATCCAAAGGATACCTACACATCAACCTCGCAAGTATGCTTAGCAGGCTGCATCATGGTCCTGCCCTGGTTTTGGCTACAAGCTCCACCCTCTCACTTATGTTCCACATTTTTACTTCTTACTTCTATCTGTTTTATTAAGAAAGTGGGTTGATCTATATAGACTCTCTTTCCTTCTTCGTTTTTTACCATTCCTCTAAATGTCACAGCTCCCTAAGCAGTCTTACTTTGGTCTTGAAGGTGCACACGGTTGTCCTTTTATTAAGTATTTCTAATATGTAAGCATAGGAATAGATAGGAGGATTGTTTTTGCCTTTTGCTGTGTATATATATATATATAGATATATATATATCTATATATATATATATCTTTTGCTTCATCTGCCTTCTTTATAAACCTATCACAGCTTCAAAGCACTTTGAAATCAACCACTGTGCTGGTGCTCATTAGTGAATTTTTAGATCACTAAAAAATACAACTTACTGATCAATGTCATATTAGCTTAGACTGCTTATTGTAGCTCTTTGATCTTTTCCTTCCCACAGTTCTTTTACTTGAAAAACTTGAATTTGAGGAATTTGTTTTTCCTTTCCAAGTATTAAGATAAATATTAAATATAAATGAGAAAAGAGGGACTTGAAGTAGAAAATATCAGTGTTATTGAATTTCTTCAACAAGTAAAAAGCTTCTTAGAAGTCCCAAAGATGAATTTAACAGGCTATAACAATGATAATTAAGTAATTACAGATTAATTTAAAATTGATTTGTTGGATAAAGCTAAGAACAGTTTCTCGAATTTTAAGGGCTTTTATTCAAGCAGTGATAATGACAGGGGATCTGAATCCAGGTAGTAGAACAGAGGAAGGAAGAGTGATCAAAAGGAAAGAAATCCAAGGGGGGAGCTAGGCTAGTGAGATGAAAGCGGTCACTTAGCAAAGGACCAGATGCCTATGCTCTGAGGAAATAATGGAAGGTGGAAAATGATTCTGGTTGACCTCTGGCCTATAGGAATAGTATTAATAACCTTCTACTTCCATCCCTTTTTTGGTTAAAGGTATTAGGTAAGATAATGAAAGCAGCAGGCATGTAAAGTAAGTATCTAGTGAGTATCCTAAAGCTGATAGGGAGAGCCTACCTTTGCTCCTCAGTCTCAGGGATTTTTAACGCCCTGTACAAATTAAGCAGATACTTCAGGGTTTTGATAAGTCTTGGATAGAGTCAGGGCATAAAAAAACATTGAACCTTAACCGAGAAAAGCCCCTAGGTGAATAAACAGCATGTTTGTTTATGTACTTGTCTTTATTTATTTATTTATATGAATTTATTTATATAAATGCGGTATAGTGTTAGAGAAAGAGCATTAGTTCTGCAGTTACAGGACCTGCATTCACATTCTGATTCCTGTGTTTTTACTGCCTGGGTGATCTTGGGTAAGTCACAACCTCCTTGGGCCTCAATTTACTCATCTTTAAGATGAGGGGGTTAAATTAGATGACATCTGAGTTCTCTTCCAGCTCTAGATGTAGGCTTCTATGTTCATAATTGTAAAATAAATATAATTACTGTCCACCGATACATATCTTTGTCTCTCTCTCTCTCTCTCTCTCTCTCTCTCTCTCTCTCTCTCTCTCTCTCTCTCTCTCTCTCTCTCTCTCTCTCTGTCTCTCTCTCTCTCTCTCTCTCTCTGTCTCTCTCTCTCTTTCTCCTGTTCCAGGTGCTGCCTGCAACAAGCTTCCAGAATTTTCTCAGTTTCATTTTATGATTTATCATCCTCTGCAAAGTCAGCCAATTGAAGAAAAAGTAGACTGCATTTAATTCTTTTCTGTCATCATTTCTGTTTAAAAGATGAAGGAAGAAACAAAGGCTGTAAAGGTTCACTAGCTGCTACTTTTGAACATGTTCCTGCCCTGTACCACATACATTCCTTTGTGTTAATATGAGTGTCAGAGTAAATTTGTGCTGACGTGGCACTCTCCACATTCTCCATTTGACTTTTATTTACCGTATCAAAATGCTGTCTAAACTCTCTTGCTTTCTCAGAATGTGAGAAGATATATATGGGTTATTTGATCTTGGAATTTTTTTCTTCCATAGTTTAATGAAGTCAATACATTGTTATGGTACAGTTGAGAGAAGAGCACTGTCTTTGGAGTCAGAAGACTTGGGTTCAGATCTCAGTTCTGCTGTTTATTACCTGTGTGACTTTGGACAAATCACTTGCCTCAGTTTCTCCCCCCTTTGTAAAATAAGGATTAGAAGGTCTCTAGGGCAGTAGTTATGAAATCTATGAAAGGAGAAAGAGAAAAGGATAGGTAACTATTGTAATTAATTGATTTCCACTGTAATCCTAAATATTTTTATCTTATGCATTTAAAAACATTATTCTGAGAAGGAAGCCATAGACTTGGCTAGACTGCTGAGGGCATCCATTTGAAAAAAGTGTTAAGAACCCTTGCTCTAATGTCCCTTCAGCTCTAAATCTTTAATTCTATGAGTGTTCAGACTATTACCATTGAATTGTTTTTTAGGAAACTTCTTGCTTCCCCCTTAAAAAATAAAACAAACCCACAAGTGTCTCTGTACATGCATTCTCTTTGAAATATTCAAGTATTTTAGTTGAGGAGCCAAAATGAGGCAAGGCATGATTAGTCATGATTGAATTTCTGTATGTTACAGTGATTTATCCTTTATCACTGATTATTGTTCCTCTTATATCTAGCTTTAGCATCTGCCTTGTGGCAACTTGGAAGGGGAAGATTTCAGCCTAGCATCTCATTTTCCTTACATTTCTGCTCTTCCCCTAATACTCTAGATGCTTTTGTGTGTGTAATGGGAAATGTGGGCACTGTGCTGATGAGCAGTTTTATTGATTAACTTGCTCTGTGTCCATCTGAAGGAGCCCTTGTGGTGGATAGACAGGGTTCTCAAACCATGTTTCCATTATTATCTTTTACCACCTTGCTGCATTTCTAATAACAGTAGTGCATGTTGCAAGTGTTTTAATTTGGAAAACATGATCAGTGATTGAATTTCCCCATCCCTTGTGGGTTCTCTTCTTCCACTCCCACCTCTAGCACCACCACCTGTAGGCACAGGACACTGACTGTAGAGATCCTTTGTCTAGCCCAATATGTGTGTAATCTCTCCTGAGTAGTATTCTGGAATCCTTCAAGTTCACACTCAATGGTAATTTAGAAATTATTAATACAAGTTACCTGTTATTAGCTGGTGCTCAGTTTTCTTAGCTTATTAACTTTTACTGTTCTGTAGATTTAGGGTGAGAAGTTTATGGTTTCCAACTTCATGTACACAACTAAAAATTTGAGCTTCACACTTACTGTAAGTCATATATTACATCCAGCCCTTAATGGCTTCTGTGATGTGCAGTACACTTGAGTTTGTGCAAAGGGTGCCTTAAAGTGTGTCTTTCAAAGCAATGTTAATTTTCCCTCTTTGCTATAAAAATAATAACAGTTCATATTTATATGCAACTTTGCAGTTTACAGCATGCTTTCCTTATAGCAGGGAGGTGGCAGAGCCTAGTAGATAGTGTTAACCTTGAAACCAGGAAAGCTTGGGCCTGGGTCCTTCCCGTCTCTGATATATTAAGGCTTTGTGAGCGTGGGCAGGTCCCTCCATCTCTCTGTGTTCTAGGCAATTCTCTAAGACTAAGTTGTAGACCATGTTCGATTCTGCACAGGTAAAGGGATTCACTCTACCTAGAAATTCCCTGTGCTAATGAAACCATAGATCCCCATCAAACTTGGATAGTTTCAATGTCTATGCTACTTAAACCTAACCCATTTATAAGACTGAGGAATTTGGATTGAGTTCTGATAACATTTCCAGTCAAAGAGACTTTCAGCAAATTTACCAGTCAAATGAAATAATACATGCAAAGTGCTTTGCAAACTTTAAAGATCTGTGTAAATACTAACTAATTTTATTAAGTGCCCAGGTGTGTGTGTGTGTGTGTGTGTGTGTGTGTGTGTGTGAGAGAGAGAGAGAGAGAGAGAGAGAGATGTGCTGGGTGTGTGGTTTTCTCCCCTTCTGTCTGATTTTATTGCTAACATAATATAGCCTAGAAGACCCTCAGCAGGCTATAAATTTGATGAGTAGATCATAGGGACACACTAGTGGCTCATTTCCTGTTAAAATAATTCTTAGCATTGCTAGCCATATAGGATTAATTACACCTTACACCTGGGCCACTGAAAAACACTTCACAGTTAACTGTCCTTCTGAAGATAGGATACAAAGCAAATGAAGATTCCCAGAGGAACTCTTGACAGTGTTTAGACCACAAATTAGATGTTTGTGATTCTTAATCTAGTCTAACCAGAAGGCTACATTCTTTCTGACTTTGTAAACCTTAACATTTATTTGCAAATTCATTAGCATTCAAAATGCTGGGAGTATGCTAGGTTCTTGCTTGTCCTAAATCAGTTTAATGGCTTCAGGGCCTAGGTGGACAGGGAGTGGTTTCTGTTCCCAGTATTAGCATCCTAGCTCTTGGTATGATAGCTGAGACTCACTCAGAACTAGTTTTCTTGTGTTATTGTTTTGTTTTTTTAGTTACAGAAGGCAAGCAGCATTCTGTGACTCTTGCTAATCTAAATAATCTGTTCTTTATCATTATCATTTCTACATGCCCTTCTTTGCTTCAAGAATTACTTGGTGAAATTGTTTTCAGATTTTAATTGCTCTATTAAAAGTGGGGTGACGAGATATGGAGAGTAGTCCTTTTTTGAAGGTTATAGTATTAAAGGAAGCCCTCCAGCACCTTGAGTGGACTCCTTGTGGTGAAATTTGGGGAAAGATGCAGATGAGTCACTGTATTAATAATGGCTAGCATGTGTACTTTAAGGTTTGCAAAGCATTTTCAAATATTTTTATCCTCAGCAATTCTGGAAGGTAGGGAGATGGGTGCTCTTATCACCGTTTTGCAGATGAGAAAACTGAGGCAAACAAGTTAAATGACCTTCGCAGAGCTAGTATATGTCTGTGTCTGAATATGAACTCAGATCTTCCTCACTGTAGACCCAGTGCTATCCACTGCACCACCTAGCTGCCTAAAAGAGGGACATGCATCAGTGCATTGTGAAATGCAGCATTGGAGGAAACTCCCAAATCAATGACCACATTCATTTGAAATCAGTGTTAAATTGACAATTTTTAAAGACTATTATATTCCAACGATAATAAGCCACACAACACAGACACACAGAAAAAACACACTTTAAAGAATGAGGAAGGGGAGGGAGGAACATGGTAATGAAATACAGCCAATTAAATTGACAAAATCATAGACTATCTGTCCTTTTAAACCTATAAGAGTTACATGAAAACCAAAGGAAATACTGCAAATCCAAAGAAAGAGGATTGGAATCTTAAAACAGACCAAAAGAGGAAAGGGAGAATGGGGAGTATTTACAGTCATACAGGTTATATGCAAAATAGATACAAAGTGAAGGTAGGGGGAACGGGGTTGCTGCTAAAGACTTGGGGGAGTCAGGAAAGTTTTTTTGAAGAAGGAAGCACATGATTCTTGAGTTCTAAGAGGAAGTGAAGAGGAGGGAAAGAATTCTAGGCATGAGAATGTCATGTATGGGGATCAGTAAATAGGTCATTCTGGCTGCAGTGTTGATCACATGACAGGCATAATATGTAATCAGCCAGAAAAGGTTGGATGGAACCAGATTGTGACAGATACCAAACAAAGGAGTAGCTTATGCTAGGGCTAATAATGAGCTACTGGTATCTCTTGAATAGGGATGTGGTCAGACCTGTGCTTTGGCAATATAGTTCAGCAGCTATGTTGGAGGATGGATAGTCAGGGCAAGAGATGTGAGAAGGAACCTATCCAGGCTGATTCTTTCATCCTCTTCAGCTCTCAATTTCTTCCTTTTGTCTAAAACAGGGTTTCTTAACCTTTTGGGGATCATGGACACATTTGGCAAGCTGGTGAAGCTTTTGGGTCTTTTCTTAGAATAATACTTCAAAATGCATGAAATAAAATATATAGAATTAAAAAGAAAAGCAGTTATTTTGAAAAAAAAATTTAAAGCTTTCAAGGACTCCAGGTTAAGAATCTCTTGGCTTAGTTCTGTTCTCATCCGTGGAAGTTAACAATATTGGAGCTGGCATATGTGTGTGTGTGGTTATGTATGTGTGTTAAAGGGGAGGGGAGGAAAGGGAGAAAGACAACAAGAGAATGAACTTATTTTATCTGTTAAAGAAACAGTTTTTGAGAAATTAACATTGAATACAGTGATTTCTCTCTAGGTTTCAGAAAATGCTAAATATGTCTTACACTTTTAATATTTGAGGGGTTTTTTTTATCTTTGATTTTCTAATGTGCCTTAGGGTCTGATATCAATCAATTAGATTAAGAGCTGAGAATTTAATTGGATTCATCTAATAACTGATATTTTAATTAACTGTTTATTTGAATAAAACAACTGTTGGGTGACATAAATATATCTTAATCAGAAACTAATTGTGAAGGTAGATTAAGATATATTTTTCATCCTACATGTGGTATACTGATTTTACCTGTGTTAAAAAAAAAGTTAAACCTAGAAACTTTTTTTAAAAGCTACAAAGCAAAGGTTCAATTTTCTTTTTTCACTCTTGCCCGTGCTATCAACTGTTTTGTTGCTCAAGTACTATTGAACATACTTTTCTATCTTTATGATAAGTTAAAAAAAAAAAAGCATGAGCTAATGAGGGCTAGCAAAAAAAAAGTATGCCTGGTTGATTTGCGGTTAATATGCTCTCTTCCACCAAGCAGAGTCTAGACAGATTTAGAAAACCATTTTTCTCTTGTGCCAGTTGATAAATGCTTCCTTATACAACTCAGGGTCAGCAAGGAGAGGAATGCTGTAATTCAGTGTTTAGAAAATGCATGCTCATTTGAAGGGGAAAATAATTGCCACATTCAGAGTGGGTATAATGGAAGTTAAAGCTGCTGTGATCAACTATTTGCTTCTGTATTAAAGGCAAAGGAAGTAGTTTATAGTTCTAATGCATGAATGCTGCACAAAAAAAAAAATTGGTCAAATGGTCTGAACTTGTGACCTTTCTGTGCTATGCATTAGCTGTGGTTCCTGGCTTATTTCTGTAATTAAAATTCATTTTCTGTCATATGAATAACAGGCAGAGGCTGCGTGTAGCAAAATCAGGTCATAATATTGGAATCCAGAAATAATAAATCCACTTCAAATTGTTATACTTTTTTCCGTTGTTACTTTTTAACCTGCATAAAATACTCAAACACTATAAATGTCAAAATACTCTCTTTCTATCCTCTAAACAAGAACAATAAGACTTTTTATTTTTAATATCTTTGGGCCTATTTTTCTTATTTAGTATGTTCTAATTAAAATAAAACCCAAAATGAAAATTCAGAATAAAAGGATTGTTGGAGAAAATGCAAGATAACTCAATTTGACTCCAAGAAGACAATAAATACATGTTTGTGGTATGGTATATACTCTCATCCTGACACAACTTTTAAAATTTTCCATTAGAAAACAAAGCCAATACAACCACACCCTGAAATATTATCAAGTTATCTGAGTGTCCTCTCTTTTAATCATGCTGTTTGAAGTATCCTAGCTATTGCTTATAGTTTTAGAGCTATGAGAGTCGCTAGAAACCATTTGCCACCTTTAATTTCACAGATAAGAAAACTAGGCCCAAAGAAGCGTATTATGGTGGAATGAGCACTGACTCTGAAGTCAAGAGAACCTGGGCTGCTTTGGTGCTTACTACCTGTGTGAGACTGCGCGAGTGACTTAACCCCCTGCCCTTCAGCTTCAGTTTCCTCATCTGTAAAATGAGGATTTGGACCACTTGGTTTCTAGATCTTTGAGCTTCTTAAGTGACTTTCAAGTTCACACAGGTTACTAAGTAGTGGAGGCTTAGAATTCAGTGCCAGTGCACATTCTGCCATGATGCAATACTACCATGCTATGCTACTTTCTTCTGCCGAATGTAGTAGTTTTTCTTCTCCAGTTTGCCCTATCCAGTGCCCACAAATCCCTCACCAGATCTGCTTCCATTCCACCTGTGGTAGTAAAGATGGTTTTTACATTCTCATTCTGTCTGTCTCTCTTTGTCAGTCTGTCTCTCTCTTTCTCTCTCTCCCTCATGTAAAACCACTAACTTGCATCTAAATATCAGCTGCTTAGCTGCATTCTCTCTCTCCTCTTCCCCCTCCTCCAATGTCACTGTCCCTATCTTTCACGTTCAGAGGAGGGATGCTTAATATAGATGTGAATGTGGTCATCCCAGATGGGAATGCGTCAGTTGTTGCACTCAAAATGTGTTATGATTCCTGAGAGCTCTGGATATCCTGCTTCATTTCTTCATCTACAGCGCTCAGAAAACCTTAGGCTCTCAAGCTTTAACTCAGATTTCATCAGAATCATATAAAGTCTCTTCTATCCACAGAGTACTACAGAACTTAGGTCATAGGTAGGCATCTTAACCCTGGGTGTCTATGTTCTTTAACCACCTTTTACATATTCAGTACTCAGCACTCCTTCAAAGTAGGGAGTTTTTCGTTTTCTTTGAAGAATAAATTGCATTCATGAGTCTGGTGCCCTCAGTCACCCAGGAAAAACTCACAGGGTTGTTGGGTGGCCATCAAATAGAAAACTACTGCCCAAGAGCTATCATTCACACAGAAAATGAAATCCTTGAAGATAATGAACCCAACTCTGCCTTTCTAAAAACCTCTTTAGGAAAAAAAGAAGTTTGATTCAGTAGTTGGATATTCCCAGCAACTGAAATGAGATGTAAAAAAATCTGACTTCATCCACTCCCTAACCCAGATCTGGTTCATCTTAGTGTAGTCTTCTAAATAGGTGCAACTAATTGGGTGCCTCACTTAGGCAGACCTTGGTGGCACATAATAGGAGGGGACTGCCTTCTAGGTGAGCAGGACTCATTCTGGTGGCTTTTTCTTTCCAACAGTCTGTAACCTTTTGGTATCTCCCAGGTTAAGAAGTAAGTGAGGTAATTTCAGACCAAAATTTTTCTGCCCATTAATGGAGAATGTTCTAGGCAGTGCCCTTGGGGGGATTTAAATGGCTTACATGTAATGAAAAGGTAGAACAGAACCAAAACAGAATGAAGTAGGTGTTCCATCTCTACCTCCTTAACTCTAGATCCCGAGATCCAATCTAATTCCAGGAAAACAAAGAAGGATGTGGTTGAGAGCAAGGCTGGTCCCTGAGATACTAATTAGCTCTTTAAAAAATCTAGATCAAAGGGGCAGCTAGGTGGTACGGTGGATAGAGCACCAGCCCTGAAATCAGGAGGACCTGACCAAAGGATCTGGCCTCAGACCAAACACTTGACACTAGCTGTGTGACCCTGGACAAGTCACTTAACCCCAATTCCCTTAAGAAAAAAAAAATCTAGATCAGTAAGTAGTTCTCAAACTTTTTGGTCTCAAGATTCCTTTAACCTCTTATTGCAGACCCTGAAGAACTTTGGTTTATCAATATACTAGAAATTAATACTGATTTTTTTGAAAAGCATTTATTAATTTTAACAGTAAGTCCATTTTAACATAGCATTTTATGAAAACTTCAAAAAAATAAAAACAGTGGCATTGTTTTCCCTTTTTTTTCCCTCAGATCTCTTTAATGTCTGGCTTAAGATAGCTGGATTCTCGTATCTGTTTCTCCATTCAGTCTATTGTGATATATTTTTTTGGTTGAAGAAAATCTAGCTTCACAGATAATGTGGCTGGGAAAAGGAAAAAGTGTTTTAATAGGCAAATAATTTAAATATTATTATGGAAATCTTTTTCACTTTGTGGACCCCCAAAAGGGTCTCAGAGATTCTGAAGGGACCATATACTGCATTTTGAGAAGTGGTGTTTTAGGAGCTCTGTCCCTAAGAAAAGGGTCTCCTTAGTGAAATAGAACCTCTGGTGTGACTGACATAAACCTGTTAGCGTAAGTCTCCTAAATAAGGGGCCAGATATTCTCTGGAGCCATCAAAGATCACACTTAATCATATGAATCACAATGTTAGAGCTAGATAAGGCCTCAGAGAAAACTTAGTCATTTTACAAATGGGAAAACTGAGGCCACAGTCACATAGCCAGTAAGTAACAAAACTGAGATTGTAGAAAAGGCAACAGACCTTATCAATCCCAAGTTCATTTTCTCCTCACTATCCCATGTTGTCCTAAGGATCCCTGACTGCTAGAAGTTCTTTTTTTCTCCCAAAGTGAACAAACACTTTACTTTGCCTCATTATGTGTGGGGGTAGGAGGGAGGGGGTGATAGAACCTGAGTCTAGGAAGATTATGCCCAGAGAAAGATCTGGCAGTTTGCTCAACTGGAGAGGTTGCAAGAATGGTGTTTGTGGAAGACTAGGTCTGCAGCTTAGTTATCAGCTAAGTTGGGTCCAGAGGGGTTCTTCACCAGAAAGTTCACCCTAGGTGAAAAATTATTTGGGCATGAACTGATGTAGGCTCCTTTTTGTTGTTTTGTGATAAGATACAGTTCATGATTTTTCATTATACTCCTCTGTAAATGTTTTATAAATGAACTTGGAAAGAAATAATATTCCAGGTCAACATTATTTAAGAACAGTGGTGTCAAAGTCAAATAGAAATAGGGGCCACCAAACCTTACATAAGAATCCCTGAGAGCCACACATCGACTTAGAATACTACGAGTTAAAATTATATCTTATTGTATTTTTATTTATTTTGTAAAATGTTTACCAGCTACATTTTAATCTGGTCCCCCTCTCTAGTGCTGTGGGCCCCTGCCTTTGATATCTCTGGTTTAGAATAAAAACATATATGTTAAATAATGTGATTGTTATTTCTTGGAGAAATTTCACTAAAAGATAGGAGAATGGAAAAGGGAAGGACTGAAAAAAGCAGAAAGAAATAGATAATCTTGCTTCATGGATGAGACTATGTGCTACCAATAAATGCTGCCATGGGAAAAGAGATATTCTGTAATGGAGATCAGGATCTTACAATGGGGGTAGTCTTCAGGGATTTGGCGCTTAGAGAGACCACTCAGCCTGCCCCAGGAGGAGGGGAATGAGAGCTCCTAGTAGTAACCCCAGGTTAATAAACCCAGAGTTTCAAGTGTTTTTGTATATGAACTGCATTTATCCATAAGTGGTCTGTTTGCTTTTGCTCGTTGTCAAGAGTCCCCTGGAATGATTTGTCTTTGGATTCCTTTGGATACCTTTGGATTCAAAATGAAAACTTTTACTAGTTCCTTTCCTTGTCTCTCCAATGAGGATCTGTGAGATAGCCTTCCATGGAGATGCTACTTTGGGTCTTTTGTTCAGGTTCTAGGACTTCTTGTTTTGACAGTAGCAAAAATATTTGATTTCATCCCCTACTTGGTTCTTGGGTAACAGCTAGTGTTTAAAGATACATTCAACCTGTGAATAACCATTACTCACCTTTCTACTTCTCCACCACCATCACTGCAAAAATGGAAGGATCATAAGGGTCATAGATTTTGGATTTTAAAGGACTTTAGAGGCTGTGTGGAGCAACCCCCTCATTTTACAGATGAGTACACAGGTATCATAGGCTGTTTTGTTTTTCTACTTCAGATAGAGTAAAATAAAAGGCAGATGGTGGGTGGAAGCAGTTTATAGCAGAAGTATCAAACTCCTGGCACTGGTTGAATAAGGCTACAAAGCTTCCCAAGTGAGACCTAGAACCCAAATGAAAATGTAATTGGGAAATGTTTAACAAAATAAAAATATAATACAACATAGATAATGTTAATTTGTGATTTCCTAAGTCAATATGCAGCATTCAGGGATCTATTCGAGTTTGACACCACTAGTCTATAGTATATTAGCAATCAATTTAAGTGCCTATTGGGTATCAGGCACTATGCTTGTGTCCACTGTGTTTAAAAAGTGGCATACTTGAAATGAGAATCCATACGAACCTTGGCAAGTGAGTTGGCTCTGATGTCAGAGGCACTGGGTTCAAATCCTATATCTGATATTCATCACTTTGTGACCTTTCATGAAGTCACTTATAGTCTCCCTGGACTTCAGTTTCCTCATCTGTAAAATGAGGAGGCAGGATTAGATGCTCTTTGAGGACCTTCGCTTTCTAGATCTGTGATCCCATGAGATACCGTCAAAGACATGCAAGACCAGAAAAGGAAGCATACAAAAAGAGGGATAAATAACATAGGCATCACTGATATCTATGATATGAGAAAAGAACCAAAGGAAGACATGAATAAATTGGGTGGATTTTCTATAGTGAATTTCAGGGGAGTGAGAGGGAGGGGAAGAATCATGTAGAATAAGAAATATGGATGAGTTCTGACTTATAGCAGTGGAGAGAATATGAAAGTATACTAAAGTACTCACAGAAGTATTCTCAGCCCTTCTCTTTTTCCCCAACACACACACACACACACACACACACACACACACACACACACAAAACTACAATGTCTTAGAGCCTGCATGGTCTCAGCTTATTTACCTTTCAAAGGCAAATAGCTACCAGGTGTCATCCAAGCAGAATTGACCAAAGGTTTAATAGAACTGCTCCATTATTACACTTGGGAAACAAAAGGATTTTAGTCAATGCCTTTACTGTTGTCATGTCTCCTCCAAGACAGCTTTTTTCAAACCCTGATAAGTGGCTTGGTTGTTGCCAAGGTATCTGTATATGTATACCTGAGGCATTCTTCCCAATGGAGTAACTATAAATGCTGCTCTCCAGATCACCATGAGATGTTTTAAAGTCACAGTGAGAGTGAGCCTGTACTTACTTTGTCAAGAGTAATATTCCCTAAGAGATCTTTCTAATATTGTCCCATTGTGTTTTGAGGTTATATGTTTTTGTAGTTTTCTGATTATTTAAAATGACTCATTTATCTTAAGCATACTACATTTTGAGTTCTACCACACTGTGGCTTTTCTTTAAATCTTTAATGAACAAGGTCTCTGGTAGATCTCCTTTAATTGGTTGGAGATTATCCATGAAGTAGAATCCTGTCAAAAGTACAAACATTATTTCTTTAAAAATTCTGGCAAAAGAACTTTTTCCTGAACAAGATGTCTGAATGTAGATGAAAACAGACCATGATCTCATGCCTAGAAAGACTGTTTGAACTTGGATTGTCAAGCCAAGAAGAGATTTCAGCTCCCCTATTAACAACTATATTCTCTAACTTATTCATTTCTTTAAATTGAATTGTTTGCATTATGCTTGTAACAAAATGAGTTGAAAAAAGGAATTGTATTTGAGGTAATCATTGATAACATACTTCTGTAGGTATTCTTTCAGTCTATAGGCTAACAAAAGGCCTTGATTGGAAAAGCCTTTGAAGAGGTTTATTTAGCCATCTTGCAGAGATTTAACACTTTTATTATATTATGAGCACATGGTACACACACCAGCCATCCTTACCCTTTCTTTTTAACCTTGTAATAATCTGCTGCTTGTGAGTTTTCAGAGCCTGCAGAACAACAGAAATAGCATAGGAGAGCACATTTTAAGGGAAACAGAATATTTTAATAGAAAAAAAAAAGACTAAACTTAGAGTCAAAAGACCTGATTTCAATTCCCAACCCGCTTTATCCAAGCTATGTGACCTCGCATGCACAGACTCAACTATGAGTCTGTTTATCTGTAAAATGGGGATAGTTCACTACTTAGAGTTCAAGGGTCTTTGTTTGAGATATGAGATAATGTATATGAAATACTTTGTAACATTAAATTCAGAGGGTTATTTTTTTTTTAATTTTTGGTCCAGACTAGTGAATTCACTAATGTAAGCAACCTTAGTGTAGATTAAACTCCCTTTGCCGGAGCTGATGACCAATTCATCTGTACCTTACAGGCTCACACTTATTTGGGGCATGAAAAGTCCTTCACTAGCCCTTAGTGAAGCTTTAAACATGGTGTGCCAGGCAGAAATAGCTGGGTTAGCACCTCGCTAAACTCAATTGCACTGACCATTTGTCTAAAGTTGCTACCTTTCACACTGAGTTGAAGCACTGCCTGTGTCACGTTTTGATCACTGACGTGCTCCTTTCCTCCTCCTGACATAAATCCATCCAGTACTATGCTATGGCTTTATTGTATGCTCTTGTTCCCTTAGTTGGGCCTATTTTAACCATGGCACCTGCTGTCTGTGAAAGTGATTAGGCTTATCTGACAGTATCACTTCTGGTAAGCACCACTCCAACCAATGAGTTAGTGCAGGATTATGCTTCAACACTCACTCAGCAGGATTGTCCTGAACTGAAAAGGGGAAGTCAGGTAGATGAGTGATGGAGAAAAAAGGAGAAAAATGATCAGAGGAAAAGTGAGCCATTATACAAAGTCTGATAGTTTTTAATTAGCATAACCACTCTCTTATAAGAAAGCTAAATACCATATAGTGTTGCATAGGCAATGTTTTATTGATACTAGCAAGAATTACCCCTGTCCTCACTCTAGCCCCATTTAACAGAATGAAAAAAGTATCTTACATTAGGCCACTAATGTAGTTGGTAATATTAGGCAATTTGGAAGTTAGCTGTTTGAAGAGCAGTTCATCAATCTGGTGTGCCTAGGATCCTAGAACTAAGGTTAGAAAGGATGTCAGAGGCCACCTAGTCCAAACCTCTTACTTTGACAAAACTTTGGTACTTGGAGCATCAACATGAAATCGTAGATTTACAATAGAGCTGGAAGAAAACTTAGAGATTATGTAGTCGCACTGGGGCCCACAGATACTGAGGATTGCCCAAAGCTATACAGATAGAAAATGGCAGCGCTAAACTGGAGATCTGAACCCAGATCCTCTGACTCAGCACTCTCTCTACTATATCAATGAGAATTCACACAGATCTTTGCGAGATGATTGTTTATTGAAGGGTTTTTTACTTGTATTACATTAGTTGTGTTTTGCAGACTGTTTTGTTTTCTTTAATATTTCAATACAACTTTGATTAAATAACTTGATTTTTTTGCTGGGGGAGTGTCAGTGTAGTGGACAGTATTAGATAGTGATTCTTCCAGATTGTCTGAGTAGTGTGCAACAAGACCGAAAACCCCACTTTGTGTAGCAGAGCACCTCATGTCATGAGAGCTGTTATTCCATTTCACTTTTGGACAGTTCTAACTATTCCACAGTTTTTATTTTCCTTTTTTCCTTCCTAGCTAGACTTGGTCTCTCTGTAACTTTCATCCTTTGATCCTTGTTCTACTCTTTGTGGAAAAGTCATATCTTTCCTTCACAGGACAACCTTTCAAGTACCTGAGTACCTGTCTGTCCCCTATATCCCTACCCTTATTTCTCTCTTCTCCAGATGTCCTCTTCTTTAGATGTCCTGGTTTTGAGTCCTTTTTTCATCCTATTTGCCCATCTCAACTCTAAAATATTGGCAATAGCTCCCCATTGCCTGAGATAGGGACTGGGGATTTTGGGAGGGGTGATGATAGCAGAGCAACCAAAAAAGAGACTTCTGAGAATCAGGTGTAAGAATTTGGTAGGGGGAGAGGACTCCTCCTGCCAGTATAAGCCCTCTGGCTGGCTCTCTATTATTCTTCTCTTTTTTTCCTTGCTGACCCCAGAACTTGTCATACCTACATCTCTTTCCAATTTCTACCCTCTTACTTATAAACAGGTTTTCCTTTCTCTCTCCCTAGCCCACTGAGGAATAGAACTCAGTCTTTGGCACCGTCCTTTTAAGGTTTCTTAAGACATTTTTATTTATATTATAGTCCTTCTGGCAAGGTTTGGAATAGCTGCCTTGTGAAGGGGGCAAGGTTGCTTTAAAAACCCTAGGAGCTATATTTTTTCCAGCTGGGCCAGAGAGGAAGATAATGGGAGATCATTACTGGAGGGAAGAGTTTTCCGTGACAGTGGGAGTTTTAAGGAACACTCTCAAGGAGTAGAAGAATACCCTGAGGTAAAAGGTATTATGGGTCTTCACACACATTCTCAGTCTTTATCTCTATGTCTCTGTCTCTATCTTCCTGTATCCCTGCCTGTCTCTCTGTCTCTGTCTCTGTCTGTCTCTCCTTTCTCCCTCTCTTTTCTTTTTCTCTCTCCCCTCCCCCTTTACATTCTCTTCTTTTTCCTCCCCCTCTCCCTCTCTATCTTCTCCCATCTGTGTCTCCTCTCCTCTTCTCTTCTCTTGTCTTCTGTTGTCTTCTCTTCTCTCGTCTTTTCTTTTCTTCTCTCCTCTCCTCTCCTCTCCTCTCCTCTCCTCTCCTCTCCTCTCCTCTCCTCTCCTCTCCTTTCCTGTCTTCTCCTCTCCTCTCCCCTCCCCTCCTCTCTGTCTCTCTGTTTCTCTGTCTCTGTCTTTCTCTCTCTGTCTCTCTCTCCCTTTTTCTCTGTCTCTCCTCCTCCTGCACAAAAAGACAAAAGCACAGATGTTATAAATGGCTCCATACAAAGGATTAAAGTTAAGTTTATCACATGTCACTAGACAACTAGGTTCATATTATCCTGGCCATTTTCCATATTAGGTGAAGGTGTGACTTTTGGACAGGGTTTTTTAATGGGTTAGGGTGACTTTTGCTGAGACTTGGAGAACTAGCAGCAGCCCCATGGTTTACTCCTATCAACTCTTGCCTGGACTAAGTCAGAAATATAAACTAAGTAGGAATGGGGACTGGAAATAATGGTGGGGGCAGGGCTAGGGGGAAGGCACCTAGAGATGCAGAACAGCAGGCAGTCCTGAAATCAGCTACAGTAGTAGGGAAAAGGAAAAGCCAGAAAGATCACAGGTCAATAAATGATTGCAGAAAAAGTATTCTTGCCACTTAGTAGATCTGTGAGTCCCTTAGCTCTACTGAGCCTCAGTTTGCTTAGTTGTAAAATGTAGATTATATCACTTGTGTTGTCTACCTCATTAGGCTGTTATAAGGAAAGCCAATGCTACATAAATGTCAACTATAAATCAGAAAATGTCAGAGCTAGAAGGAGGCTCCTTAAAGAGACTCTAATCCAGCTCCTTCCTTTTTACAGATAAAGAAACAGAGGCCCAAAGAAGTTAATGGACTTGTCCAAGGTCACATAGGTAGTGAGACCTAAGAGGCAGTCTTAAGAAAGGACCAGAACTGCAGCCACCTGACTCTCCACGTAGGAAGACGATCAAGGGGACTTGCCTTTGTGAAATAGTACTAGGTGGCATATTACTTCATGGATTCTCTCCTCTTAGTCACAGAATGGACACAAGCATAAGGGCCAGGATTGCTCTTCTGCCCTTCACCGAATGACTGCCATTTGCCATCCTGAACTTGAAGGGGAGAATAGAACTCCTAACATAAACACCCTCTATTATAGACTCAATAAATTGTTCTCTGTTTACATCTGGATATGACAATTAAGCAGTGGGATGTGACAGACTGTGAATTAGTCTGCTGTCATTCATGCTCAGGGTGCTAGGCAAAAGTGTGATAATAGGATGCTATGACAACGCAGTAGGCACCATTACTAAATCAACCCATGAAATATTACATTGCACGTTGATTTTTAAAAAACACCCAGAATGGTGAGTTGCTGTTGTTTGTTTTCTTCAACCACTTTGAGTGATATAGGGGTGGAAAATCTTTGATTTCACTTTGAATTAATCTGTCCAGTTCTCTACCCAACCTGACAATGGAAAGGCCAGGACAGTTTTATGTGGGTCATAACTCCCTCACTCTCCTTATCAATTCAATTCAGTTCAACTCAACTCAACTAAACTTGATTCAATCCAAACATTTGTTAAGTACCTACAATGGACAATGCGCAGTGCTAGGTTTTAGAGATATAAGGGCAAAATAACATTATCCCTGCCTACAGACAGCTTACATTATTTTTGGGGTGGAAGACGAAGATGATATAGCAAGTACACAGAAAAAAAATGACGTAATCTGAGAAGGGGAAAAAGTACTCTGTACCACATGTGTTCAATTTGACAAGAGTGAAATCAGAGAAGATTTCACAGAAGGAGCATGTGAGCTGAACCAGGAAGGAAGATGAGGATTCTAAGTGGCAATGACAAAGAAAATTCTGTGCATAAGAGATATGTGAATGCATGGAGGCAGGAGATAGGCTCTCCCATCTTCCTATTAATCTAATTGAGGTAGAATATAGACAGTTTGGAAGACTGTATAAGGCTAGAAAAATTGGTTAGAGCCACTCTGTGGAGGGCCTTAAAAACCAGGCTGAGGAATTTATATTTTTAGAGTTAATAGGAACCCACTAAAGGCTTTTGAGCAGAGAGCAATATTCATATCTGCGTTTTAAGAATATTATTTTGACAGCTCTGTGAAGAATGGATTGGAAAGGGATAGCCTAGAGGCAAGAAGGACAATTAGGTGCCTGTTACAAGACTGTAGACAAGAAGTGTTGAAAGCCTGAGCTAGGGTGATGATGGTGTAATTAGAGTGAAGGGGACAGATAAGAAATGTTATAGAGGTAAAGGTAATAAGACTTATCAATTAATTGAATATGAGGGGTGAAGAATAGAAATGAATCATGGGTTGCAAACCTAGATGACTTGGAGAATGGTCATTAAATCAAAAGAAATAATGACATAGGGAAGAGGTCAAACCTCAGAGAGGAAGATGATGCAAACGCTCCCCCAACTCCCGCTTCAGATGCATACACATGCATAGGTGTTGCCATGGTGCCCAGGACCACAGTACCTACAAGGAAGCTTTAGTAGGTTTATGAAAAGGGAGCATGCTGAAAGTGGAAACAAGGCCAAAGAATGCTCAGTCCTTTAAATGATACATTCTTTACCCTCCCTTAATATTCATATGGGGCCAATGAACCCAATCCTAATAAGTTTGCTTAGAATGCTTGCCATAATGCCATGCCCAAATGGACTCGAGATGTTTATGCATTCTGTAATTACTTCTGGCTTTCTTTTTACACATAGTATCTATTGTACTCCATTTTACATCCTCCTGATCTACTAATCTTATAAAGCCTAAATGACATCCACATTTCTCACCACCCTAATCTGCTCATTTACCCACTTTCTGTGGGTCTCCCAAAACAACAGAATGAAGACTTGGCAGACATTTCACTTTATTATCCTATGCTTGCCATCTAGTGGTAAAAATAGGGAATCTCAGGCTTTACTTTGACTTCTTTGGAAGTCACTGGGCGTGATAAGGTGGGAGCAGAAATTATTGCTTTTTTCTATTCTGTTCTCAGACATAGTTCTCAGAAAGAAAAGTTGGCCCTTCCCCTCTACTCATAAGTTATACCTATGAAATTATATCTATGCCTTCTTTAGACCATGCTGAACGATCAGACTCTCTTAAATGTACCTTCCCTCCAAGATTCTGCCATTGGACCTCTCTCTCTACATTCTTCCTTGATGATCTCATCCACTTTGTTGTCTTCAACTATCACTTCAACTATAAATTTTCAGATGTGGCTGATGAATATATTTGTTTTGTGTGAATATAATTATTTTAAAGGAGGTCTTTAACTTTAGCACGAGAAGGGAAGAGACATATGAGAGAGAAGGAGAATGAGGAGGAGTAGGAGGAGTAGGACAACGATGATGACAAAGTGGAATAAAGAGGAATATGAATGAAACATTTTGAAAGTACACAGAGGAGAGTAAAAGGAAATTCAGAAGGGAATACAGACAAACAGGACAGTGTTAGTACTGCATTTGATGTATATGTAATGGAGGACCGGCCAATGAACTCAGTCCTTACGAGCTTGCATAGAATGCTTGAATAATGCAATGCCCAAGTGACTGGAGTTATGCATACTTTCTGTGATTAGCTCTGGTCTCCTAACCATGTAATACAGGAGAGAATCTTTGATTGGCTAAAGAGCTGGAACTAGGGCATATTCAAAAAAGCACTAGTCAGTCAGGGATCTTTTCAGGTTCTTTTTGGTCGTGCTGTCATTGGAGAAGGCAGAAGACCTACTGAGGGCTTCTAGGAATGGGAATGGTCTCAAGGCCTCTCTTACCTGAAGCCAGTATGAAGCCAAGAATGTATGCTGCTGCTGATGGTTCTGTCGCTGTTGTGTTTATCCATTCCTACTTCTAGGTGAAAAATATTAGAGATAGCTATTACCTTGTGATCTTTAAAAGGTCAGAAGAGCAAGATATCAAATGAAGTCCATGCTGGGTTTTATAGCCAGTCAGTCCAGCCTCAAGGTCCCAAGGAAAGACCTTCAGGACCCAGACTAGTAGTAGCTGAGTAGTGGACTATGCCTCTTTTGGAATTGAACTTGGAGGAATCAAAGCTATAGAGAAACTGCATTGCCTGAGCCTACTCTCCTCAGGGACTAAAATGGTATGAGAGAGAGTGTGCCTCTAGGTTTGAGAAGGAAATGTTTATACTCTTGTTCTTGCTATAACTTTGAGGTAAATATCCTTCTGTAAAAGCTAATTGATAAATATAACTGGCGTATTAATTACTTACAGTTAACTCCAAAATGGGGGCTCAAGCTCTCCTCTGAGAGATAGATCTACCCTCTCAGGAAGAACCGCTAGAACCTTGAGGGGAAAATGTAGCCTTCCTCACTGTGGAAGTCTATGCTCAGAGTGGATCACTACATATACCTCTTAAAAACAACATGTACTAAGAGGGGCTCTAGAAAACAAATACAACTGAATTTGCTTCTCATAAGCTTTGCTTTGAAGGGCTTGATCAACGGTGATGAGAGCAATGTGGTTAGGGTCTGTCTTAGCTGTAATTATGATGTACTGATGTCTTATTAATGCTAACCCTCAGCTTGATCAGAGAATTATTTATCTTTCCTATTCTACTGCATTTAACAATACTAGAGTTTGGGCCTGGAGCAACTCTGCCAAAACAATGATTGATACTGGTTGGAAAACTCTGTGCCCCGCATCTGTATTATTAATGCTGTTCTAACTTTCTATTTGTGTAATTTCCTCCTTAATTTCCCTTTTTCTGCATTTGTGGATGTAAATATATGGAAGCCATGGATATGAAAATGTGGATGAAAATATGTATGAGAAATGTGCATATAAATATATATATTGGAATGGGCATGCTATATAAAGAATTCGTATCAAGATATCTCAAAAAAAATGTACATATCAGAGCCTGTGGTGACATACAACGTTCCATCAAGCATTCCAACCTAAGCAGCCCTTTGAATTGCTTTGTCTGGTACTTTTAGAAAGTTTAAAACTCCTAAATATTTTATCTTTATTTTTCTTTTTATTATTTTTTCAGTAATATATTGAGGTTTTTTTTTACTTAATAGTATTTTTTCCAATTGCATGAAAAGATAGTTTTCAAAATTCATTTTTGCAAGATTTAGAGTTCCAATTTTTCTCCCTCCCTCTGTTCCCTCCCCCTCACCAAGACAGCAAGCAAATTGTTATAGGTTAAACATGTATAATCATGTTAAACATATTTACACATTAGTCATGTTGTGAAAGAAGAATTTGAATAAAAGGGAAAAACCATGAGAAAGAAAAAACAAAAAAACAAACAAAAGTGAAAATAGTATACTTTGATTTGCATTCAGACTCCGTAGTTCTTTTTTTCAATCCATCTGAATTGTCTATTTATTACCTCCACTAATTTTTTTTAATGAGGAATCTAAACACCATAATCCCATGCGTTAGAAGTGACCTATATGTTTTCAATTTTTTTCCTACAATTCAATTTTTTTCTTCCTTTATTCTTTTTTCCCCACTTAATAGTACTTCCAATTACACATAAAGATAGTTGTCAACATTTACTCTTATAAGATTTTGAGTTGTATTTTTTTTCTTCTTCCCCAAGACAGCAAGCAATTTAATATAAGCTATACATGTACAGTCAAATTAAACATATTTCCACATTAGTCCTGTTGTGAAAGAAGAATAAGAACAAAGGGGAAAACCACGAGAAAGAAAAAACAAACAAAAAAAGAGAAAATGGCATGCTTCAGTCTGCATTCAGACTCCATAGTTCTTTCTCCAGATGTGGATAGCATTTTCCATCATGAATCTTTTGGAATTCTCTTAGATCGTTGTATTGCTGAGAAGAGCTAAGTCTATCAAAGTTGGTCATTGCACAGTGTTGCTGTTACTGTGTACAGTATTCTACTGGTTCTACTGACTTCACTCGGCATCAGTTCATGTAAGTCTTCCCAAGTTTTTCTGGAATCTGCCTGCTCAGCATTTCTTATAGCACAATAGTATTCCATTACATTCATATATCACAACTTGTTCAGCCATTCCCCAATTGATGGGTATCCTCTCAATTTCCAGTTCTTTGCCACCACAAAAAAAGAGCTGCTATAAATATTTTTGTACAAGTGGGTCCTTTTCCCTTTTTTATGATTTCTTTGGGATGTAGACGTGGTAGTGGTATTGCTGGATCAAAAGGTATGCACAGTTTTATAGCCCTTTGGACATATTTCCAAATTACCACTCCACCAACAATGCATTAGAGGTCTAGGGAAAAAGACAATAAACTGTTTGGAACATATTATATTTAAGGTGTTGGTAGGACTTGCCTGCATAACTATATTTGTTGTTTAGTCATTTTTTAGTCACGTCCAACTCTTCATGACCCATTTGGGGTTTTCATGGTAAAGACTGGCAAAGAGTGGTTGCCATTTCCTTCTCCAGCTTATTTACAGATAAGGAAGCTGAGGCAAACAGGGTTAAATGACTCACTCAGCTCGTGTGTGAGGCCAGATTTGGAAGATGAGTCTTCCTGACTCTAGGGCTGGCACTCTACCCACTGCACCACCTAGCTGCCCCACCTAATATAACTATACCAGCAACTTACATTTACATTGCCCTTTAAGGTGTACAAAGTAGTTTTCCCATAATAACACCATAAGTCACATTTTTATCCTCATTCTATGGACAAACAACAACAACAAAAAAAACTCTGAGGCTTAGAGAAGCTGTGACTCTGCCTTAGGAACAGTACTTGTCTGATCTGGGATTTGCATTCAAGTGTCTTGGCCCAAAGTCCACTGTTCTTTCCAGTATTAACATGGTCATAGGTAACCGGAATTCAAGAGAGAGTCTAAGGCTGAAGAAATAGACTTATGAATCATATGCAGCTGCAAAGTGAATGAGATTGCTGGGGGAAAGGAGTAAGTATAAAGAGAGAAGTGGGGCAAGGATAGACCCACTTTAAAGGAAGAAGATAACAGTTGGGCAATAGAGACTTCTAGTAAAGGGGAATTAGGGAGGGCTACATGAAGAAAGTAACATATGTTAGATATTGAAGGGCGAGTAAGAGCTGAACAGGTACAAATGAGGGGTATTTCAGGTATAGTGAATGTCATGGGTAAAGGCATGAAAGTAGGCGACCTTTATTTAAGGATACTGGATAGTGAAGAGATGTTTTCCGTGACAGCAGACGAGCCTTTGCTTTAGGGAACTAGAGCCACCCTGGTTATTTGTCTGTGACTCTTTAAAGGCAGTATGGTTGAGAGTCAGAAGGCCTGCGTTCAAATTTTACCTCTTTTTCTATTTATGTAACATTGGGCAAGATATTGAATCTCTCTGGGCCTCAGTTTCCTATCTGTAAGATTAAGGTGGAAGTAGAGTGGGCTAAGTGATTTCTTAGGTCCCTTCTAGATCTATAATCTTTTCTTCTTATGCAACCATGATGGCTTTGTTAAACAGGTCATCATAAGTGTTAGTCCAAAGTCAAATGCATCCCTCTTTCTCTGCCCTAGGAGTCACTCTCATGAAATGACTGCTAAACTCGTTGAAGTGTCTGTGTTGAGCCTTAGCTTAGCTGAAATTATAGGAATGTGTACTGTAGTGTATGTTAAGCAATTCACATTCTTACTGAAAGTTGAGGGGAAGGTGGTACAGTGAGGTAGGGTAGGGGAGTTTGGAGAGGGAATGTCTCACCTACTCCCCTACATACAATTGTCATTAAAGTGTGCTGCCAAAGAATATGTCCCACCAAGTGCCAGAAGTGTCAGGTTCAGGTGTCTTTGGGAATAGTTTTATCATTTTTGTTTGAGGTGCTGAGTCAGGAAATTGACATTTTAGTGTTGTGCTTTTAAAAGTATTTGCTGTGTCTTCGTTTTTCCTCCCTGACAGTTGAAGCAGAAGGAATACTGAGCTTTCTTGATTTCAGTTATCTTCCTTATAGTATATTGCTGATATGTTACTGTGTCAGATGGTGTTAGGTGAAGAAAAAGAAAATGTCACCTGGTAAATGTGACAGTTGTTGAGAGAGGATTTGAGAGACATTTCCGGTCACTGATGTGTCTTCAAGTACACTTTTGAGTAAGATAGGTAGAATTCTTTTGAAAAATGGAATTAGAGCTTTTTTCTTCCAATTTTGCTAAAATCTGACCATGCAAATCTTACTTTTTGTTTCTTACAAAGATTCTAAATTGGGGCAGGCAGATTAGTGTTGTGCTTGATTTTGTTTTACATTTGGTAGTTGGATTGGAAGGTATTCCTCATCTGGAAACTTTGAATAGTCTTTTGTTTTGCTTTAGAGAGAGCTGGACTTTGAAGCACAAAGACCTGGGTTCCAATTTCACTTGGTACACTTACCGTCTAACCTTGATTAAGTCACTTAATCACTCTGTGCTTCAGTTCCTCACCTGTAAAATGAGGATAATAATATCACCTACTTCATAGAGTTGTCATGAGGATCAAGCGAAAAAGTTCTAGGTTTGGAGGCAGAGAACCTGGGTTCAAGTCTCAGTGACCTTGGGCAAGTCACTAAACCCTTTAAGTCTCAATTTCCAAATCTACAAAATGAAGAAATTTGACTTCCACTTCTAAAACCTTTGATTGAGAAGAGCTGCCCTCTGTGTATCCTTAACTGAGTTTAGTTTTTGTTTTGTTTCCTGAATGTTTTCCGGGAAGCAAGAAAAAAAAGGTACCTTAAATTAATAAAAAGTTTCATTATCATTCACTTCCTCTCTAAAAACTTACAGCACCTCTAATTTATTTCCTAATAAAGTAGCTCAATTACTTTTTCCTGAGTTGTGATAATTTGCATGAACATTAAAATATAAAAAATATCATGCATATTTCCGAAGCCCAGAAATTCCCTGAAAACTGCCTGGGTAAGATGAAGGAAGTGCTAGTGGATGTGAGATTAAAGAGGAAACAACAATCATTATTTATAGGGAGTTAGCAAGAAATGATAGCTGGGTTGTTAAATTTGAGCTTCTTGTGTTATAGATGAGAACGCCGTCTTTGTGAGATGGCAGGGAATAGTTTGTGGGCCATAAAAGTATACAGTGGTATTGGGTGGTTTAAACTATGCTCGACCTCTTCCTTCTTTTTGCAAAATGGATGAGAATTTTCCTGAGGTGCTAGAATAGGCCTTGACCTTCTGCTACGAGGAAGATCAGGAGATGATTTGATTTGTACTTCTACTTTGACCAACTAGGAAAACATTTTAATAACTTGCAGGCTTGTATTAAATATATATGACCCTCCAATGACAGATGAATTCCAGCAAGTCAAGATAACCCTATGTCTTTTGATTTTAACTGAGAACCATTTTGTTTACCTTACTGCTGGCATCTCAATAAATGCACTCTCATCGTCGACGCTCTGTTCATTTCTTGTCTTCTGTATGCTGTGCATTTGGTTTTTATTTTCTCTTACGATGAATTGGTTTGGTTCACTTTCTCTAGTAGGCAGTTTTCTTCAGCTCAGTGCTTAAACATTGCCAGAGAAAGAAATTTCACCCAGCCATTCTCAACATGGCTTCCTATTTGCGACCCAATTTTCCCTAGCTAATGAGCATTACTAGGGCCGTTACTAAGCACCACATAGACATCTCTGTGGGGATTTTTTTTTTCCTCTCTGCGTTTTAGTGACAGGGAGAAAAAAAAAGCTAGAAGATATAGGAAGAGGGGAAAGAATCAGAAAAACCAATAGGACTATCTGGAGTTTGGTGTAGACAAGAACCAGATGAGACAAAATAAAACAGAACAAACCAAAAAAAAAGAATGAAGGAACAGTAGCAGGGCCCTGGAGACAGTGTGGTATAGTAGAAAGAACACTGGCTCTGGAATTAAAACACCTGGGTTTAAAGTTCCTCATCTGTAAAATGAGAGGGTTGGGCTAGATAGCTTTCTTTCTTTTTTTTTTTTGGCTAGGCAATGGGGTTAAGTGACTTGTCCAGGGTCACACAGCTAGTAAGTGTTATGTGTCTGAGGCCAGATTTGAATTCAGGTCCTCCTGACTCCAGGGCCAGTGCTCTATCCGCTGCACCACCTACCTGCCCCTAGATAGCTTTTAAGAGAGCCTCCTAGCTCCATGTCTATTGATCTTGGCATAGTAATAAATTAACCTTCTTATGGGTCCAGAGGGACTGGGACACTTATCCTCTCCCTTTCCCATAAGGACCCCTTCAGCACTGGACCCAGGCATATGTGGACTTACAGTTCTGGAGGATTCTACCTGCCAAAAAGAGAAGGTTCAAAATCTCTTTTTTTTTTTTTCACATTCACTGGTTCTTTTTGCCCCTGCCCTGAAGCCTGAGACTGGAAAATTATTCATTTCCAATGTCTCCCCAAAAGGAGGTAGCAGAAAGGTATTCACTGTCCAAAGTAAATCAGGTATGGGACAGCTATTTATTTCTTTCACGCAAAATAAATGTATAACACAAAAACCCATAGAAGCGCTGACAAAAAAACCCACCCTAAATGAACTGAAGTATATAACTACTATTATATTGTTCTGGGAGGTTGAAAGTTGAGACTTAAACATCAGAACATGAAGCTGTTTGCAGGACTATTGAATAGGCATTATTATATTTCACTTCAGCTCTGTACTGTCTCTCTCAAAGTTCATGCCTTCATGCCAGGACTTAGGCTCATCCTCTTTTGAATAATAATCTTCTACAAGAAGTGCTATAGAAGCTACAAGTACATCTAGCACAGAAGGAGAAGGAATTCAGGAATTACTGAGAGACCAAGGTAGTCTGTCCCCCAGGATCACTATTCAGTCATCTGTAGTCAGGAAAAGAAACTAGAGCATGAAGATCACCAAAGACCCAAGCTCGAGCTCATCTTGCCAAGCCCCCATTTTAGCTGGCTATTCAATTCAGTCCTTGGACTTGATTCTTTCAATTTCTATTTTGCCCTCTGGTTCTAAAATATCAGGGCAGTTTTCCTTGATAATTTCTTGAAAGATGATGTCCAGGCTCTTTTTCTGATCATGGCTTTCAGATAGTCCAATAATTTTTAAATTCTCTGTCCTGGATCTATTTTCCAGGTCAGTTGTTTTTCCAATGAGATATTTCACATTGTTTTCCAATTTTTCATTCTTTTGGATTTGTTTTACAGTGTCTTGATTTCTCATAAAGTCACTGTCTTCCAATTGCTCTATTCTAATTTTTAAGGAAGTAGTTTCTTCAGTAAGCTTTTGGACTTCCTTTTCCATTTGGCCGATTTTGCTTTTTAGGGCATTTTTCTCCTCATTGGCTTTTTGGACCTCTTTTGCCATTTGGGTTAGGCTGTTTTTTAAGGTGTTATTTTCTTCAGTATTTTTTTGGGTCTCCTTTAGCAAGCTGTTGACTTGTTTTTCATGATTTTCTTGCATCACTCTCATTTCTTTTCCCAGTTTTTCCTCTACTTCCCTTACTTTTCTCAAAATCCCTTTTGAGCTCTTCCAAGGCCTGGGACTGATTCATATTTTTGTTGGAGGCTTTGGATGTAGGAGCTTTGATTTTGTTGTCTTCTTCTGGTTGTATATTTTGATCTTCTTTTTCACCAAAGATAATATAGTCTGACTCTTTTTGCGCTGCTTGCTCATGATCCCAGCCAATTACTTGAATTTTAAACTCTTTGTTAAGGTAAGAGTATGCTTCCAATGTGGAGAGTGTACTGTCCCAAGCTTCAGGGGTTGTGTAGCTGTTTTCAGAGATACTTGTAGGGACCTGTAAATTTTCAGTTCTTCCAAGGTGGTATGATAAGGGGCGAGGTGTTTACTCCTTTCCTGGCCTGTGACCACAAGTATTCCTTTCTGTCCCATAACTGTGAGGAAGGGTTCCTCTCCACAGCCACTACAAGCTCCACCACGCCAGCACTCCTCCTCACCCCAGAACTGCCGCCCAGAACTGTGACCAAGATCCACACATGGGCAAAGCAAGAGATTCCTGCCTCAGCACTGGCAAAGAGATCCCTGCAATCCCTCTCTGATCAGCCACTGGATTCCCCCTCAGTCTGTGGGCCGGAAGCTTGGGTAGCAGCTGTTCCCCCCCACCAGGGCCACACTCTTGGGGAATGGAGCTGAAACCCCACCTTCCTCTCTGACCACCGACAGAAACAGACTTTTCCCACTGACCTTCTAAGTTGTCTTTGGTATTGGTGGATTGAGGAGTCTGGAAACCTCCACAGCTGCCCACGATTCAGTCCTCTGAGGCCTGCTCCAGGTTTGCTGCAGCCTGCATGCCCACGCTGCTCTGCGCTGCGCTCCCAGCCCGGCGTGATACACCTTTCTGATCAATCATCCAGGTTGTCTTCGGCTGGATATTTGTTTCACTCTGTCTTTTCGTGGGTTCTGCTGCTTCAGAATTTGTTTAGAGCCATTTTTTATGAGTATTTGGAGGGATTTGGGGGAGAGCTCAAGAAAGTAACTGCTTTCACTCCACCATCTTGGTTCCGTCCCCCCCCCCCAAGTCCTTGGACTTGAGTAAGATCATCCCCTCAAAGTGCCCATCAATCGTGCAGTGGTTGAAGAAGTTATGATGTATGATTATGATGGAATACTCTTATGGCTATAAGAAATGATGAAAGGGATGGCTTCAGGGAAGTCTGGGAAAACTTGTGTGAACCGATACAAAGTGAAAAAAGCAGAAACAGAACCATTTATACAAGAACAACAATACTGTAAAGTTGCTTAAATACCAACCACAATTTCAGAGGTCTCAATGAAATGGGCTATCCAACTCCTGACAGAGAGGTGATACATTCAGTGTACATACTGAGATACACACACACACACACACACACACACACACACACACACACACACACATACATAGTGTATGCTGTTGGAATTTATTTTGCTTGACTATACATGTTTGTAGAAGGGGATTTTGTTTTTCTTGCTTCATCAATTGTAGAGAGGGAAAGAAAGCAGATCTTCATAAAAAAAATAGTTTAAAAAATTAGAGATGAATACTCGAAATCCTGAGGATTCAAGTGAAAAGATGGTTTTCAGGGAGGTACACTGTGCCTCTCATTTGTCGACATCTGAATCCCGTCAAGTTTTCTTCACATCTTTGCAACATTTGCCTCCCTGACTTCTCTTCTAAGAAACCACTACTTCTGAATCATGGAGATAACTTGAAATAAGCAAGAGATGTATGAAGAGGAAAAAGAAATATATGGCTTTATTTATCAATGCCAAAGGAGGGGGGAGAGAAAGATGAGGGAAATGTTATTCAATTGTTCAATAAATTAAGCCTTTAGTAAATACATAACACTTCATTTGACATTATAAGCAGTACAGATTGCAGATAAAACATTACCCTGCCCTCATGAAATTTAGTCTAGTATTAGGATACAATGCACACACTATTAACTGTAATATAATTTTTTTTTAGATCTATTGGTGGGAAGGAGAATGGGAAAAGATAACTATCCTTCTGGCATGGCTGAAGTAGTGTTCTACCTGGGGGGAGGGAAATTGGCTAGAAAGTATAGTGAGGGGTTGAATCTTGGTTCTTCTCTTTCTGGTACCTAGCAAAATGTCATTCTGCCAGCAATGAGGCACAGAGTTGAAAAGCCAATAGTGTTAAGTATTTTCTAAACTAGTCTTTATACAGTTAGTCTCAACACAAATTACGAAACTGTAATCTTTATTAAAATTCTTCAGAAAATTTATTGAAATTTATTAAATAGCTACAACATGGTGTCATTATTATTATTTAAATGCAGACATACACATAAATATGCACATGTATACATGAATGCTTTCACATGAAGCTATAACTGTGGTTTCTAGCATTCCTATAATGAGGATGTTTAACCCCCAAACAAAAATGAAATGACTATCATTCCTAAAAGAAATCAGGAGACTCCCCTCTCTACCCCACTTTATAACACTAAGAAATCTTTTTTTCTCCTTTTCAGGCTTGATTTCTAACTTGATTCCTTCTCTCAGCCCATGACATGTAGAATGATAGAATTTAGATCTGGAAGTGCTCTGATTACTTGGATTCTCCCATTGATAGCTCAACGGGTTATTATCATGAATATGTGCTTTGTCTCTGCATCAGGGTGAAGTGGCCATGCCTAGGGGAGAGGGAAAATAGTTCAAAACTTCTCCATATGATTAAGTGTAATTCACCAACCTGGGTGAGGGGAAAGGAAGGGACTAAATTAAGCCTGTAAGAGACCATCAACCTGAGAAGCCAGTTAGGTTTACCTGAAATGTGGAAAAGCAAATTGTTCCATATTTCAAAGGATAATAGCACTTTTCTGATATTTTGCAATTATCATTAATCAGCAACATTGGCCTATAATCCCCATTATCTCCTTTATACCTAACTTATTTCAAAATGACTAATCCTATAGCATTTCTGAGCATGCTGGCAGCTCTCCACACATAAATACTGCATTAAACATCATACACAGTCTGTCCCCTGGGCAATCTTTGAATTTTTTATAAAATCTGCCCACTGATCCATCAGACCCCAGTGTTTTCCTCCAATTTCCATCATCCCTTTTGGACTTCTGGCATAGCCAGCTGTACTATTTAAATTCTCCTTGGCATTTGAGTATTTGGGAGAGTGTTAATGGTAAGGAAAATGGCTAGATAGGCTTCTTCAGACTGAACTTCTTATTGCAAAAGACTTACATGCTTTTCAGCGTTGTTCTTGGCAAGTCATTTGTGATTTCAGGCCATTTTGCTAGTGTTTTTGATCATCACCCATACCACAAACCTTGAGTGGGAGTGGGGCATAGTGGGAAACATGCCAACCTGAAATAAAGAGACTGGGATTCTGAATGACAATGGGCAAGGCATTTAATCTCTTAGCCTCCATTTTAACATCTGTAAAATGAGGACAACATTACTTACACTACCTTTAGAAAGTAGTGGTGAGAAAATACCTTTGTAAGTTATAAAATGCTTTGAAGAAGGGTCATTTGTTTTGCTTCTTTAAAACATCTGGGATCTGTGATTTCATTAATGTGGGCATTCCTTCCACCAATATGGATTGTAACCCTTCTACATGTTAGTAAACAGTTATCATGAGATGCTTCAGCAAATAAAAAAAAGTTCATTACCCTTTTTGTCATACAGGGGGTAAGCCTGTACAGACTTAGCTGTGATGAACCTCAAAGGTCTATCCTTTGAGGTTCATCACAGCTAAGTCTGGACAGAAATGCCCCCATTAATGAAATCACAGATTCCAGAAGTTTTAAAGTAGCAAAACAAATGGCCCTTCTTTAAAGCACAGGGAGATTTTATTAGAAATTCTAGTTTCTAACTGTACCAATCTGGTTTGACTAATCACAGGTGCCAAATTTGTGTGGAAGTCTTTATGAATCGGTAAACTTGCTGGTATGCTATATTGTCTTGATTAGAAAAGGGGTAAGGATGAAGCAGAAGAAGGTTGAGTTCTCCAACATGCATACATACATATGTACATATACACATACACACATATACAGGTGACTAGGGGATGGTTTCTAAGAACATGGAGAAAGCCAATCTATGTTATTAAATTGCTTTAGGTATGTTGAATTTGGGTAGCAATATCTCTTCATTCATCTTATTTCTCTAGGTGATTTTATTTGTCAGTCAACAAGGGTTTATTAAGAGCCCCAAGTCCCTTTTGATATGATCTACTACCATGTTTCACAAGTCAAACCAGCAAATTGTCTAAAATCAGTACTATGACCTAGTCTGCCCTATTTTCACAACCAATAGAGAAGCAGCCTAGTAGAGTGGAAAGTGTTCTGAATTTGGAATCAGAGAACCTGGGTTCTTGTCCCAGCTCTACTATTTACTAGCTGTGTGACATTGGATAAGTCACTTCAATTCTCTGAATCTCAGTTTACTCATCTGTAAAAATCACAGGATTGGAATAGATAGCCTCTAATGTCCCATTTAAGTCATAATCTAGGATGCTCTATGGTCCTAAGAACTGTAAACCAGTGGTGGGAAGAATAGTGCAAAAGGAAAAAGAAAAGAACAAGAACAAGAACAAGAAGAAGACTCATTTAATAGGTTTTAGTAAGTAGGGAACATTGGCAATAAAAGTGCTTCAGACTGTTAAAAATCTGCTGTAGGCCAGAGTCAATCTGTGGACTGGCCTTTGGGAAAATTTCAAGATCAATTGAAATCTTCCTCATCTTGGATAGTGGTGAAGTTTGGGAGAGGGAAGAATGAGGGGTGAGAGAGTAATGATGGTATCAGGGATGAGAATGCTATTGAACTGGAAGAACTACAAAAGGATATTCCTAATTTGATTACTGTTAATATAGCCATGGGGTTGGGGGAGGGGATAGTGATGAAGATTTCTAGCATCTTTTTTTCGTGGGGCCATTCTTCACTCAAATCCATTCTTATATGCAAGCAGAATAAACAAGTGTCTCTGTGGTGCTATTTTAGGGGGATTCAGTCCTAAGTGCCCCTAACCCTAAAATTTCATGGTTAATGGTAATAATAATAATGATGATGATGATGATTTCTAAAATTCATACAGGACCTTAAAGCTTGCAAACACTTCATCCCATTTGCTCCTTACAACAATTATTAGGTAAGCACTACAGGTATTATTATCCATGTTTTAGAGATGAGGATCTATAACTAAGGCTCAGAGATTAAGTGACTGCCCTCTGGTCACATGATTAGTAAATGTTGAAAGTGATATTTGAACCTTGGTTTCTCTTGACTCCAAGGCCAGTGCTATTGTGGTACGGTACAGAGAGCATTGGATCAGGCATTTTGCCAACATTTGGGTTTTTTAGTGGGTGGTTGAGTGGAGTATTGAGGGGTAGGGGACAATATTAATAAAAAGTCACAAATATTAACAAGTATTCTGCAAACATTGATTAAGTGCATACTGTGTGTGTGCTAGGTATTATGCTAAGTGCTAAAGATACAAGGAAAGGCAACAATGCTCATAAATGGTTCACATAGGCTAATAAATAGTTTATTTAGCTCCACTAAAATCAAAGAAAAAAACTTACTTCAGTTTTTCCTTTTATGCTTTTGCAGAGTGTAGACTCATTGCACCATCTGACACATTGAAACCTAGAAAGGCCTCGGTCCTGAAAGACTGTGTCACTGAATTGACAGCTGGATGTGGCATCTTCTGTTTGGCCAGCATATCTTAAGACCTAGCAAATGGAAAGAGACATGCCTAGCTGAGACAATCACATCTTTCCCCCCTTTGTAAGCAGCCAGACAGATAACACATAGGCACCCAGCTGCCTAAAAGAAGTCTCCCCTCAATTCACCATTGGTAGAAAGGAGAAATATTCACGAGGAATAGGGCAGCCTAAATCTTTTTTACTGAGAGTACTCTTCCATGCACGTAAGAGGAAAATTTATCAAGATATTTACATAATTATTGAAACTCAGGAAGAGGAATGTAGCCTTCATCTCTTGAAAGAACTTAAGAAAATGTCAATGATTGGAATAGAGCTCTCCAGCTATGCTAGACCAATTAGGTGGCATGTCAAGGACGGTGCTTGCTAGAAAGAGCCCATTTACCATGGTGACAGAGAAATTTAGTCAGAAATGAAATGGAGAAAAGTCTCTCTTTATATTTCTTGGCATTTGATGAATTTGTGGTATTGATGTAAAAAGTTCCATTATCTATAACATTTACAATAAGAACACAACGTAGAGGGCTTGGAGGTCAACTCGATAGCTCTTGATGACAAGAACACCGACAGAAGGCCAATGTTCTTTTCCCACGATGCCCTCCCGAAGTGTTAATATGACAGAGTGTCTGGAAGCCGCCTAACTGTAGTTTCATCATAAATTCTGAGTGATGAACCACTTTCTGCCAGCCCTACACATCCCCCAATGGGCTCCAAATATACTGATAGAAAATTCTGTAATGAATACAAATCACTCATAAAACCGTAATACTCCATCCTGAATAACAAGAGAATAAAGATTAGAATGAAAATGAAACCTTCGACAAGAGTATTCTCTCAGGAATTTTGGGCTTCAATTTAGATTTTTTTCGAAGGTGAAGTATTCTTCAATCAAACAATATGGTCTTGGCAAGGAAAATGCCAACTCTTCCTCAGATACTGGAGCAAATAAAAGAATGGGGAAATGACGTAGTAGGTAGGATTTTGAGTGTGCAGTAGGAGAGAAGAGGGAGCTCAGGGCAGATGTCTTCTATTGTGTCAGTAAAATAGGAGGTGAGTTTTCATGAAAGTAACGGGCTAGGAGATAATGCAGAAGACTTGAGGAGAGGAAAGAAGATTTAGAAGTAGTTGCCAATAATATAAATAAAAATTCGATCAAAGAAGAATTAAAATGTTAGCATGGAGTAATGAGGGCCCAGCTGAGAAAAAGATGACATAAATTTTTAGTGGTCATAGTCAGCATAGTGTCTAACAGAATTTGCCAGTGTGCAAATAGAAGCTGAGAAGCCAATGGTATAGACAGAGAGAGAGAGACAGAAATAGAGAGAGAAAGGGAGGGGAAGGGAGGAGAGGAAAGGAAGAGAGGAGAGTAGAAGAGGAGAGAAAAGGAGAGGAAAGAAGAGAAGAGAAGAGAAGAGAAGAGAAGAGAAGAGAAGAGAAGAGAAGAGAAGAGAAGAGAGAAGAGAAGAGAAGAGAGAGAAGAGAAGAGAAAAAGGTGGAATTATTAGTGAGAGGAGTTTCAGAGCTTAAAATTATGGAGCAAGCAGAGTTATAGATGACGTTAAGATTTAAAATGCAACTGTCTCTATGTGTGGATTAAATATGTAGATCATAGGGGCAACTAGGTGATGCAATGGATAGAGCAACAGCCCTGAAGTCAGGAGGACCTGAGTTCAAATCCAGCCTCAGACCAAATACTTGATACTGACTAGCTGTGTGACCCTGGGCAAGTCACTTAACCCCAATTACCTATAAAAAAAAAGATGAAAATAAATTTAAAAAGTATGTAGATCATAGGCATAGGTTGATGAGTTGAGATATCTGGGTGTTTGAGAGGCGATCATTGTACATATATTGAAGTCCCCAAGAATGAGGCAGGAGTTAAGAGTTTGAGCCAGGTACTGAACTATTGAGAAGAGAGAGAATGAACTGGTTGGAGGTCAAAAATTACTGTAGCAATAATCAATATCTGGCAATGTGGCCAGAGGGAGTGAACCTCTGAGGAGGCTGTGTTACTGAGTGATAGGGGCAAAGTGTGAAAAGAAAAAAAATATTGTTCCTCCTCCTGGACCACTATTTTGAAGATCATGATAGAAAGAGTACTTAGTAATAGAGAGAGCCAAGGTCGCAGTTTCTTCCAGTGGATAGCAGATTTCTTTTTTTAATTTATTTTATTTTTAATTTATGGGATAAACAAGCATTTCCATAACATAATATAATAAAAAATGATTGTACATGAAACTGAAAATCTATTATGTACAATTTGCTTTTCCTTTTAAATATATAATAAAGTTATCATGTAATTTCCTTTTTTTTCCCCTTCCCCTCCCTGCTACCTTAGAGGTGACTACCGTTAGACACAAATGTATGTGTATGTGTGTGTATGTAAAATCATTCTATATATCTACTTCTCAGGTCTTTCTCTGGATGCAGATAGCATCCATTCCTTCATAAGTCTATGGAGATTTCCATGAGTGCTAGAAGATACCAGTTTATAATGAAAAGATCTAAAAATGAAGGAGAGTTTGTCAGAAACAGAGTCCAGGTTTTAGAGGTCATAATGGAAAGAGAGAGCAGATTACAGTATGAACTGTGGAGGGGTAGGGCTAACGTAGCCAGGGATGGGAAGTCTGGGATGATATAGCAAAGGGAAAGATTTTTCGCCTTTGCAGTCAGCAACTGTGAATCACTGGAATATAGGAACAGGTTTTGAGTTTACCACCCATAGGGTGGAGGGAGAACCAGTTGTTTGAGGCCTGCCACCCTCCAGGATCCTGTCCTTGAGACCCTCTCTTAAGTCTCTAGACCCCTTATCATAATCACTAATGGCACCCACCAAGCCTCAGTCTTAGATCACTCCCACCATCAGCTGTCTTTGGTCCCACTCTGTGCTGCTGAATGAAGGCAGAGAAAATTGCTCAACCATTCTGATTGAATCCACTGCAGATTTTGTAACACAATCACAACTGGGCCCTCACTGCTCCTTGATCACACCTATTAACTACATATACTCCACAGGGCTCTGTTCTATGCTCTTTTCTTCTTCTCTACTCCTTTACTTGGTAATGTCATCAGCATCCATGGATTCAAGTATGATGATGCTGATGATTCTCAAATGTACTTAACCAGGTCAGCCTCCTCCAATATCACATCTCCAACTTCCTACTGGAAATCATGAAGTGAATATCTCATAGATCTTAAATTCAGCATATCCAAATCTGAACTCATTACCTTTCTCCAAAACCCACCCCTCCTCCTAACTTCCCTGGTACTGTTGAGGGTACCACCAGCCTCCCAGTCCCCCAGATTCACAACTGAGGTGTCATCTTCAACTCTTAACTCTCTCCATATGCAGTCTGTTGCCAAGTCTTGTCAATTTTACCTTTTATGACTAATGACAGCTGTGGATAGAAATTTGGGAAGAGATTTTGATCCTTAGAGAGAGGAGACACATTCCCTCTTTATATATCTGAAGCATGAGGAAGTAGGGAAAAGAGAAAAAAGTAATCCTTTAAGGAAGTCCACAAAACAAGGGAGGAGTACTAACAGTATGCCTCTAGGTAAGCACAAGTTTCCATAAACAGGATAAACAGTAAGCAGAAAAAGATAACAATGTGGGTACACATATATATATATGTATATATATGTGTGTGTGTGTGTATGTGTATATATGCATGTATGTTTGTGTGTATTATGTGTGTATACACATGCAAATATAGATAAGCTTAAATCAGGGGTTCTCAGCAGATGATTCATGATTGTGTATGTGTATATACACTTCCATATATATGTATGCATGCATATACTCACATATGTATACAACCTTCTACACATATACATTATGTATGTACATATACACATGCATATGTACAATGCATACGTGAACATATGAGTATATGTGTGCACATATAGGTAGATAGGTATGTATGTGTGCACTTGTATCTATCTATATATAGATATAACTATTTCATTCTAATTGCTTTCCTTTTTAATGCTATTCATCTTATTTTATGCATTTAGAAGCATCATTATGAAAAGGGGCCCATAGGCTTCACCAGATTGACAAAGGTAATTGAGGTAAATAAAGCAATCTAAGCCTAGGAAGGATCGGCCTCTCAAAGTGGTGACTGATTACACAACACATTGGGCCTCTATCCCTCAAACATACTACAAGACAAGAGCAAAATCTTTTAAGGGAGGAACCAATACCACCAGTAATTTTGTACAAGAAAATAGTCAAGAATGGCTAAACTTGTCTCTTAGTGGTCCCTATTGGTCATTCTTGCCTTGACTATTACAAATATAGCTTTAAAAATATTGAATAACCACTTGTAGGGATTATAAAATGATGTCCTTTCTCAGTGACAGTTCAATACTATTTTCTAGGCTGAAGATTCCTCCCTCCCCCTATATTAGTAGGAAGAACAAAATTCACATAGTTGGATTTAAAACACTTTTTCTACCCTCTGGTACCTTACTGTAAAGTCATAACATTATCTGCTCCTTAGTACACCATTGCATCCCCTATAGCAAGCATTTTTTAAATCAGAGTAAACTACTTGAAAGTAGCATTTAGAACTGGAAAGCTAATAAGATTAAGGGGGAAAAAGTACTCCATCCATAATAACACATTACATTTTTATAGTGTTGTATTATCTTCAAACATTTTCTTATTTCATATTCAGAGAAAACCTGTAAAGTTAGAAGGACAAGTATTTCACTCTTGATTGCATATAAAGGAATATTGTGCCTTGGAGACTTTTTAAAGGTTGTGTGACTATTAAATGGTAGGTGCAGGATTTGAACCCACCTCTCCTGACTAACCTAGGGTTCTTTCTGCTAGACCATGCTGTCTGGCCAACAACAGACCATGAAAACATATTTAAATTTCATGGTGTCACTTCACAACTGAAATCTGAAAAAGATGACATAAGATGGAAATGGTTGATGTAGAAGTTGCTGCAGAAAAACAGGCATAGAAATGTTGCTAGAATCATTAATTAGTTTAATGATTTTAGAAAACAATTATACCAAAAACCAACTAAAATATCTATATTCTTTAGAGATCTTACTATTAGACATATTAGGTCAAAGACAAAAAGGCACGATGTACTAAAGGCACCAAAATATCTAAAAGCAGCTATCTAGAAAAGTGGAGAGAACTCAGTCTTCTCTGTCAAGGACACCTGAGCTCAAATTCTGCCTCAGACCCATACTAGCTATATGATCTTGGATAAGTCATTAACCTTTGTCTACCTCAGTTTCTCCATCTATAAAATGGGGATAATAATAACACCTGCCTCCCAGGTTGGTTGTGGGAATTTAAAAGTCTTCACAAACAAATTTAGTTAAAATTAGAAAAGAAACAGGTAAGTGGAGGGATTTTTTGCAGCAAATTTTTCTGATAAATATCTCATGTACAAGATACATAAGGAAATGACTTAAATTTATAAGACTGGGTCATTCTCCAAGTGATAAATGGTCAAAGGAAAAATATGAAGAGGCAATCTTCAAAAGAAGAAATCCAAGCTACCAACAACCATATGAAAAATCCTCAATAATGATTAGATAAATGCAAATTAAAGCAACTTTGAGGTTCTACCTCATACCCATCAGCCTAGCAAAGATGACAAAAGAGGAGACTCATAACAAATGCTGGAGGGGTTACAGGAAAACAAATACACTAGTCAATTTTTGTGGAGTGGCCAGTTGGTCTAATCATTCTGCAAAGTAGATGACAGTAGAGATGATACATGCAAAGTGCTTCACAAACTTTAAAGTGTTGCATAAATGCTAGCTCTTATTTATAACAACAGGCTTTGTTGCAGCAAAGAACTAGAAATAAGTAGGTGTCCACTGATTGAGGAATGGTGAAAAAAATTGTGAGACATGAATGCAGTACTGTTACCACTGCACCATAAGAAACAATGAATAGGAAGAATTCAAGGAAGCCTGAGACAATTTATATGAACTGATGCAGAGTGAAGTAAATAGAAGGGAATTAATATGCCCACTAACTATAGTAATGGAAATGGAAAGAATGAAAAATAAAACTGAATTCTGTGGAATTATAGTGACAAATCTTTACCTCAAAGGAGAGTTTTAAATGCACCTCTTTGCTCTCATTAAAAAACCGTAAGGTTGTCAGTGTGGGTTTTTTTTTTCTCTTCCTTTCTTAATTTCCATTACAAATGGTGGTTCAATAGGAAGAGAACCATCTCTATTGGGAAATATATACAATGTAAAAGTGGAAGAAGTAAATGAAAATAATGTAACATTTCCTTTCTTATTTTTTATAAAACATTTGTTAATATATTTTGTTTTCAAATCACTTGAATTTCCCCCTATGCTGCCTTTTCTCCCTCTCGTAGAGCCATCCCTTATATATATATATATTTTTTTTTCTTTTATTAGTCTGTTCTTCCCACTACTCCCTCTATATTCCTCCCCAAACCCCAATTAAATTTAAAAAGAAAAAGAAAGACTTCTATACATACTAGTCTAGCAAAAGAAATTTCTATATTGGCTGTGTCTGAAAATAAATATGTCTCTTACTGCATTGTAACTTTATCATCTCTCTGGCAGGAGGTAAATGGCATGTTTCATCTTTGGACTCTGGATTTATCATTTTATTGATCAGAGTTCTGAAGTCTTTCATACTTTCATACTTTTCATACTTTCTCCACTCTGTAATGTTATCATTCTATATATTGTTCTCTTTGTTCTGCACACTTAACTCTGCATCAGTTCATATAAGTCTTCCCAGATTTTTCTGCAACTGTTCATTTGGTCATTTCTTGTGGTATGATCATATTCCATTGCATCCATATGCAATTGAATATGCTATTCTCCCAATAGGTAAACATTCCCTTAATTTTTGATTTTGGGCTACCACAAAAGGAGTTGCTACAAATATATATTTTTATACATAGGCCATTTTCCTCTCTAAAAACTATTTGGGTAATATGGACATAGAAGTGATACAGCTGGCTTGAAAGCCATACACAGTTTAGTAACTTTGGGAGCATAATTCCAAATTACTTTCCAGAATGACTAGCTAGATCACCTCACAGCTCCACAACAATTGACTAGTGTATTTGTTTTCCTGTAACCCCTGCCAACATGTGTCATTCTCTTCTTTTGTCATCTGTGCCAATCTGATGGGTATAAAGTAGAACCTTAAAGTTGCTTTAATTCACATTTATCTAATTATTATTGATTTAGATCATTTTTTCATATGTTTTTTGGTAGCCTGGATTTCTTCCTTTGAAGAAATCTTCATCTCTCTCTTCATATCTCTCCTCTGACCATTTTCAATTGGAGAATGATTCAGTCTTATAAATTTAGATCATGTCCTTATGTATCTTGAACATGAGATACTCATCCAAGAAATTTGTGGCAAAGATTTCCTCCAGTTATCTGCTTCTTCCAATTTTAAGTAAATTAAATTTATTTGTGCAAGACTTAAAAATTTTTATATAATTAAAAATGTCCATGTTAATTTGTATCACACTCTCTATCTTTTGTTTAGTCATGAACTCTTTCCTTTTCCATAAAACCAAAAGATAATTTTTTCCTTGCTGTTCTAATTTGTTGATGATGTAATCTTTTATATCTAGGTCATCTAGGTTTATATTTTGGTAAATGATATATGATGTTCTAAATTTAAATACTGCCATTCAGTTTTCCTAGGAGTTGTAGTCAAAAAAAAATGAGTCCTCTTAGTAACTGGAGTATTTGGCTTTTTTGAACACTATGCTAATGTGTTTTGTTTTTGCTTCTGTATGTTGTATACCTAATCTTTTTCAACAATCAACCTTTGTTTCTGTCTATCTGTGTGTGTGTGTGTGTGTGTGTGTGTGTGTGTGTGTCTCTGTCTCTCTCTTTCAAACCAGTACCAAATCATTTCAATGATTACTGCTTGGTTAGATCTAGTACTAGTAAATGCCCTCGCCACCCCAAACCCCTCAACTCCCACTTCTTTCCATGATAATCCTTGAGATTGTTGAACATTTTCCCTCTTCTCTATTAATTTTATTATTTTTATAGCTCTATAAAATATTTTGATACTTTGATACAGTGATTAAGGACATTCATTTAGGTAACATGGTCATGTTTATTACACTGGCTCAACCTGACCACAAGCAAGTAATGTTTAACCAATGAATTAAGTATGCCTTAATTTCTGCAAAGAGTGTTTTATGGTTTTATTCATAAAGTTCCTGGGTGAATCTTGGTAGATAAAATCCCAAATATTTAGTTTCTGTGGTTATTTTGAGTGAAATCTCTTTCCAAATCTTCCTAAAGGTTTTTTGTTTGTTTTTATACATAAGAATGAACATGTTTATATGTATTATTCTGTATCCAACAATATTATCAAAGTTGTTTCCATTAAACTTTTAGTTGAGTCTCTAAGATTCTAAGTACACCACCATATCTTCTGAAAAAGCAATATTTTGCTTTTTCTCTGCCTAGGCTTATTCCCTTAATTTCTCTTTCCTGCTTTATTGCTATAAAATTATTGCTGTAGCTATAATTTCTGGCATTATGTTATATAGTAATGGTGATAATGGGCATTCTTGCTCTATCTCTGATCTTATTGGAAAGGTCTCAAATTTTTCTCCATTGCATACAAAATTTGCTCTTGGATTTCAATAGGTATTTAATATATTAACAAAACACCTATTTGTTCCTATGCTTTGTATCTATGATAAAGCTAGGTGTTGTAGTGGACAGAGAATCAGGAAGACCTGAGTTCAAGTCCAGCTTCAGATATGTAATAATATCTTATTAGTGTGTGACCCAGGGTAAGTCATTTGTCCTCTATCTGCTTCAGTGTCCTCATTCACAAGGTGGAGATAACAACACTTACCTCCTAGTGCTATAAATGATATGATATATTTAAGACTGCTTTGCAAATCTTAAAGTTTTATATGAACACTAGCTATTATTATTATTTCTGGAATAGAAACATGTTGATTTTAGCAAAAGCATCTTCTATAACTATTGATATTGTTTTGGTCAAAATAAGGTAAATTGAGTCACAAAGTTCCAAGCACAATCAATTTATTCATAAAGAGTGAATTTACAAGTAAATAGCAAAGCTAAGACCTTAGGGTGGAAAATGGCTACCTCTTTTTATAGTTCTTTTGGGAAATGTAGAGCAAAGAACAGGATTTCATAGGTGGGGAATAAGTGATGATTAGTTAAAAGAGCTCAACTTCATAAATGGTAAAATCAATATTATTGGTTGCAGAGCTAAGGCATGGGGGGACAATATGATTGGTTGGAAATTAGAAATGAGGGGCTAGCAACAAACCCCTCCTTCCCTTCTGTGACTAAGAAATGTTCATTTTTTGAATCCACCTGCAAGGTTAGAGATAGTGGACCAGACTTCTTTGTATAACAAGCCAGACATCCTTGAAGGATAAGTTGGTGGTATAAAGATACTAGACCAGACTCCCTGGTATGTACCTGTATTCTTCAAGGGTAACAGATGAACTTGCCACAAGAGTAGAACAGTGATTACAAGAGAATGGGATTTTTTTAAAAGTTAATTCATTATAGGCTAGCTGAATTTCTGAACTGAGTTCAGAGGCAAAGAATCATGACTTAGACAGTTGCAAGACAAAATCAACTAACTGTAAATAGTATCAATTAAAAAAAGGCAAATTCGGTATGATTACTTCAATATAATCATATGATGTTTACTATTTATATTATTAGCATGGTTTATTATAACAATAACCTTGCTTACATTGAACTAACCCTGCATTCATAGTATAAATGCAACCTGGTCATAGTATATAATCTTTCTACTATTTTATTTTAGCCTATTTGCTAATATTTTATTTAACATTTTTTGTTCTAAAGTTCATTTAGAATATTGCACTATAGTTTTCTTTCTCTACCTTGTTTCTCACAGGTTTAAGAATCAAGACCATATTTGTATCATAAAGAGATTGGAAGGTGCTATCTTTTACTATTACAAATACCTTGTATATATTGGAATTACTTGATCTTTGGATATTGATAGATTTTACTTGTAAATTCATCTAACCTTGGATTTTTTTCCCTTTGTGAGTTCATTTATGACTCATCCAAATTTTTTAATATATTGAGTTATTTAACTAATCTATTTCTTTTCTTAATTTGAGCATTTATATATTTTTAAAATATTCATACATTCTTCTAAGTTGTTAGTTCTGCTATCACATAATTAGGCAAAATTGTTTTAGATAATTTCCTTTATTTCTTCTAATTTTGTGAATTCTTTTTTTATTTTTATATGAATAATTTAGTTTTCCCATCTTTTTTATATCAAATTAGCCAACTGATTATCTCTCATTAGTTTCTTTTTTCAAGAAAAAAAATCAGCTCCTAGCTTTATGTATCAATTTGATGGTCATCCTGCTTTCAATTTTATTAATCTCTTCTTTAATTTTCAGAATTTCTATTTTATTTCTTAGGGAGTTTTACATTTTTATTTTTCAAGTTTCCTAATAATTCTCTTTAAAGACCAACCTACCCTAGAAATGAAAGTGGATCCCAGTCTCCTGGGCTGTTGTTACACTTGCAATTCTATGATGAACTTATTATATAATTTTGTATTGGAATCATTTGCATATTCATGATGTCCTCCTATTGGGTTATATCCTGTATAAGGGCAAAGGCCATGTCTGATCTAAACTTTGCTTCTTCTCCCAAATGACTGTCACAAGTGTTCTGATCATAGCAGGCATTTGATACATTTTTACTGAATTGAATTAAATTCAATGAACAAACTTATTCATCAAATTCCAGAGCACTGCTAAAAGACACACCTTGAAACCTGAAATATTTAGTTTGGGAGACAGAAAAGGAAACTCCTTTTCATCATAGGTTAAATTTGTGAGAACCCATTACTGAGAGGGGTGACACGCTTTAACGTAACAAAGACCGTTAAAAGAAATTCATGATGGGAAATATACACATTAATTTAGGAAAACAGATACATGAATTCACTGTTAGTGGTTGTGAATTATTTTAGTCACTCTGGAAAGGAATTTGTAACTCTGACCAAAAATTCAATTTACTTTGATTCAGCAATACCACTATCTGGCCTAAATGTCAAAAAGATCAAAGAAAAAGAAAAAGAACCCATATGTATAAAAACATTCATAGTAGCTCTCTTTGTTGTAGCAAGGAATTGGAAATTAAGGGAGGTTCCTATTAATTCGAGAATGGCTGGATAAATTATGATATCTAAATGTAATGCAATATTACCATGCCATAAGAAATGATGAAATGATGTTAAAAAAAAAAACCTGGGAAGATTTTCATGAACTGATTCAGCAGGAAAGAACAGAACCAGGAGAACAATTTAGATTACAACTTTGTCAAGAGAAACAACTTTGAAAGATTTAAGATTTCTGATCAGTGCAATGACCAACCATGACTCCGGAGGACAGATGATGAAGCTGCCCACTTCTTGACAAACAGATGATGGGCTCAATATGGAGAATGAGATATTTATTTTAAACACAGCCAGGACAGGGATTTGTTTTGCTTCACTATATTTATTTGTTATAAGAGGGGAAATTAAAAAAAAAACAATTGATAATTGATTATTCAGGGAAAGAATGTTTTGTCCTTTTGAGATATATAAACAATTTTGAGTCAATAAGCAATTATTCTGACTTGGGCTGTGCTATGCCCTGGGGATACAAAGAAAAGCAAAAAGATAGTGCCTGCCCTCAAGGAGCTTATAATCTAATGGGGGAAATAACAAGCAGACAAATATGTACAAACAAGCTATATTCAGGATAAAAAGAAAATAATTAATAGAGGGAAGGTACTAGAATTAAGAGGAGGTTTTTAAATGCTTCCTATAGAAGATGAAATTTTAGTTGAGACTTGAAGGAAGCCAGGGAGGCCAAGGGGAGATAAGGAGGGAGAACAATCCAGGAGTGGAAGACAGCCAGAAAAAATACCCAGAGCCAAGAGAGGAAGTGACTTGTTCATGGAACGGAAGGGAGGCCATGGAAGATAATCATGCTTTCCTATTAGAAGTCTCTTGATGTTACTGTCAGAAATGAATTACTAGGCAATCTAGACTCTTGGTCTGACAGAAGCCGTGGCCATTTATTTGCTCTTAGAAAGAAGTCCAGGGCCTTTCTCTTTTCCCATAAAAGTCCTTTACTTCTTCAATATTTCAATACTCCAAAAGATTGCAAACTGGCAACATTCCGTATCTTAACAGAGAGTGTTTGGGAATTGCTGTGGTCAAAAATATAAGATAAAATGCATTAACTAGTAGCTAAAGTTCTGGTGTTGTGCTTCTCTGAAATGAAAGCCTGATCCTCAGATGTTGGCTTTCACTTAAAGGCCTTTCAGCTGCCAGAACTTGTCTTCTGTTGGCATAAAATCCAGTGGTCTTAGATTCAGAGATGAAAGAGATGTTAGAGACTGTTAAGTCCTTCAGTTTGCAGATGAGGAAAAAGAGACCAAGAGAAGTTAAGTTACTCAGGGTCATACAGGTATCCAAGTCCTCTGGATCCAAATCCAGAGTTCTTTCTACCTTACAATATGGGCCCACAATCCAGAGTCACCTCATCACTCTAAGGCTTTGGAGTGCTTTAAAGGAGGAAAACTAACATGATGAGGAAAAGAAAAAGAAAATTTCCTCTATTAACATACACTATCTCATTTGATCCTCACAACAGTCTTTGAGGTAGGTGCTATTCTCATTTCTATTTTAGAGAAAAGGAAAACGAGTCAGAGAGAGGTTATGTGACTTGCTCATTGTCACAGAACTAGTAAATGTCTGAGGCAAGATTTGAACTCAGTTTCCTGAGTCCAAATCTAAGACTCTATTCACTGTTATCACCCAATTGACACTAAGCACACAAGACTACAAACTAGAGATTTATAGTATAAAATAAAGTCTATTAACTGATTAAAGTCACTCAGCAAATGAGAAAAGAGATGGAAATGAAATTAAGAGAAATGATTGAACCAGAAAGCCATCAAACCACCAGAGAGTTAAAATGAATCTTTATCTATCTGCAAAGGCAAAAAGGTAACAATGATATGAATTTCTGCAGAGAAAATAAAAACTTTTTTCAGGAGACTACTGAGCTTACCTTTTTTCATTATTACTAATATAAATGACAGCATCGTTGCAAAAAGGTCAGACCCTAACTCCCAGAGGTCAGACCCAGAACCCCCAAAAAGCATAAAATCTAGAACTGACCTTAAATATAAGTGATTGTTCTGCACTGGGGTTCAGAGGATGGAATTAGGAGGGAGGGTTCTCAGGATTACATCCATTTACTATTATCTTCATATTAATTAAGTTTTTGATTTACTGATAAAACATTGTGTAATAAAATAAATAAGAAAATACATATTAGAAAGTCAATATACTAAGAAGATTTAGAAAGGCACATTGGAAATAACAGCCATGACCTTTTTTTTACTCTTTGGCCAAAAGCATACACCAGAGATACCTCGGCAAATCTTAGTAGAACTTTTTAACAGCTGTGTGGTCAATGAGGCTATGAATTTGTTCCCTCCAGCAGCTCCAAAACATAGCTTTAGAAGACCCAATAAAGCTTGAGGTTTTTATTTCTAGTCATTTCCTTTGCCTGCCTGAAATTCTTTTTCATACCATCAATCTCTTACTCCAATCCTGATAAATCATTACTTTCTCCTATCACCTCAAGGAATTCCTATCTTCACTATTGAGACAACGAGCACTAATCACGCTTTGGTTTTCTATTGCAATAACCAAATGATAGTAGCTCAGAACTGCAATACAGATACACATTTGAGGGAGGAGAAAAATGGATAGTTTCATCATTTCTACCTTAAATTCAATGGGTCAATTCATTTTTCCAGATAACACTTGCTTAATAGCTGAATCACTTCTACCTATGAGTCCTTGTGGGGAGGTCAAAATGGCCTAGGAGATGGGGACCTGGATTTTCCAACCAGCCCTTCTTGCAGATGCCCTTGGTAATGTATTACCCAGCTTATTCTTAAATAGAAGATAATAAAGCTTGCCACTAGCCTGGGAGGGACAGCATGAAAATGAATTAGATTATCTTTTAAAATTGGTTTAAATTTTTCAGAAGGAAGTTGTCATATATAGAAAAAAGAATTATTACTGTAATTACTCTAGGTATCTGTTATTAATTCAATCCTTATCAGTCACTCACACACTTCTGCAGCTTGTAGAATAGGCACAGGCCATCAGATGACTTGGGTTCAAATCTCACTTCAGCCACTTGCTTGCTCTGTGACCATAGGGAAGATATTTTGTGTCTCTAAGCCTCAATTTCTTTATATATAAAATGGGTATGATAAACTTATTCTTGCTTCCCTCAATTCATTATTGTGTTGATCAAATACTTATGAAAGAACTTTGTAAAGTATTATGCCTATGCCAAGTACAATTATTGCCTATTATTAGTGTTCCTACAAAGTTTAAATTTAATGGTTAAGTGGGTCCATCTAACACTGGCACCCGGTTATTTCAGGGTCAATATTGGGATGGAATAAGACATTCCTGGTCCCAGTTAACAAATGTGGTTTACTTAGCTAAATATAGAAAATATATCAACAGTAGTACTTAGCTTCAGCTTTGCTAGAACCTTTTTTTTTTTTTAGGACCTGTCTTACTTTCCTCCCCTTCCAGGAGGACAACGTGTGGTAATTCTAATGTTCTCAGGCACCCACCAAGTCTGACAGATATGGACTCTACATACATGGGATTTTTTTTTATATATAATCTTAGGTAACCAGAAAGTTGTGTGAAGGGAGGCAGGGGCCAATCTGATCCCAGGGTCAGTTTTGTCACATTTGAGGGGAAAATTAATTCATCTTGGAAAGAGGAGTGGAAGTAACTCATGTGTGGAAAGGGAGTAGAGGCATGGGCCCACCTTGTGGGGAAACACTGGTAGATCTTAGTCCTATCACAGTTGTGTCTATATGATGATGAAATGCCCAGCCAATTCATAGAAAGGTCACTTGGTTTCTTTTAGCAAAGTTTTCCCCTTCTTTTTCTCTTCTTTGATGTGAAGGGAAGCAAACTGCCCATAACATTGGAAGACTTGGTTGGAATTCTAGCATTGACATTAAATAGCCATATAATTCAGGGCAAATTACCTAACTTCTTCCCCTGAGCCTCAGTTTCCTTATCCGTAAAGTGGGCATGAAAAAAATTCTTACACAATTTAACTCAGGATTGTGATGGTGAAAGCATTTTGTGAAATCAGAAGCACTGTATGGGATCATAGGTAATAGTAAAAGATGATACACCTAGGATTTTAAAGTTTGCCAAAGCACTTTGTAGAAGTTATCTCATTTGAACCTCACACAGCTATTAAATGTCAGATGCAAGATTCAAACCTTTTTGTCCAGTATTTAAATAGCCTAACCCCAAGGGATATATGATTAAACAACCAGAGGGTAGAGAGATGGGTTACAGCCCACCTTTCCACAATGACCAATGGGGGGGCTTATCTCCAATACAAGCACACCCAGTCGTATTTCCCCAAATGTCCCTATCCTCCCTTCTTCTTAGTAAAGCATAGGCCCCTCATGGCAGTTATACCTTCTAGATACCCTGGCACCCATAGCAGTAGCTGCTGCACCAGTACCATTGGAAAAATACTGACCCCCAAGTGTAGCCATCCCAACTTACAGATTATATTACCACTATGGCAAGTGCCCCCTGAGAAGCTGATCTCTTAGGTCCAGATAAGTATATTAGAATCACCTTTCCTCTCTTTTTATTTTGTGTGGAATAAGAGTGAGTTGTATAGCATGAGTAGGAATGGATGGGTTGTAATATTATTGAAGATTGCAGTACATTAGCTTTTCCCCACTCTCCCCTTTTCTGAATTTCCATATGTATATGCAAATTTAAATATTTAAAAATGGATGGACTTACCTATAGGGCTACATCTTATGCAAATGAGGTCCTATGGTATGTATATGTATATTTTATATGCATATATAGAACCCATCTAAATATAGAACATAAATGAACTGACCTATTTATCAAATATCCAACAGTACGTACATGTGCTTGTGTGTATGCACATGCAAACACATGTACATAGATACATATAGATACATGCTAGGCTGTCTATATGTGTGCATACATGCATATGTGTGTACATGTACGTTCATATGTATTATAATGGGTGAACTGGCCATTCCCTCGAGCATACATAGATATTCCTATTAGGCTGATTCCAGTTCATCATGTGGAAATTTGAGAAGACCCTGCTTCTGCTATGCATGACTGAGGGGCTTATTCTGTATATGATAACAAAGAGTCTCCCAATTAGTTGCTGAGCTAAAAGAGCTGATGACACAAGAATTCTAGAAAGGAAAACTACTGGGCTCTACTACTTTCCAACTACAGAGGGTAGGAAGTATTTCAAGCTAGTCTTGAGACTTGTATTTGCATGTAGATATGTATGGGAGCAGGTGGTTGCCCTGTGGCCTACATGACCTCCCTGTGGCTAGGAGAATGCGGCAGCCTCTACTTATTTTGTGTTTGTTCTCTCCCGATCTTACCCAAACAAGTATCTCATAGAGGATATTTCCAGGACTGGCAGTGCTCTTATGGGCTCCAAAAAGTCTCAATGTCCTGGAAGGCTTGGGAAACAGTAGCCACAGTGTCCCTGGGGCCATGTTGGCTATTGGCAGAAGCAGCTACACAAGGAATGGAGAAACATACCAAAGGCAGACAGAGATGTGGAAAGACAACTGAGGAAGGAGGTAATTTAGGTAGCATTATGTCTGATGGTAGAGAAAAATGTTAGCTATAGATGCAAAAAAAAGATCATATCCTGGGAGCTCAGCGGAGAAGCCCACTCTACAGAAAGCTGCACCTAAAGAGAACCTTCTAAGGATGCTACAAAAGTAAAAAGAACTTCTAGAACCTGGAGTTATAAGTAACCCACTTGCTATGTATGTGTTTCCCTTACCTGTGTGCTCACAATGACCATATTCTAAATTTGGGCTCCACTCTTCCTATGGACCTGAGTGTATCTGTGGAAGAATACGTTGTAGGCTTTGGTGGAGGAAGGGTGAGGAGAATATTTTGTATCAACTATTCTTGCTATATTGTCTTAGTAAATGCCTGTGCTAAAACTTAATTAAGTCTCCTGGATAAGTGTTTATTCAAAGCATACTAGTGAGGACTCAGACACCTATGATGTTAGAGGTATAATCATTTTGACCTCGGACAGGTCAATTAACCCTTTTCAGCCTCAATATTCTCATTTGTAAAATAGGGATAATTGTACTTGCACTGCCTATCTTATGGCATTATAAAGCTCTATAAACTCTACAGAAAATAGTATTTTGTCTCATTTCTTACTAGATTGCAAACTCCTCATAAGCAGGAATGCATCATTTGGCGGGGGGGGGCGGCGGCAGTTATGACCATAACTGCTCAGTAACTTAAATGTTAATTAAGTCACATATTCATTGAAAATCTGAAGCATTTTTAAACCTCTGAGTGCTATGTAAGTGTAAACTGATATTATCATTATTATTATTCAGGATCTTTAGAGGTTGTAGGATAATTACTCTGAACAGTTCAGTCTACTGTACAGTTGTAGAGGATTTCATTGGAAAAATATTCTGACCCCAGGAAATTTTTATGGGCTTTTTTTTTGGCTTAAATTTCTGATAGGAATTTTGTTTCCTGCTGTTATTTGCCTCTTTCTCCTAAAATTAGACTGCAGCTCCAGCTAGTTGGTTCATAGTTACGCAGAATTACTGTAACCTTCCTCAGCCCTTAAAAGCTGGGACAGAGTTTATGAAGAGGATGGGATTTGGTTGAATTAAGGTCAGTGGCCTGGTGAATGGGAGGCATTCCAAGTGTATCAGTATGGGGGGGAAAGATACTGAATACAAAGTGGGAGAATGATAGAAAGAACTGAGTAGATTTGATTGGCTAGACCAAGTAATAACAATAATAATAATAATAATAATAATAATAATAATAATAATAATAATAACTCCCTTAAGGTATATAAAAAAACTTACAACAAGCTTATACAAGCTTACAACAAGGCAATAGCTCACATTTCTCTCACTTATCAACAATAATTTATTAAACACCTTCAATGTTCTGGGTACTTTGCTAGATGTTAAGGATAGAAAGATTAAAATGATGCAGTTCCTACCCTCAAGGAGCTTATATTCTATCAGGGTAAATATGTATGTGTATTTGTATCTATAAAATATATGCAAAATAAATATTAAGTATTCTTTGTAAATATATACTGTTATATTAATACTGGCTATTATAAAGTAATTGGAGACTAGCAGCTGGGAGAAGAGGAAGGGTCCTTGTAGGGCAAGGTGCTTGAGCTGTGCTTTGGAAAAAATCAACAGATTTTAAGGATTTCTATGTAGCAGAATTGAGGAGGGAGTGCATTGCAGGCATGAGGGAGGGAGAGCCATCATGTAAAGGCACATTAGTGTGTGAGAATCATCAAGAATGCCAATTTGGTCTTTATATAGGCCTTGAAGTTTAGTAAGCACTTTGCTCACAATATTCTTGTGATGTAAGGAATTTAGTTATTACTAAGCCTATTCAATAGATGAGCAAACCCAGCTTCACAGCTAAACAAACACTTTTTTACTTCTGAAAAGCAAAGTGACTTGCCTAGGATCACACAGCTCATCAACGACCAGAGAAGGATTTGAAAGAATGGCCTATGATCAACAGGGGCAGGTGAGAAAATACAGTAAAATGAATAAGAGGATGAAGCTGTGAACAAAGTGGCAGATGAAACCCAGAGAGATGAAATTGAGTTTGATACACTGGGCTAAGGGGGAGTCTTGGAGAGATGGAGGAGCTAAGTGACATGGCCAATATGAACTGACAGCCTAGAGAGATGGTTTTTCACAGTGGCAGTTTGAACTAAGTGGAGTAGAAAATTGCAGGAGACCTGGCATGAGATGGCAAAGACTTGGGCCAAATAATTTGACCATGGAGAAGAATGTATAGCTATCACAACTGTCATAGAAGAAAGGAGGCAGGGTTTTGTAATTATTTTCATGTAGTATGATAAGGAAGGAGTCAAAATTAACCTTGAGATTTCTGTATCTGAGCAAGTAACCTGAAAGAGACATGCTTCACAGTGTTGGGAGTAGGGTAAAAGAGTTTTGATTGAAAAAATTAAATATTAATCTATGTTTTCTTTTCTTATAGCAGTTCCTAATCAAAAAATGATCTTTTTTCACATCACGCATTTTAGTATACAGAGCTATCAATATTCTATGTCCATCTTTGAGGAGAGAAGTGACTTAAAGGAAGGACTAACCTGACTCTTCCAAGCTTGCGCTCCCCCCCTCACCTCCCCCCCCCACTCCCCACAAAAGCTGGTTCAATGATTATTTTAGGGAAGTTGTGTGCTACTTCTTGTTCAATGCTAAAATTTTGTTGGAAGACATTCATTCCTGTGCAGTGACTGTGGCCTGCAGCTCTGGCTTGGCTACACTGTGCTACTTGAAAATCAAACAGCTCCATCACATTTGCATCCCATGTCATGCCTGGAGTATTGTCCTGTGAAATAGATTGGTCAGGGTATACTATTTCACAGCAGAGCAATAAGCAACCAGCTTGGTATTGCTCCTGGAGGTTTGTTCTCATGGAGAGAATACCAAAGTAAGTTATCATAGACTACTTCTGAAAATAAATGAGCCTGTTAGGAAGAGGCATAATATGAAAAAAAAGTCGCTCTCTCCTTAACTAAACACTTCTATATTCAGCAGCAGTCTCCACCATCTCCAGGCATAATATAAAAGTTCCCTATTGTGCTGTCGATTTCGTCTCTGAACTATCGTTTCTGTCCCCAAACTACCCATCTGTAACTTTGCTTCTAGCCGCTCTACTGCCCATCGGAGTCCGACACAGTAACCATTCTCTGATATGATCAGATGTGGGCAGGCTGCCATGAGCAATGGCTACAGGGAAAGTACAGACACCCCGTTTCCTAGGAAATGGAAATAAAATGTCAGACCTTGGGAAATATCCCACACGACATGGATTGGTTAACTTGGGGCTTGCCTGGGTCCTGTTTAAGGGGAACAGGCTTCAGGTCAGTCCTGCTATATACAGATACACTGAAGGGAGAATGCTTGAAAGAGATATAATACGAAGTATTGGATAGAGAGTTGGTCTCCGAGGCAGGAAAACCTTCATTCAAGTCCCATTTCTGTGCACTGACTGTGTGACCCTGGACAAGTCCTTTAACTTTTAAGTGCCCCCCAGGCTACTCTATAAGACTATAAATTGCAGAATATATACCAACACTGGTACCTCATCTAGAGTTCCTTAAACCCTTAATATCAATTATTGGGTTAAAAAAAACTTGACTAGGGCACAAAGATGTCTATTTTAAGAGAATATCTTAATAGCTTGCTGGGGGAAAAAAATCATTTGAAAAAAAAACTGTTGTGAAATGTGAAATGTCAACATCTCATTGTAACCTAATCTCTGCTTTTTCACTTATAACCAGGATTGTACCATCATAGAATTTTGAGCTAGAAGAGACCTTAGAAACCGAGCAATCCCACCCCCTCATTTTAGAGATGAAACTGAATTATAGGACAAGCCTAGATTTATGGGAAATGATAAAGTATGTAAACAATATAATGATTTTCTTCCTCTGTTTATTCAGAACAAGATTCTTCTTGATCATTGTCAAGATAATGAGAAAACAAGGTTACTTGGCTTTATAGAGTACCCACATTTTTTTTCCCTAGGGAAGAAATGGTAACTATGAGGCATCCCTTCTGTGCTAAGGACTTTGAAATGGATGTGGAAGAAATCTTAGCCTCTTTCTTCTTGGGAGGCAGCTGCCCTCATGCTCACCTTTGGACAAAACTAAATTTGATCACCGGCAATTGTCCTCTGTCAAATTAGAATAAAATTCTTATTTTGCAAAATATCATCTTGCAGCAAAGTGTACTGTCTGGAAGAGGAGAAACAGAAACTAAGGGAAACCTCATTAACCAAAACTAATTGGGAGAAAGGCCAGCATGAACAGATAAAAAGTCAAAATCATAGAATTTGTTTTTTAAAGAATTTCAGTTTCATTACTTTCAAATGCCTACAGTAATGGGAGCAGAGCTAATATGGTATTGCTTGGTAGAGGTAGCTCTGCTTTAATGAGTAGATAAAAATGACTGGTAATTAGCATACCAAAGGGGGCAGCTAAGCAGAGCTAGCCTCTGTTTACACTGCAATTATGCTGCTTGCATGGAAGTAAACGCTTCAAAAGAATTTGATAATAGTTTTCTTTTGTAGGTAAACATTTTACTTACAATATCATTTACACTAATCATTTATTTTTATTTTTTTCATAAACAATGCAAAGAGAAATGGAAGCCCAGAGACTGAATTATCCCATTTTTCAAATTAGCTAAGTGCTAGTGAGTGAGTGAGATCTCACTGGGGATTTCAGCATCATGGCAGTGTAAGAAGCATTGGCTTTGGAGTCAGAAGAGTTGGGTTCAAATTCTACATCTCATTACTTGTGTTGATTTGGGTAAGTCCCGATCTCCGAGGGCCTCAGTTTCTTCATCTGTATAATGATGGGGATTAGTCTAAATGGCCTCTAAATTCCCTTTGTGCTCCAAATCTATGATAGTATGTTTGTTCAACTCTACAACACTAAAAGACACTTGAGTTTGTTTCTGAGTATTTGGGTGGCAGGGGTGTAATGAGGGAGGGTGGAAAAAACATTTCACTCGGTTTCCACAGAGCCTTATTGAAATATGAAAAGTTAGTACCCATTTATTGGGTAACAAGTGAACAAATTATAGTATATAAATATAATGGAATATATTTTCCATTAAGAAATTATGACCATGACAAACTAAAAGATACATGTCATGAACTGACATAGTGTAAGCAAACAAAACCACTCAGAACCATCTATATATGACTGTGGTAATGTTAATGCAGATAACTCGGAAAGGAAACAACTCACATTAATTGCAATGAACAATCTTGGTTACCTTCTTCACCACTAGGTTTCTTTCAGAAATACTTGGAACACATCTTTCCAGTGTTTAGAGAGTTGAGGGTGTACAGGTGGAGAATGCTGCATTTATTGTCTGGCATGTTGCACACATTATGAGATGTGGTTGCCTTGTTGGTCAGCTGTCATTGCTTGTTCTTCTTCGTTACAAGTACAACACAGAGCCCACCATGTCCCTTACTGCCTGAAAGCCAAGTTGGTTAGATTTCACTCTTCCCCAGCGTTCTCTGTAAGCTGTAAGGGGTTTGATTGATTGGGGTGTCTAGGCTCTCTGCAAATAGCACCAGTCCCCACTAATTGTGTTCCTTCAATTGCACGGGGTCTTCTGCACTCCAGTTCCATTAGCCTCTAAAAGTAAGATTAGCTTTTATACAGAAATATTTACTTCAGAAGGTATAATCATAAATATACCAACTTTTTTACACGTCACGGAAAGCTCAATCCTTGTCCCCTCCACCACCTCAGTCTCTATGGGGGGAAGGAGATTAGGTTCATACCATAGCTCAGTTCCCATAGAGATCAGTCTCAATTCCAAATGCAACGCCCTGGCCCTTGGGTTTTATTTCCAGGCTTGGCTTCTCAGGGCTTCCACGCTGGCCTGGCTGGCTGCACTATCCTGCCTGCAATCCAGCTCCAAAGTCTGCATGGCTCAAGGTCAACTGTCCCATAAGGATCACCTCCAGCACCCAAAACTGTGGACAAAACACTAAACAGAAACAACCACCACCAGGCCCACTTCTTGGGGCCAGGATGAAAAGGAAGGAGCAAGGCAAGGAAAGCCTCTCCCCTCTCAAACAGTCAGTTCAAGCCACCAATGCTGTGGGTAAATGGTGATCTCTTTTGGATGCAGTAGACAAGAGTTGCTGGAAAGAGCACAGCAGAAAAAGGGGAATTGGCTTGAGCTCTCTTAGTCTGCCAACTTTTGAAGATGTATGCAACCAATCAAAGGAAGCTACCTCACCCACATGTTAGGGGATCACAGGGCTCCATGTTAGTCAAACTGGGCATGCCCAGACACGTCCAGGTCACGCACAGGAGAGTTTAAAGTGTGTGTATATGAATTTGGGTGAAAGTTATGGCAAAATGACTGTGATATAAAACACACATAGAAGACATCAATAAAAAGAAAAAAAATGCTGTCTTAGGGGTCCTGCTATGGAACCTAATCACATGGAACCTCACATCTACTATCATTTTCAGTGAATACTCAGAAAAGATATTGGAAAATGTGTCCCGTGTAGTGTGAGCGAAATGAGAATAAAGACATAGTTATCATTTCTCATTTTTTATCAAAACCTTGTGCCTCTTATTCAATAAAATAACCCTGACATGTTCCTCATCAGTAAATTCTACATCAGTAAGCAGGCTAAAGCCAGCAGGAAACACTGATTGATTCTCGTCATTAAAAGAGGCATGACTATAACTGCAGGTCATCGGCAATAACATTACTAATCTGCTGATAGTGTCTAGAATGACTGTTGATTATCATTACCCTCAGAGATGCTACTCTCAGGTTTTTTCCAATAATGGTAGTGAATCATCCTGGTCAAAAATCTTTGTGCATGAAATAGAAAGTGATATGATTTTATCAGTAGGGATGATGTTAAAGAAGAGGCATTAGCATCCTCTTTGCTTCTTCACTCTAAGGACCAAGGTCCATTTCTGAGTAACTTGCAGCAGATACTTCTCTCCCCCACTATATTAATTCTTGAAAGCAGGGGCCATCTTATTTTTCCATTTGTATCCCCAGAGCTTAGCACAGTGCTTGCACATAGTAAGTGTTTAATAAATGCTTTATTCCTTCCTTCCTTCATTTTATACAAACCTCAATTAATTACCTCCTATTGATTTCCTTCCTCCCAACCTAGAATGGACAGCTCTGCCCAGGCAGGCACTTTGATCAACCTCAGCTTATCTGAGAAAGAGGGCATTTGCATTGTGAAAAGTGTCTACAAAAGAATGACTCTGACATCAGTAAGATTTTTTAATTAAGTCATAGACTAAGATCCCTGACTTAGGGCTGGAGGAGGCTATCTAGTCTAAGCTTCTTATTTTATAGAAGTAACTGAAGCCCAGGGAGGTTATTTGCCCAAGGTCTCACAGGTGAGAAGCATCAGAGGCAAGATTTAAACCCAAGTTCTATAACTTGAAAGCCAGGGTTATTTCCACTATACCCCACTGCCTCTCAAGACAGCCTTTGTGGACAAGATATAGAAATCCCAGTTGGATTGAAAATTCAGTTATGTGCATTTGAAACTGGCTGACTAACCGGATCATGAGAGTAGTGAAGTGAAGAATTGAGCAGGGAGCCCCTCAGGGAAATTTTCCAGCTATTCCTAAATTGAGTCTTCAGAGTGTGCCTCCATTATTTTCTTTAACGTGCTGTGAAGTCCTAGAACATGAACCACATCTGTACTCAGATGGAAAAAGTTTCTGGATATGTTTTGGACTATCCATGCTATGATTCTTTCCCATTAGCATTACCAAGAACTAACTGTAATGTCTGTTAGTAAAGTGCTGAGCAGATAGGAGTTTGTCTCTAGTCATTTAATCATGGCATGAAAGTTATGTCTAAAATTTTCATCTTGAAATTTTGGGTAGTCGTGTTACCTTTGTTTTTATTCTTAGAAGACTCTCTCATGCGTAGCAAATGTGCACACTCCTGTTATAACAACAGACTCAGTAATGGGGAAAAGACAAAATGTACGTTCCTTTAAGTCTCTGGAAATGGTACAACAAACTGTTGGTTTCCGATATGGTTCTGCTGTTGTTTCTTAGATGTTAAATGTATAGCATTCAAAATCCTTTCATATAAGAGAATATGCTAAAAGGTTATTTTCCAGTTTTGTTTCAAAGGAAGTTATATTTTTGCAGGCCAGACTTTTGCAATTACAAGTTCTCTTTGGTTTCGAGGAATCCAAAGATACCTTTTTATTGCCTTAAAAATTCCACTCCAAATAATTAACTTTGCAGGTTACAAGTCTCTAAGGAATAATGCTTCATTAATAAGTCACTTAAATTGCATGGCTGTATTTTACTGCTTCTGATGTTTGAATATTTATTGTAAAGTACCATGCATAATCATCTCTATGTGATTAATGAAAATATCAGAATAAATAAGTTGAATAGATGAACGCAAGGAATACCACCCTTGTGTGTGTGTGTGTGTGTGTACACATGGTAGAAATGATTGTGTGCACATCCCTGGACAATATCCACTGAAGTTCGGCAGCTTCCTCCTTTTTATGATCACTGTCTAATTACCAGGTGTGTCTATGTAAGTGTGTGGGAGCAATGAGGGAGGCGGGAAATGAGCATTCAGAAAAATGAACTTATTGGTACATACTCAGGTACAGTAGCTTACGTGCATTTGAGTGGGATATAGTTTTCTCTGCTGTCTTTGACCAGTTTGTCTCCCACACCTAGAAGGCTCACCCTATTAACAGATACTTTCTTAACTCCCTTCATGAGTCCCCCAGTAATAAGAACTTTCCTTTCCTCCAAAGTACCCTGCCTATATTTTGCATATATTATCCACTCACCTGTTGTTTCCTCCAGTAGAATATTAACTTTTTGAGGGCAGGTATTCCTTCATGTTACTTTTTTGTATTCCCAGAGCCTAACACAAAGTCTGGCATATAGTAAGCACTTAGATGTTTGTTGATTTGAATTTAATTGAATCAGCAGGGCAGCACTTCCTTAGTTCACTTGATTTTAACTTTCAAAATACGTCTTTAAGACAAAGATGTAGCCCTGATGTACTTGAACAATTTGCATGTTTAATTTTTTAAATATTTTCCCCAAGGAAATAAATATTAAGTAAGCACTTACTATCTGTAGGTACTGTGTCAGACACTAGGCATATAAAGATAAAAATGAAACTTGGATTTACTATATAAACAACCTCTCCACACCTGAGTTTTGTGAATTACTATGGTAAAATCAAGACAAAACAAAACAAAACAATTTTAAATGGCAATTTACATTTTCAAAATAACCAAAATTTGGATTTCTTTAATTCTAATGACAACATTCAGTAAGCCTGCTCTTTTCTCCTCCATATTTTAGGTCTTCTCTCTCATACTATTTTTTTTTTTGTGTTGTGTTTCTGGTATCACCTTGCATTTTATAGCAAGTCATTCTTCAGTCTTCAAAGAGTAAAGTCTACCTTCTAGGTATATTGGAACGTCTTTTGGTCTTGGCTCTTTCCTGCCAATCTTTATTTTTTTCCCTTTTGCTCTTAAGGCCAAAACATATTTTAGTTTTCCTTGACTTTGAACTTCCCATTACTTCCCATGCCTTTGTCACCCCAGCCATCTGCCATCCACTACTATATTGACAAAAAGTATTGTTTCCTTAATTCTGCTTTTACTGAGACCTTTATTTATATCTTAATCATTTCCTATATCAGATACTCGACGCTTCATTTTTATAGATTCTTAAATCTTTAATCTCCTAATTTTGAAAGAACTGGAATTATACACTAAATGACTCTATTCCTCCTTTTCCTATCCCTCCACTCTCAACGTCTATACAGGCCTCCCTTTTTTACCTTATTCTGCAATATTTTTTGATGGCTTTTTCTTTATCTCTTTCTCTTACTCTTCATAGTTAAGACTTTCTTTCATTTGCTTACCTTTGTAACTTAACTCTGCAGCCTATTTACCTTTCTCAGCATCCATTTAATCCTAAACGTTTCCTTATCCCACTCTTGGATCTTCTTGTAAATATATACACATATATATGATAAATTATAATTAGAATAAATATAATTTATTTATAATAATTCATATAACACGTTATTTATATAATAGTAAAATAATATATACATAATATACAAATATGCATATATATGTGTATTATATCTGTACATATTATATATACATATAATATGTACAGATATAATACATATATACATATTTGTATTATATATGTATATATTATATATACATATAATGAAAAAGCTTGTTTGATCTCTGTTTTTTGGTGTGGTTTGTTGTCAGCTAAAAGCCTTTTCTGGCTCTTGTCTAATATACTAAATATATGATCCAAAGATACCTTGGTTTTATCTTTGGTGGTCAAAACAACACTGTTATAGAAAAGGTCGATGCGGCTGTATTTACCACAGGATATTTTGAATTATACATCTTTTTTGCACTTATGATGAAAATGGAAGAGAAAGAATGAATAAAGGAATCCAATGGAATTTTGAAGCTTAACATCATCATCATCGTCGTCATCTAGCATTTATATAGCACTTTAAGGTTTGCAAAGAACTTTACACATATTCTCTCATTTGATCCCCACAAAAACTCTGGGAGGTAGGTATGATTATTATCCTCATTTTATAGATCAAGAAATGGAGACAAAATTTAAGAGTGCCTTACCTAGGGTCACATAGCTGGTAAATATCTGAGACAGGATTAGAACTCCCATCTTCTTACTCTAGGTCCAGCTCTTTAATTACTTCGCCATCTAAATGCCTTTTTTTCAGTTCTACTTTGTACATGGAAATTCTTGTTTGGTTTATGGGTGTGTATATGTTTGTTGAGTTCTGGATTTTTTTAAAAGAAAATTTAGAACAAGATAATACAGGGGGAGTTAAGACAGACCTGCTGGATCCCTTAGATCTCTCATGGACAATTTATTTCAACAGATCAAGGACAAATGGTTTTATTAGGACAGGCATTGTCTCTACTAATGCAGATCATGACCCCTCTGAGCCTTAGCAGATAGACAAAGAATGGGGGGGGGGAAATGAACTGGTGGACAATACTGTCATGGCAAGACTCATTGAAATGAGGTACGCTCAATCCTGGATAACAGAGGATCAGAACCTGATCCTCCAAGCTTCTCCAGTTTGGTAGGAGATGGAGCTTCTTCTCTGTTGGCATTGGCTTTGGGAACACAGAATCACCCTCCTGCCATGACATGGCATTAGGGGAGGACTTAAGTGGAGGGGACCAATGATGGAAAATCCTCCCTACCTCCTGACAGAGGGGAGGGGCTCAAGATGAGACATACATTTCAGCATATGTCCAACGGACACAATTGTTTTGCTTGACTATGAATAGCCATCATGTGAGTTTTGTTTTCCTTTTCAGTGTATGTTTGGGAAAGATGGGAGGGAATGAACATGAATACTTATTAATTGAAAAGCAATTTTAAAAAGAAATTGGAGGTTAATGTTAATATTATTGGAAATTTTTGACTCTCTGGGAATGGACCATTCTGCATAGCTGAGTTTTCAGGAAACCTGAAAACTCTCTTTATCCATCATTTTAACCACAAATTTTATAATCATGAAAATACATTTTAACCATTTTAACACCATGATGACCATTTTTGATTAAGGTGAGCCCAGGAAATATGCATATAACCATGCTTTTTAAAGGGTGGGGGGGTATATGCAATGTCAGGTATAGTATTGTCTCTTTTGGTGATGTCCTCTGAGTCTACTAGGATATGGAGGCCCTAAATTGCTGAGGGTTTTGAGCTTTTATGTCTGATTTTTATTAATTTTTTTTCTTTTCTTTGCCGTTTCCCTCATTTTAGGTAGCCAGATGGTATTATAGATAGCATGGTTGCATTGGAATTAGGCTTTTAATCCTGACTCAAATTTACTAATCATGTGACAATAGGCAAGTTACTTTACTGTTCTCAGACTCAGCTTTCTCATCTGCGAAACAGGAGGAATCATAGCACTTAATGCACTTAATGTTGTTTTGAGGATCCAGTGAGAAAACATAAATAAAGTGCTTTGCAAACTTTATAAATGTTAGCTAACATTATTGTAGTCTGTGAGTTGTCACATCTATCACCTTTCTATTTCTAATTTGATTCTGCCAAGACTCAACGGATTTGGAAGCCTGTTAAAAAGAGTTGTTAAGATTGCATGCAAATTAAGAATAAATAGGGTCTGAGTGAGGGCCTGAGGACTTTACCCTGATGAGTAAAGCATATGAGTTTTGCCTATGGAAATGTGATACCCCATTTACTCTTCCCCTGGTTGTCTGCATTCTGGTTACTGAGGTTTCTGTAGAGCAAAAACAATGTGAACATATATATATATATATAAAAGTAAGCAGCAATATTAAGACTTCAACCATGGACAAACTTCTGAAGTGTATGCGATATAAACACTACTCTGATTCAGGAGGAAGTTTGAAGATTTAGGTCAGTGAAAGTTTAAAGCACAAAAAAAATCTCCATAAGGTTAAATAATGACTAAAAAGCCATTTAAGTCCTTAGTGTTGTGCCTTGAATTTTGGTTTCATGTTTATGTTGTAATATTCATTACTACTACAACTACTATGACAACTACTACTACTACTATACATTTATATATTTGTAGAGTGCTTCCTTACATTAATCTTTTGAGGCAGATAGTGCAGATATTAAACTCCCCATTCTACAGATAAAGAAAGTGAGATTCTGTGAGGTTAAGGAACTTGCCACCAGAATATAAATTAGCTCCTTTTTGTTTTCTTGGTTTTGAATCTTCATGGCCTAGAAGAATGTCTTGAACCTTGTGGGTGATCAATAAATGTTCACTGAATTGAATTGTCTACAGCAGTGGTATTGCCCATGGTGTAAGACACCTAGTTAAGTGTCTGAGCCAAGATTCCAACCAAGTCTCCTGATTCCAAGCTCAATATTCTGTCCACTACTCATGTTCTTTAGGCTGCCTGCCAAGAAATAGGGAGAAAAATAAAAAGAGAATAATGGTTTTGATTTACTTCATTTGAAGTTTCTATATCTAAACCCTTTTTGTTTTAGAAGAAATTAGCAGCAATGTAGAAGTAGGGATGTCAGTGGGTGGAAGGAGCATAGAAAAAAAAATAGTTCCCAGCCTTCTCAACCTCAAAATTAATTAACAGCATGCAAATAATTTAACACTGAAACAATCAGCCTTCACGGAGTAAAATAATTTCTCTGACCAATTAAGATTCACCATGAAAGTCATTGTACACTAATGGAGAAAAGCTTTTTGAAATGGCACTATGACAATAAATTCAAAACATCTATTGAGTACTACTCTGTATACCCAAAGCACCATCTGTTTGTCTGTGTTGCTGGGGATGCAAAGACAAAAATATGAAACAATCTCTACCCTCAAAGAGATTACATTCTACTGCTGAAACACAATATATACACAGAAAAGTAAACACAATGTATACATACAATACACAATTATACAAAGTAAAATGAACAGACAACTAGGTGGCTGTGGTTAGAGTTCTGAGCCTGAAGTCAGGAAGGCTCCTCTTTGTGAGTTCAAATCCAGCCTTAGATACTTATGGGGCTGTGTGACTGAGTAAGCCACTTAACTCTGTTTGCTTCAGTCTCTTCATCCGTAAAATGAGCTGGAGAAGGAAATGGCAAATCATTCCAGTATCTTTGCCAAGAAAGCCCCAAATGGGGTCACAGAAGACTTGGACACAAATAAAAAATGACTAAACAACAACAAATCTCTAGAGGAAGATAGCACAAACAACTCTATCCCCACTTCCCATCAAGATAAGACTCAGAAGGATTCTGGCAAGATGGCAGAGTAGGTCAGAAAATTTCAAGCTCTCAAGACTTTTCTCCGCAAAAGAGATAAAATAGCACCTTAGGGAGATCCCCAGGATGAGGTTTCATCCCTGTGAAGAATGAATATCTCCAGGCTAGGGACCCCTTAAACAACAAGGGGTAAGCCCTGGGGTTATCTGGATTGGGAGGCTGCTTCGGCCTCTGCCAGGGAACATTTATCCTGGGCACAGTGAGGGGAGTTGGGCCTCTGAGCTGGGGAAGATCTAGGGAAACTCTGCTGACTCGGCTGTGCTGCAGAGACTTAGTAGGGGCAAGAAGGAACCAGCACATGCCTTTGTGAGTGCAGAATCTGTGAGGCAGGACACTGCCGGCTGTGGGCACTTACAGGAGGCTGGAGGTCTTGGTTTGAGTTCAAGGTCAGAGAGGAGAACTGAAGAGGATGGGGGTAGTGGGGCAGAGGCACCATCTCTCATACTCCAGGACTAGAAGTGATTATAAAAACTAAACTATTCAAAAAAAATGCACAGGCAAAGTAGAAAGAATCCAACCACAGAGAGCTATTATGGGAATAGAGAAGATCAGAGTTCATCTTCAGAGGAGAATACTGAAGCAAAGAGACCCTCTTCTACCCTAAAAAATAATGTCAAATTGTCACCTGCCCAAAAAGAATTCACTGAAGAACTTAAAAAAGACTTTAAAAATCAAATGAGAGAGATAGAGGAAAAACTAAAATGAAAAATAAGAATAATCCAAGAAAAACAAGAAGATTATGAAAACAAAGTCAACCAATTAGAAAAGGAGATCCAGAATTTTAAGGAAGGAAATGACTCCTTGAAAATCAGAATTGGGCAAAAAGAAGCCAGTCCTGGAAGCCAGTAAAGCCATAAGAGATCAAGAAATAAAAGAAATAAAAAACGAAATATAAAGAATGAAAAAATGTGAAACATCACATTAAAAAAAACAACTGATCTGGAGAACAGATCAAAAAGAGGAAACATAAGAATAATTAGACTACCTGAAAGCTATGATAAAAAAAAATCTTGACACAGTAATACAGGAAATAATTAAATAAAATTGTGCTGAAGCATTAGAATAAGAGGGGAAAGTAGAAATAAAAAAATCCACTGATCACCACCTGAAAGAGATCCTATGAGGAAAACTCACAGGAATATTATAGTTAAATTCCAAAACCCCCTACTCAAGGACAAAGTCTTATGAGCAACAACAACAAAAAAAAACAATTTACATATGGCGGTACCACAGTTAGAATCACACAAGACTTAGCAGTGATGACACTAAAAGATTACAGGTCTCAGAACATTGTATACAGAAGAGTAAAAGAACTGGGCTTCTGGCTGAAAATATACCCAGCAAAGCTAAGCATAATTCTGAATGGGAAAAAAAAAGGATATTTAATGAATTGTCAGTCTTTCAGGACTTTGTTAAAAAACAAACAAACAAACTTGAACTTAATAGAAGAATTGACATACAAGAGCCAAGAGATGTAACACAGATGTTAAGGTCAATAACCAATTACAAGGGACTCAGTAAGGATAGACTGTTTACCTTTTATGTGTTATATGTAAAACCTATGTCTAAGATGGTTATTAGTAATTAGGTAGCTTATAAGAAAGATTGGGGAGGGGGGCAGCTAGGTGGCACAGTGGATAGAGCACTGGCCCTGGAGTCAGGAGGACCTGAGTTCAAATCCGGGTCTCAGACATTTAATACTCACTAGCTGTGTGACTCTGGGTAAGTCACTTAACCCCGATTGTTTCACAAAAAAAAAAAAAAGAAAGACTGGGGCAGACCTGAGTGTAATATGACTTCAAAAAGTAAAACAGTTCAAGAACAGCTGAAAAATTAATTATCTTAAACAAATGAGGTGCAAGAGGAAGAACCAATACAGAGTAATTAGATGGGGAAAGGAAGCTGTTAGTTCTGGAACTAGTTACATCGGGAAAAAAAAATATATATATATACATTTAGAAGAGTATAAAAATCTTCTAAATTTAGAAAGAAATAAAATACAAAGGGGATAAGGAGCAAGGAGAGGATAAAGGAGGAATCTTTAGAAACAAGGGTTAGGGAATAGATTAAAAAGGAGATATAGAAGGGTGTTTAGATCAATGGGAATGGGAGTATAAGGGGGGATCTATAGAAGGTGAGGGAATAGATCAAAGAGGTGTACAAAAGGGTGTTCTGATTTATGGGAAGGGGAAGATAAAAGAGGGGTTGTTTGCAGGGGGCAGTAAACTAAGTAATAGGAGGACAAGGTAGAATGTAGAAGTAAGGTAGAGGAGTTAGGAGAGATAGGAAAAAAGATATATGCACAAAGATTAGGAGTATAATCTTTTAGCAAAAGTATATATTTATATACGTGTATATATAAGTATATATGTATCTATGTGTATATATGTATACCTGCATATGTATATATATCCACACTTAACTGTAGCCTGGGGAGGAAGGGGGAGGAAGGAGGAAAAAGAACAAAGTAAAAAGTGTTACAGTAGAGGACAAAAGAAAACCTACAAGGAAGCAACGAAAAGATGGACAGTTTTGAACATTACGTTCAGTATTTAATATATAGGCTTTCTTGAAACGGAAAGTTATTGCTATGTATTCTGAATCCTCTCCTATGTTCTGCTGCACATGACATATTTTTTTTCTCTTTTCTTATTTTACATTTAAGTTTATAATATGTTTCCTTTTCTTATTATGTGTTTAAGGTTTAGTATTTGTCTAAAATAAAAAAAGATTAAAAAAAGAAAAAAGAAAATATGAAGAGGGGGGGAAAACAAAGATAAGATTCATACAGGAGATAGCACCCAAGATGTGCTTTGAAAGAAAAGGGATTCTAAGCTAGGAGTGTGAAGAGGGAATACATACCAGACACAGGGGGTGAAATGACCACAGATGCAAAGGTTCTGAGACAGAAGATGGAATTTAGTATGTGAGGAATAAACACCAAGCCAATATGATTAGAACAGAGGGTGAATGAAGCAAGACTGGAAAGGTAGGCATGAGTCAGAATGCAGAGGACTTTGGATGCCAGGTATGTGAATTCATATCCTAAAGGCTAGCAGTTTACATTCTGAAGCCCTGAAAACAACAACAAAAATCAGAAGGGAAATTCTTGCCTTTGTTAACCCTCTGATCTTACGATATAAAACAAAAACAAACAAAAAATCCCTTCAGTTCCAAATGCGTTTCCCTCAGTAGACACATAAAGAAAATAAAAGAGATGAGAAATTCTGTCCCTACAAGACCTTGAGATATTTAAGAGATAAATAACACATCAAGTAAACAGCTTTGTGAATCTTCTCTTGTCCCCTAGCTTGGGAAGCCCTTGGGATACTGAAAAAAATAATAAAGGACCTATTAAATATATTACTTCCTTTCATTTTTTTCAACTTAAAACTGACTTCTGACCAGAATATCATTCTCCCATGTTATTGTCAGTCTTCTTTCAGACCTTTCATCCTCTTCTCTACCTCCTCTTATCTCCCAGTCAGCTCTTCATTCTTCTGTTTGACACATCTTCCTTATTCATAGTTCTGGCCATCATATCCCTTTGCTAAAGATGAAAAATACTGTAGTTGCTGCCTAAAACTTTAATTTCCTATGGTTTACAGTTATTGGGCCCAATCCATCCTTTTTCAGCCTCATCCTGTACTGTACCATTTATTCTCAGTGCTTAGCATGATGCCTGACACATAGTAGGTGATTAATAAATTCTTATTGACTGACTCTCCTCCATGTATTCTGTATGTTCTAGCAGAACTAGACTACTCTATCCCCCCACCTCCACATGACCTGATCTAACTCACTTCTGAGACCTTACTCATTCACTCACATTATTTATTATGTCTGGGATGGCTCCTCCTCTTCCCTCATTTAACTGCTTTTTATCCATCCTCTAAGGTCAATTCAGATACCATGTTCTCCATGAAGCCTTTCCCGATATCATCAATTGGTAAACCTCCCCTCACCCACCCACCCCAACTTCACATGGCACTTTCTTTTGCACAATTATGTCATTTCCCATCAGACTGTAAACCCCATCAGAGCAGGGGCCAGGTATCAGTGAAACTTTGTGTCTTCCCCAGTACCTAGCATAGAGTTCAGTACACAAAAGCTTAATAAACCTTGAACTGAATTTGCTCAGTTTTAATTTCAGTGCCATTTAAATGAAACATCATAATACAAGTTCATTTCAATAAGCAAATATTTATTAAATGCCTCTTGTGTACAGGGTACCAAGAAGAATGCAAAGGTTAATAAGGCATAATCCACCAGGATCAGAAAACTGGTAAAGGTGAGAGGGGTGTGTGTGTGTGTGTGTGTGTGTGTGTGTGTGTGTGTGTGTGTGTTGGGGAGTTTGGGAGACAACAGGATAAAAGACAGTTCACAAATTGCAATAGTACAGGGTAAATTTAAGTGTCATAAGAAAAGTTTACCTCATGCCTTGGGGGTTCAAAGTGTAAACATCATTAAGATTAAACTTACAAAATACATCTCATTATACATAGCCTAATGCATTTACCAGAATAAAAACAAACATATTATCTATGTAACTGCTACATCTGGGTTTTCCTCTAAAATTGGGGGTGGGGGAGGAGTAGAGCAGAAGCACCTATGAGCAAAAACATAAAATGCTCACCTGAGTGGGAGGAGCATACAATGTCAACCAAAACACTGTTTGCAAAGTTAAAAGTGTGGGTTGTCTAGCAACACCCCAAGAATAATGCTCTTGGTGGCAGCGTCAGTCTAGGAAGGAAAAAGGCTGACATATTGATTGATCCTTTCAGATGAGTTTTCATTTTCTGAAAAAGGTTGGGGCGGGAAAGGGAGGAGAGAGAACATGAGAAACAGCTAAAGAGTTGAGAGGAAGAATGTAATAAAGGATTTAATAAAGTAGTAGGATGGCTCAGTTTCCTCTGAATAATCTACAGCTTATTAAAGTAGAGGGATTAGAGGCCAACTAGGAGGAAAGCAAGTTGAAGAAGCAAAGCAAAGTTGGGCTGCCCAAGAAGATGAAGTATATGACTGGATAAGGGACTGGCCCAGCGATTTCATTAACATAGGGAATGCTCAGGTGAGGAAACTCTCTATTCCAATCCAGGTCAGCAACTTAAAGTCTTAAGAGAGCTCCCTATAGCACTGAAAAATTTGATGGTTTTTGCCCAGCATCACATAGACAGCATTTGTCAGAGGTAGGCCTTGAACTCAGGGTCTTCCTGGCTCTATAGTGAGTTCTCTACCCATTGTTACTTGCTGCCTTATGTATAAACTAGATGGACTTAAATATTAGGATCAAAATATTGAGATAAACATAAAAACTGTTTGGGATTATTAATGTTGAGATAAGATCATGCTATGGGATCATACAGTTAAAGCGGGAAGGGGCTTGAGAAGTCCTCTGATTCTCCTCCTTCATTTTAAAGATGGAGAAACTGAGACCCAAGGGGGTTACATGACTAATGTAAGAGAAAGTGTGGGCAATGGTCTCCTTACTCAGGGCACCAGCTGGTAGATCTACCCAACAATCTTGATCATACTCATCAGATATGTGTACTAAGTCAGAGTTTTTTTTTTAAAAAAAAAGGCCATTTTGGTAAGACTTGATGCTAGGAAGTAAATTATTGATCAAAAGCATTCATGTTCTCTTCTGGTGAAATGTGGACAGTGACAAAAAACAAGCAAATCAACTGATCATTAAACTAATTTGGAGGCAAAAAGAAAGTAGGGTATTGAGGAGAAAGTTGCAAAACAATGCTCAAATAGAGCTTTCTCTTATAATTTCCTATTGGAGGCACAGTGGAGTTATTGTAAATTTGTAGATCAACCATGTACATGGCATAAGGCAGATTCTCAAGGGTACTTAAGCAGAAGCAGCGTTATGTTTAGGAGTGGAAAACCAGAATAGGACTGTGCATGGGACTAAAAGAGAATACTGAGGGAAACATGAGGAAAGCACGGACATTTCTATTTGAGTGGTGTGATGAAAAAGAATAATAGAGACCAGGAATCAAAGTGGCAGGTGTCAGAATCAAATACATGAAATTTCTCAAAGTAGTGGAGAAAAGGAAGATGGTTAAAAGCTCAGAAGAACACAGAGAATAAACAAAATGACTGACCAAGGCCAAGTTTTATTGTTGTTTAGTCATATCGAACTCTTTGTGACCCCCTTTTCAGGCAGGTCTTGGCAAAGATACTAGAATGGTTTGCTATTTCCTTCTCCAGCTCATTTTACAGATGAGAAAACAGAGGCAAAAAAATTAAAAAGAAAAAAGAAAAAAAAAAGAGAAAACGGAGGCAAACAGGATTAAGTGACTTGCCCAGGGTCACATAGCTAGTAAGTGTCTGAGGCTGGATTTGAACTCAGCAAGTTGAGTCTTCCTGATTTCAGGCCCAGTGCTCTATCTGCTGTACCACCTCGCTGACCTGAGGCCAAGCTTACAAGGCATATCATCATTTCATATCATCCTCATCCTTGCTACATTAAGTTCTCTAGAAGGGGACTTAATGGCCCCTTCCTTTGGGTGGTTTACAATCTAGATTAAGTCCCTTTGAAAAGGACAGGCTTAACAGGCATTGGACAGACAAAGAGGTCTTGAACATAGAGATACAAAACTAGCTTTTTGTTGTTCTTGTTGTTAAAGTATATAGGTAAGCTTCTTCTCCCAACTGCTTCTCATTATTTCCACTTCCTATGGGTCACAAATATAACCATGATTCTACCTTCTATCCTGTTACTCCTTCATTCTTCAAACCAGACCTGATCATTCCATCCCAACCTTCTTCTGGATTACCATGCAAGAGCAGGCTCCCCACCTTTCCATCTCTTGCTTTGGGAACTGTAATCTAATCAGTGCTACCATTGTGTCCGGAAAGGCTGTTCAGCCAAAAGATTTAAACATTTTTTTCTAAGAAAGAAATCTTGCTATCAATGTTGTTGTTCAGTCATTTTTCAGTCGTGTCTGACTCTTTATGACTGCAGTTTGGACTTTGTTGGCAAAGACTGTGGAATGATTTGCCATTTCCTTCTCCAGATTATTTTATAGATGAGGAAACTGAGGCTAACAGGGTTAAGTGATTTGCCCAGGATCACATAGCTAGTAAATATTTGAGGCTAGATTTGAACTCAGGAAGATGCATCTTCCTGACTCCAGGCCCAGCACTCTATCCACTGTACCACCTAGCTGCCCATGCTATCAACAGCCATGTCTTAAATAAAATGCTCCAAATCACTAAGTTTGTGAAATGCAAATTAAAGACACTCTGAGATTCCATTTCCCACTCATCAGATTAAAGAGTGGACAAAAGACAGAACATGACAAATGCTGGAAGGGTTATGGGAAAACAGGCACTGTAATGCATTGTTGGTAGAGTTGTGGATTAGTCCAGCCATACTGGAGAAAAATTTGGAACAATGCCCCCAAAATTATTAAACTGCTCATGCCTTTGATCTACTGATATCATAAGCAAAGAAAGAAGAAAAGGACCTATATGTATAAAAATATTTATAACAGTTCTCTTTGTAGTAGTAAATCACTGACACTACAAGTTTACCCATCAATTGGGGAATAGACGAATAAATTATGTGTTTTTGAATATAATGGAACATTACCCTATGCTTCATTCACTATCCACATGATTTCCCAGACCAAAATAGCTTTCCCTAACTACAAGTCCCATAGCATTCATACATACACTAAATATATGTGTGTATATATACATATATATACACAGTCTCCATATATATTTTCTCCCTCATTAGAATGTAAGCTCCTTGAGGGAAAGGATTCTTTACCTGTATCCTCAGAACTTTACCCAGATACTGGCTTATATTAATTGCTTTTTCATTCACTCTAAGATTTATAAAGTGATAACCTCAAAACAACCATGTGAGGTAGGTACAAAGAATAATAAATAATTGCATTTTACAGAGGAAGAAAGTGATGCTCAAGATTCCTATGTGATTTGACAGCTAATAAGTGTTAGAGCTGGGATTTTAAACCCAAATCTTTTAACTGCATGTCCTGTGACCTTATTGCCTCTCCCACTTACTATGTGGTTAATCTAGAGGATATTTTCTTTTCTCTTGAGCTCTTATTCCCTGTAATTTGTTGATCTAGTATCCGTATTAACTATGTCCACATTGCTAGTAAACACCACTGTACCATTTGACTATAAGTGCTTTTTGTCTAATAGCACATTGTGAGTGTCAGCATGGGAGTTAAGCATATATTTAAAGGTTGAGAGCTGGCAGCAATTTGCTGAATAATTCAGGACCTCGATGAAAGTCCTCCTTTAATGTCTCAACCTAGCCTGTAGGTGACCCTGGATTCTTGGAGGAGGCTATGCCCATGGAATACAATATACAGCAGATTCTATCAAGCCAGAAATACCTTGAATAAAGGCCTACTGATGTTTTGTGTGCTAAGCTAAATGTGTAAATGCTCGATATTGGGTTGGCCACCTGGGATATTTTTCATAAGCTCCACAGATTTAAAGCTAGAAGCCCAACCCCCTCATTTACAGCTGAAACCCAGAAAAGTGGTGACTTACCCAATGCCACACAGATTGGAAGTGGCAGAACTAGAATTTGAACCTAGATCCTCTGGTCCTTTCCTCTACACCAGGGCTTCTTTACCATTTTTTGCATCATAGACTCCTTTGACAATCTTGAACCTGTGACCTCCTTCTCATATAATATTTGTTGCCTACATCCATAATTGAAGGAGATGCTAAATTTCAATTTGAAGTTAGTTAAAAAAAAATAAAGGTATATATCTGCTCCTATCCAATTTCATGGGCTCCTTGAACTCTATCCATACACTTCAGGTTAAAAATCTCTGCTCTATGTTTTATTCCCTCCTAGTTTAGGGGGCTCAGAAACTCTCAAAGAGCAGTTACCATGTTATGGACGGGTGGCAATCTGCAAGATGGAGGAAGTACTCCGATAGAGGAAACCAAGGATCACTGAAGTATTGAAATAATTCAGGACAAAAGTGTAGACCACTCCTAAAAATAGAAAGTAGAAAGAAGGTCTGAAGTGATGAGAGAAAGCAAAATGAGGATGAGGAATAAAAACCCAGCAGACTAAAAGACGAGAAAGAATCTATAGGGTATAATGGAGACAGAGGCTGGAGACTTTTAAATTATGTGACAGAAGTTTGGAAGATCAAGGGAATGTCAAAAGACACAGCATTTGATTTAATTATGCTAAACAGCTGGTGTTAAAGCAGTCCACTGCACTTCAAAAGAGTCCACTTTTTTAAAAGTTAGATACTAATCCATCAGGGCCACCTAATTATCACCCTAGTATTTGTTTAAATATAGCAGAATCCCTGGATTTCAGAAGAATGACAGCATTGGGCTATAGAAAATAGGTAGAAGGGCAGTTCAGCTCCACCTCCAGTGGTTTAAGTTTGGAAGGGAAGGGATGAATGGTTTGTAATGAATCAAAGTCAAGTTGTTTTTTTTTTTAAAAAAAAAGCAATTTAGCAAAGCCTTTAGAACAAAAGTGCAAATGTGGCTCAGGAGCAAAGAGGTAGAAGAGGCTCTGGAGAGATGAGAAGGAAGCATGGTAGCTACTTTTTGAGTTGACTGTTTTATTTTACTCACTCTTGTGTAGCTGAGCTTTCACCCAAGCCTGGGGCATTTCGAGTGCTTCTCCGTATATAGGTTAGACTCCAGATTAGTGGAGAGAATGTTGAGCTTGATGTGATGCTGTATAACTGCATAAGGGCAGGAGGTGATGTCCAGGAGAGACCTATAGAGCAGGGAGATGAAGGCTTTGGAAGTTGCAGACATGTAGGAGAAACCAACTTCTTAATGCAGTCCTGATTTCCAGCTGCTTCCCTAGAGACTTGGTAGATTTTCCCCTTTGGTAAAACTGGGGTTCCCTTCTTGGTTTGAGCCAAGATCTCATCTTGCTCCTAGAGAAAAAGCTCATTTAATCTTATGTGTTTTCTGGTATATTATAGTCTGTATAACTTCTCCAATTTCCCTTTCCTGTTTTCTTGGATAAATAAGCTTGCTCCTGTTCTATTTGGGGTGGTCTTTTGTGTGACAAGCATTTGAGTGAAAGATTGGCAAGTGTAAACTTAATGACTTGTGACCAGGGAAATGTTTTTTTGTTTTGAATCATACTTCCAGACTAGCAAATACACACACATACACATATGTATACATATGTATGTGTATATCTATAGATATAGACATGTCTACAGCTAGATACACATATGCACACACACATATATATATAGTGAGGGAAAATATAAATCTGGCTCAATACACTTTTGGAGATAGACGAGGGGAACAGGAAGCCCCTAGCCATTGCTCTTCTGCTCCCCTCAGTGTCATAATTATAGTCTCCTTGGAAAGCAGTGGTCCAGATTCCAGAGACATCTATTTGTTCTGCTTGTGAGGGTCATTTATGCAATCTGTGTGGTCATGTGTATCTAATATCAGTATGTGCACATCTTATACTTGTACTACTGAAGAGCTATGATGTCATTAGTGCATGGTCTATATATACAGAGGTTAAACGACTTTCCCAGTCACAGCTAGTGTCAGAGGTCTACAGGACCACAGGTTGAAAAAGAGGCTCGTAGAATATGACTTCCTACATAAATAGCAAAATATTAAAGCCTGGATTCAAACCCAAATCTAGATTCATAAATGCAATGAGTTCTAGTGCTAAAAGGAACCTTTTTGGTCTATCATTTTACAGAGGTGGAAGGCCAAATGTTGGATTCACCTCCAGGACTCTTTCCACTATACGCCACTGCCTAATATTTGAAAGGCAGTTCTCATGCTTATCCTAAGCCTTCTCTTTCTAGGCTTAAAGAAGAGTCTCTATCAAAGCTGAAAAACTTGTCATGAATTATGCTCCTTGTCACTTCAAATATAACTACGTTTTCAAAACCTGGAGCTCTATAAACAATCCCATTCAGAAGTGACACATGGGAGTGGGAGAAGCAAATTTAAACTAAAAAACACAACCACGTAGAAATGATACACATGAGAATGAATGGCCTCTTTAAAATCCTCTTTGAAGATCATCCCTGTTCCAGATCCCATTTTGAGTCCATCTTTTAGCACCTTGCTTCCCATCAATCATGCTTTGCAATAATTTTAAATCATTTACTGATGGAGCCCTTTCCTTGACATTATCCTCTCATATGTACAGCATGAATATTAGAAATTTCATCTGAGGGAATTCTGCAAACGAAGAAGATGGAATATTTGGCAAAAGTTTGAATTTGTTGCCCATCCGTTTCGTTTTGACATTCCTGATACAAACCACACTTGATAAACCTCCCTTCTATTTGAAGTCTCCATGACTGATAAAAAATGGAATACTTGAGTTTATGCAGCTGTTCACAAGCTAATTATCTGCAATCATTTCTGATTACTTAATAGGCCATGGTAGGATGTGTGTTTGTTGCTATGTTTGAGTTTACACATCAGGCTTTAATGTGCTGATATGGTTAATTGTTGCACTCACTGCTGCCTGCTAATAGACCATTCCTGGAAATGAGACCATATCTCAATGGAATTTGCTTGTTTATTTTAAATAAGTAATAACTACAAGCTCAGATCCAAGATCCAGTGTTTACCAGTTTAAGAATGCACTTTTTAGTGCTGTATCATTTCTAATGCATTTAAATTATTCAAGTTTGGAGAAAATGAGTTATTAAACTAACGAGTCAATAACCCACTCAAATACTTAGATGTAACATTTTCCTGCACTGTTCCGTTTCCTAAATTGCTTTCTTTCATTGATAACAAAATAAATTTTTTTAAACGCTGCCAAACAAGTTATGTGTAGTAGAATAATGAGACAAATAAATACATACTAAAAGCAGACAAGTATTTATTAAAATATAAACTGAGATACCTATGCTGGTGATTTGGAGTTACATGCACGTTCATCATCTAGTAGATAGATATAGAAATGTTGCCTAAGGACACCTGATTTCTTCAGCAGTTTATCCATTTTATGAGTATCTAGTTTATAAATATATATTAAAACTATGGATTTCATTTTTCCTTTCCTATCCCTAACTAAAGTGTTTATTTGCAGTTCTAAATGCTCAAAAGAAATGAAACGTATCCATTCTAACCATTTCTTGATAATAAACTTCTTGAGGACAGAGATTATACCTTATTTATCTCTGAGTCTCCCCATCAGAATGTAATTTCCTTCAGAGTAAGGACTGTATTTGTAACCCCTAGTGCTTAGCACATAGTAAGTGCTTAATAAATTCTTGTTGACTGATCGCTTACCCTTCCAGCCTTTGGTTCCCAAGATCTCTTCACCAGTTTCTCCCCATATTTAGGAGAAATCAACATCACTATCGAGAGATACATCGGTTGAATTTTTTCCATTTGTGATATGTACTCAATGTTCTGAAAAAGGTGTGGCTTAGCCTTCATCTTCTTCTCTCTGCCCTCTTCCCTTCTGTGCCCATTTAGGAGTGTGTATGAGGGAAGGAGGCCTGAGAGCAGGCAAGGGATAAGAAGTGGAATAAAGATGGAAAAGTATCTTTAATTGATTTAATCAGTTAACATCAGCTCAGTACTGTTTATGGTAAAGCATTAAAAAAAATACCTCCTTGCATTAAGATCTCTAGTTCACTGCTAATTAATTACATTCCATTTCTATATGGACATGGATTTTATTACTATATCTCCAGTAAGTTACTGGTCCTCTCTCTTGCTATTTTTCCTTTGTTGTATCTGCCATACTTTTACCAAATTTGACAGATCTATGCTGGTAGTTTTCCTCCTTTCTCTTATTTTTAAGGCCTCCTTGATCATTTTTTTATTTTAAATTTTTGTTTTTTGGTTTAACAAGCATTTACTCTCCTCCCCCCCTCCCCTCCAGCAGCCACTGAGGGGAAAAAAAGAGAAAAAGAAAACTTAACAAATATGCATATTCAAACAAAACAAATTCCCTTACTAGCAATGTCCAAAAAAAAAGTGTGACTTATTCTGCAGTTAGTCTAACACCTCTCTGTCAGGGAGTGGGTAGCATGGAGTTGCTGCTTCTAGAGAGAAAGGAACTCAGGAGCTTCTGCCTTCATTCTGTGCAGACCCATATTCACCCCTGCCTTGTCTTTGCCTGAGAAACCACTGGGGCTGAGCCATACTACAGAGCTGAAAGGAGCCAGTAAGGAACAGTAGAGTTGGAGGAAGAAAAACAGCCCCTTACTCCACTTTAACCAACAGAGAGCACCAGGCCAGCAGGAACTGGGGTGAAGGGAGCTTTGGTCACAAGAAGTCTTCTTACGTGAGACTAAGTGATTTTGAGGACTTATGTAGAAGGGGATTATTAACTAGTTTTGTGTCATGAATCCCTACAGCAGTCTGGAGAAGCCTAAAGAACCCTTCTCAGAATAATGTCTGTCAATGCACAAAACACATAGAATGTTGGGCGTGGAGTTACACGCATGGAGTTGCTGCTTCTGGGGAGACTGAGGCTGGTGAATCTTTAAGCTTAGGAGTTCTGAACTACACTGGGCTAATCTGATCAGGTTTCTGCACCAAATCCAGCATCAATATGGTAAGCTCTTAGGGGGAGTGGGGAACAAGGTTACCTGAGAGGTGAACAGGTTCAGGTCAGAAATCAGCAGGTCAAAGCTTCTATGCTAATCAGTAGTGAGATTGTACCTGGGAGTAGTCCCTGCACTTTCAAACTGGATGAATAGAATAATTCTGGCATCTATTAAAATTTAACAAAGAAGAGAAATATATCTTTAAATAGGACTATAAAAGAACACAAAAATTAGTGGAAATAAACAGGTAATTTTCCCTCCTCCCAATCCAAGTTCACAGATTCCCTGAAATCTATTCATAGACCCTTCAGGAGTCCAGGGACCTTTGGTTAAGAATCTCTGACATGGAATATTGAGACTAAAGATTACTCAAAGGATTACCTTTTTTTGTTTGTTTGTTTTCTCCTTTTTCAAACATTATTTTCTTTAGAAATGCTGGGAACGTTGTGCTGGCAATGAGAATTGGTCTCAATTCACCATGGGGAATGCATCAATAGATTATTTTTTTCAACTATCTTAGGTGAACCCCAAAAGTAAGAAAATCTCTCAAAGTTTACTTCAAGTTCTTTGCACCACTGAAGTCCAAGACCCAAGAGTTACACCCTTTTTTGGTTGTTGCATTTTAACAGATGCCAGCATTATTCAGGTGCTTTGAATCTCTCACTTGGTCTTCTGAGCAGGAAGACAAAGTTTCCCTTTTCTAGATCATTATGGTGTGAGCTTTCCCAATAAGGAATGGAAAGAAAGGGAGAGATCACTTGCATTATATTCAGATTTTGCCCAAGCAGTCCCACAATTCTCAGTGCATGGAAGCCTATTAAAGAAGGGGGAAATAAGGCCAGAGGAGGCTTATTAGAGTCCTGGGAAAGGCTGAACATTGCAATAGGTAGTGGGGGTGGGGATGGGTAGCAGTAAACAGTAAGTAGTAAGCAGCAGTAGCTAGGTTAATACCCTGCCTCTAAGACCATAGGCACAGTCTCACCTCTCAGAGGCTCAGTTTCCTCAGATGTAAAGATAGAGATAATATTCTTTCACAAGGTTATTGTGAGGATCAAAAGATGTGTGTGTGTGAGTTGTGTGTGTGTGAAATGCTTTGTAAAACAAACTATTACACAAAATCAGTTACTTATTTGATAATTTGGATAGTTCTAAAAAGCCAAGGGTTAATCAATTTAGGTTAAATTTGCTATGTAACAACTCGGATCCTGTCTTTTAATGGCAACAAATGCTGGTTAATCTATAGCCAAATCCAGCCTGTCATCTGCTTTTCTACAGCTCCAGCTAAGAACAGTTTTTCAACTTTTCAATAAAAATTTGACATTCTTATCAGCCCTGTATCAGGCTACCACATTATAAAAACTTGGTGAAATGGAGCATTATGGTCTATATTTTTTATTTCACCACGAATTACAGAAAGTGGTGAAGTAGGTCCTTGCACCTTATTGGTGTAAATAGGTTCTAGTCCCAGCTTTGATGCTACCTGACTACATGACCTTGAGCAAATGACTCTATCTCCCTAAGCTTTAATTTCCTTTCTTTAATAAAATGAGGGTTTTGGACTGTTTTCAGTGGTTTTCAGTTATGTCTGACTCTACATGACCCGATTTGGGGTTTTCTTGGCAAAGATAGTAGAATTGTTTGCCATTTCCTTCTCCAGCTTATTTTACAGATAAGGAAACTGAGGCAAACGGGGTTAAATGACTTGCCCAGCGTCACACACCTAGTAAGTGTCTGAGGCTGGATTTGAACTCAGAAAGATCAGTCTTCCTGGTTCCGAGGCCTAGCATTTTATACACTATGCCGTTTACTCTCTCGACGTACAATTTACTTAAATACTCCCCTCCGCCAAAGAACAGAAAATACTCAAACTTTTTGGAGGGTTATGGATCTGGAGTTGGAAGGGACTACAAGTCCATAAAAGTACACCCCTTCCCATCTTACAGATAAGGGAGGTTGTATATCTTGTTTGAGGTCACACAATTCATCATCAGAGGCAGGATTTGAACTTAGGTCCGCTGGCTTCAGCGTTAATGTCAGGCCACCTCCTTGCTATGTCCCAATGACTATTTCTGAGACTTATGAGTGATGGGGTTCTAGTCTTCCCTCTTCAAATTTCTGAGCTAGCAGAATTCTGAATCTAGGGAATGAAAGTTCCCTAGGTTAGCTTTGTAAGATGATTTGCTCTTTGGGACTATAACCTAACTTAGTCATCTGACTTAGTTTCCTATCAAATAAGGTAATTAGTACATGTGTGCACACACAAAAAAGGCTCTGGAGTCAGGGGACTTGGGTTCAAATCTTACCATTGATGACTGTTATCTATGTGACTTTGAGCGTATTAAATTACCTCTCTAGATGTCAGCTTCCTCACCTGTGGGGGGGAAAAAAAAGCAAGAGAGATGGACTATTTGTCAATAACAGTCAATGGGCATTTGTTAGGAGGAAATATGTGCCAGGCACTGGGCTAAGTGCTAGGGATAGAAAGAAGGTAAGAGGCATTCATGGCCTATGAGGTTCTTTCCAGCTTTAACTCTGTGAAAATCAAGCCTTTTAAATAACTTCCTTCACAACATAACCTTATGATGGCTGGGCAAGTATTATCTTCATTATCCTAATGAGGAAACAGGGGCTTGGTGAGGCTAACTAGCATGGCTCTGGTCACACAGCAAATAAGTGTCAAAGCCAGGACCCAATACCACATCTCCTCAAGTACAGGATTTTTTGCTACTCTATCACACACCAATCATGGGTATCATGAGTAATAATTACCATCTATTCATTTTCTTTCTGTGATCCAATACAATGAAGCATAAAAGTGGAGTTATTTTTATCTCTCCTTCCTTTTCTGTGAATACATACCCTTTAATCTGATTAGTTTGGGCCTATCTCCTTGTAAGCTTATTTTTCTAAGATTGCTCAAGAAAATGACAATTGTGAGAACTGTCATTTAAATTACTAGAAAGATTCAGCAGCCTTTAATCACTGCAGATTTTTCTCCATTTGTAATAAACTCAAAATACTCTCTTTAGATGACATTTAAGTGGAATTTATGTTTGAAGAGTGTCAGCAAGGTTAAAAAACGTGTAACAGCAACTGACAGATTGTGTTGAAAAATCTACAGGGACTCAGATTGAAACATATTTTTATTTCAGGTCCTACACCCACTGAACTTCTCAGCAATACTAACATACACATGCAGGGACACAAAATTCAGCCCATGGAAAGAAGGGGAACTAAATCAGAACTGAAATACTCCCAGGAAAATCTAAAAGGAGGTACCTAACTAAAAGAAAATGGCCATCTTAACCATTCCCAGAACTGTAGTTAATATTCCAATTAAACATTTTACCCATCTAAACATATATTTAAAAGTAATTTAGGAGATTAAAATGTTTTATTTATTTATTTACAGAAAAGAGAGTAGAAAGTACATTATAGTTAGGGCTAGAAGGTCTGGGTTCAAGGTTCAGCTCCGATGCTTCCACCTCTCTGAACCTCAGTTTCCTCATTTGGAAAATTGAGCTAACCTTCCTACTACCAACTTGTGAGGAAAAGTGCTCTGTAAATCTTAAAGTCTCCCACACCTCCAAATTGCTTGTATAATTTCACTGGTGTGGAGAACACCCAGGGAAGGAAATTCCATTCACCAATGCAAACTTATACCTCCAGTGCAATTTATAGTGTTAGAGAACTGCCTGGGGAAACAGGTTAAGTGACTTGCCCAGAGTCACACAGACAGAATGCGTCAGATACTGGCCTTGGTAGAGAGAACCCAGGTCTTTCTGACCCTGAGGCAAACTGTCTATCTACTATACACAATTCTCTCCTTAAACATTAAAGCAGAGATTGGGGCTGGACCTGTGATTTCACTGATATGAGGACCTTCAAGGTGAGGAAATTTTCTCTACCATGCCAGTTACTACATTCTCTGCAATTTATAAATTTTAAAGATGTGCCTAGAAAACTGAGAGTAAGTTACTTGTGAATTATTTTTTTCTACATTTTTTTTCCCGAAATTGGAATGCAGAAAGTTTTCACCTTCACATTGCTGACTTTTATTTACCGTCTTTAGTATATTTTCTATACAGAGAGAGGAAAAGGCATTCCAAAAAAGGGAGAATGGAAGATTGTCTTAAGTAAGGAATTTTTCATCTTGAACAGCTCAGAAGAAGCTAGGGAAAAACTGGGCAGGGGGTGAGGTTGTTTGAGGGGAGTGTGGAAAGAAGGACCTGAGAATAACAGGTTGCTCCTAGAAAACTTGACCAGAAGACCTGATGTTAATTCTGGCAAGTCCAGGTAATATAACCACCTTTTTGTCACTGTTCCTTCCAAATCTCTCCCAGGAAACCAAGATAAGGTGCTACATACAACCTTACCTACTCAAATATCCTTCCAAAGGAAAGAAAGAAGTTACCTCACATCTGGGGTCCACGAAACCATTCAAAGGGGTACTGGGAATGAGTGTCCTGTCTAATCCCCTTGCTTGGCCTGGTCCTCTGAACCTTGAGGGCCAGCAGTCCTCTTAACAAGCCTTCACACAGCGGTGCTAAGGACAAAATATGGAAAAGAAAAAACCTGTTTTAAAAAATACTTTAAGGAATTGTTGTTTTCTAAGTGTGGAGATTCTGCAGATTCATCACCATTCTTATGGTATTTAGTGGTGGATTTATCCCATGTACAATGATCTTTACCTGTAGGAACTTCTCATTTGTCTCTTTTCCCACTTCCCAAACTGTGAATGCCTCAATCAGCACCATGGATACTGCTCAGTTTGTGAATAGCCCAATATTAATACAGAATTGGGGAGAGTGGTGTCTACACCTGTAATTTTATCCATTTAGGGAATTCCCGGGGAAACTACAACTAGCAGTTCAGATAGCCGACTAATAGTCTTAGAAAGATACCTTTAGGTACTAAGAGGGTAAGCAATTTGCCAAGACTTTCACAACCAGTATGAGTCAGAGGGCAGACTTTCATCATTCAATCTATCTGTCAATAAACTTTTAAGTGCCTACTATGTACCAGGCATAGAACTAATCAATAAAGATAGAAGTAAAGGTCTCTTCCCTTATGGAGCTTATATTTTATTGGGGGAGACAACATATGTGTGTGTGTGTGTGTGTGTGTGTGTGTGTGTGTGTGTGTGTACATAAACATTTATAGGTACTGGACCTGTAATTTCACTGATTACAGAATTACTGGGTGAGGCAGCTTCCTCTTGCAATATTGGTAGTACTTTCTTTGCAACTCACTCTTAGAAAGTTACCTAAAATATTGGGGAGTTAAATGATTTGCCTAAGGTCACATGGTCAGTTTTTTTTTTTTATCACAGGCAGGATTTGAATTTAGGTCTTCCTGATTTCAAGATTAGCTCTCTATCCATAAGATCACAGGTCTGCTCAAGTATTTATACACTATATACTTATCTTTCTCTCATACAATTGTTTAACATGATCTTTTACTCTTGGTACTTCTTTTACTGCTTGCAGTCCGCTCAAATGCACCATGTGACTTTCCATTGCCCTTTGTATGATGCTCATTTTTAATTCTTCACATACAGTGGTATTATGGGACACAGCAATACCAGTAAAATGTTCCCATTGAAAAGATGGACTTTTGCTACTAAGAGAAACTTGGGGGGTCAGTAATAGTGCTTTACAAACTCCAGAGAACAATCCAGTCTTCTCTCTTCCTTCCTTTCAACTCTGGGACCATATGGATTATCAGTCCTATTTATACACACCGTTGAACAAGTTATACAGGATGTCCATTCAGAAGCTTGTTAAAATCTGGGCAACAGATGCTCTTCATTCCTTTGGTCCTTTCTGGGTGGATGGACAGACCAAACTCCTTTGAGTCGGTAAGTCAATAAACATTTATGTGCCAGGAACAGTGCTAGGTGATTATAGAATCTCTTCCAACAGACTTTACAATGTTTTGGGGCTTGATGCAATGGACAGGGAATTCTTCTTCAACCTAGACTCTGCTGGATCTCATCTATCATTATAGCAAATACCTTTCACGAGCTTATATTTCCTTGCTTTATGCCTTACCTGATTTTTCTTATCAGCAGGTCACTGAACAGAATTAATTACTTTTACATATACCAAAGGATCTTGAATGATCTCGACAGATGTTTGGCAGGCACTTTGTTGTAAGAGCCTGTAAAACTGTGTTTTTGTCCCACTGAGTCCAATGCTTTTTTGTTATCAGCAAACAATAAGGCAGCAGGATCTTATATCTTCCCAATCCTTCAGTCAATTGTGAGATGTAGATATACCTCATTGTTGAATATCATTCAGGAAATTGTTTGTTCCCTACTAATACTGTCACTGAAGAGGTCCACAATTCGTAGATAGATGACATTCATAAAGATTTTGTGTAGATGAGAGGACAGGTATAGAGGTCATTAATTGTTGATCTTTTCTCAATTAACTTTTTTTATCTATAAGGTCTGAATTTTTTACATCTTTGATATCTTCCCCTGCCTTAGATACCTTATCTCTCAATATCTTCATAATGGAATCATCTTGAGAACCAATCTCCTTTATATGTATAATCAAGACGCTTTTCCCTTCTTCATTCTTTTCAAAGCTACTTCTATTTCCTCTGTGTCTTACAGACTGAATGTTAAGGTCCAGGTGTGGTATTCCCACTATTCTTGATGGAGAAAACAATTTGCATAATGATTTAAGCAAGTCTTTTTTCATTTTTCTTCTGTTTGTAGTCCCTCTTATGAAACATAATGAAATAAAACTATTAAAAGACTGAGGTAAAGATGTAATAAACAATATTAAAATAATTTAGTAATAAAAATTGTTTTCAATAATAATTTTTAATGAGAGTAGTGTGATTAAATGTTTTATTATTTCTGAAAAATTCCTGTTTGTGTCCCTGGAGGATAGAGTGAAATTGTAAATAACTGTTAGCAATTAATTAAACAATCATTTTTAACAATGCAGCTAGCTAAGGAGATGAATGTCAACTCTAAAAAATCACTTCCACCAAAGCTGGAAACTGAGGTATTTATTTCTTAGTACTGAGTTGGCTGTAGGGTATCCCAGTGAAGGGATCTGGTGGGAAGTTTGGAGCATGCTAGGGTTGGGATGGGTAAATTTTCCCAATAGAGCCTGAGTGACAACTCTAAGTACTAGGAAGAGGGTGGGAACTTGCACAGAGCTTGAGGAGGGGGAATGGGGAAAAGATAGAGGTAGAGTGGGAGAGAGGCAAAAATGTGAGACAGGAATTGTGGTGGTGTTTGAGACATGCCTTGTGCATGGATATTGCAGTGAGGGTAGGGAATCATGTCCGTCTTCAAGAGGTCACTCATCTAGTCCAAGTCCATTTTATAAACGGGGAAACTGATGCTTATAGAGGTGAGATGACTTGCCCAAAAATCATACCAATAATTAGTGGCACAGCTGGAATACAAATTCATCTCTTGTTATTGTCTGCTTCATCATCACTCTCTGCTTTGTCCCTTTGGTGAAGAACAGATACCAGATATAGCTGAAAAAGGTATTGGTTAAGTATCCCCTCTCCAGTCATAGTCCAGGCTTCCCTGAACACATTACAAGTAATTACTATTATGCTAAAAGTGCTTTATTTTTGTCATGAAATACATTCATTACACAGGAGGTATTAATATATTTGACAAAACATAATGTCCTCATGAGGAAAAAGTAATACAGAGCAGGAGTAAGTGGAAGATTACATATAGATATATATGGAAGAGACTGGAAGAAATCTATTAAAAGCTTCAGAATAACAATAATCTTCAAGCATCATGGTGATACTCCCAGTGAACTATGGCTATTATTTAATCCCAAAATTAAATAAAAAGGAACTAACATCGTATTTACCATCTTAAGAGACTGAGAACCAGATATGCTATACAAGTTAAAAATAATTAGCATCCTGGGATAATCTCTATTCCTGGTCCATTTTGGGCCCACTGAAAGAAATCACACTGTTTATCCTTCCTGAGGGGACACACAAAAAAGTTTCTTCCATTATTAGGACCAAGTTTCAACACAGTCCTCATGATCGAGCGTTTTCCATGGTTGCAGAATGGAAAAGATAAATCAGCCCACTGAAAATGGAAAATAAAGAGATATTATAAACTTATAAAGATGATATAATGCTATGTATGATAGCTGGGAATAGGTACACTATGATAACTTTAGAAAGAAATGAGTTCTTGCCCCCAAGGGGCTCAGTGCCTAAGAAAAGTTAGTTCTTCCTTCTCCCCCTTCCCCAATCAGCTAAAATTTCCTGGATAATTTCTTTAATTGCCCATTTTAATTAGCTTTTAGGTTTTCCTCCACTTTCATAAAGATATTAGTGAAAATTATACTGTACATTGACTGTAATGCAGATGTAATGTCTAAGATATAACATATCTGGCACATAACAGGTGCTTAACAAATGTTTAGTGATTATTATCTATGGTAAATAGATGATGATAAATCCAGTTTCAGGGTTATATCTTTAGAGACAGAAGTGATGTTAGGGGTCATCTAGTTCAATTCCTTCATATAACTCTGTTATAAGGAGATGGAGACTCAGAGAGGTTATGAGTTTTGCCCACAACCACACAGCTAGTCATATTTGAACCCAGGTCTTAATGACTCAAATATAGTTTACTCTAGGACAATATTATTGTTAAGGCACAGTTTTGAATACATAGTCCAACATTAAATTCCCCTTATCCAAAAGAGGGGGGAGGGGACATGGTGGTTGAGATAGACATACCTTTGTGGAATTTTACACTACAATATTTCAGTGAGATTCCAGTATATTAATAATGTCAGTCACTAGCATCGATTAAATGCCCAATATCTATAAAAGCTTCCTAGGGAGTGAAACCACATATATTCTCTCCCATCCTTTATTACTCAAACAAACACACACACACACACACGTAGCACGTGAAGTCAGGACTATGAGATTCTTATCTCAGATTTGCTATATGGGTAAATCTCTTAATCCTATTCTTTATACATAAGCTAAGGATAATACTTCTTTTCTCAGGGGGGACAAATTAATGTTTGAAAAGCTCTGTGGAGGAGGGATGTGATAAGTCCTATTAACTGGGTTTTAATAAACTTTTTGCTGAGTCTCATTGATTTTTAAGTTACTTATTATCTGGTCTTCAGAAAGCATAGCAATGGGGGCTTTTAATTTTTTAATCTGAAAAGGAGATTTTTGTAGGAAAATTGTTACCTATTACCTTGTAGTAAATATATGCAAATTTTTTTAAAAGTTTTTTTTTACTATCTTTATTATATAATGTTCAATGAACCTTATACTTACTTCAAAAAATCCACACTGGCTTCCTCTAGGTAAAGGACAAGCATAAAACTGCCTTCCCTTGCTTTCCCCATCCTTCCTCACAACTCGAAGAATGCAGACGCGGTTATGTTTATTACAGCGAGGACTGTTAATGTTTTTGGTACAAGTATTATCTGTCATGTTAACTTGAAGTTCACTGAAATGATAGGTTACAAAATAACTCCAGCTTAATCGTTCTAAAGAGATCATTAACACCACCACTGCTCCCCACCTAGAAAAAACCAACTACTAATAAAATGATCAGGAATGGACCTCTGGTCAACCATGGACAAGAATGTATATGGCATAAATCTTTTCTAGGCCACTCTGCAAATGATTTTCATGATGTCCAAGATTCTTCCATATCTAAAGGCTACAATGAGTACTGTAAAGAGCAAGACTACAATTTTCATCTAAGACACAAGAATGGCTATTTTTTCTTATGCTCCTTTTTCTTGCCCCGCCCCCTACTGAAGTGTTGCTACTTTATCACCTTTAAAATATTCTCAATTTCTGCTCTCCTGTTAGCCCTCTTTTCTCTTAGATTAAATTTCATTTTTGTCCAATTATCAGGCATTTTTTTTCTCTTTCTTGCGTTCCCCAAATTCCACAAAAAGAAAACCTTCAATCTTTCCAAAGATAATTTTTCACCCACAGTAAACTCTAATAGTCATTACTAACCATAGAGAACATCCCCTTTACTGTCCAATTAAGGGTGATTTTCCACACTTCTCCTTGATCAAGGCCACTATAATGGTGCCAATCAAATTTTAGCAAAAACAAACAGTCTCTGCTAGCAGAGTAGAGATGGCTGTTTTATGAAGCTGCTAGGGAAATTTTATTCTTGCCATTATGACTAAGATATGTGGAGGTAATACATATATACAGGGAAAAAAAAGAAAGACTCAAATAGGTCTTTCTAATGTCAATTTGCAGAATACTTGCTTTGAAATGAATATCTTCATTATGATGATTCTTCATTTTTTAATTTTTTATATTTTTCATAATGCTGTTTTAATAGCTTACTTAGTCTTTTATGGGATCAGTCAGAGGGAAGTAGTATTTCCCAGTTATTAAAGCCAAAGGTTAAAAAAAATCACAAAGGGAGGCACCCCTTTAAAATAAGTCAGCAATAATAATAATATGAAATTTTTATCTATAATGTCCACAGAGACTTTTCTCAGGAATTGCTACATTTTAAAAAATAGTACATACCATAATGAACTTAATATCTTTTGCATCTAAAGCTAAACTGTGCTTTACTCTCTTTTAGAATGGTACTATGAGAACGAATAACATCTCAGCAGATCCTGAGTCTCCTACAATGAGAGAATTCTTTATTTTAACAAAATTTCAGCATAACCCATGCTGCAGAATATTTTTAGATTATAGCTTGATGTCACAGAAAATGAGCAGACATGGATGGACTACAACCTATATCACTAAAGGGAGTATCTGTATTGATGAGCTCACTGGTCCTGTTAAAGAAATGAATCTATTGGGGCAGCTAGGTGGCACAGTGGATAGAGCACCGGCCCTGAAGTCAGGAGTACCTGAGTTCAAATCCGGCCTCAGACCAAACACTTGACACTTACTAGCTGTGTGACCTTGGGCAAGTCACTTAACCCCAACTGCCTTAAAAAAAAAAAGAAAAGAAATGAATCTACTAATACTAAATTTAGGGCTTATTTTTAAAACTCATTTTCAAATTGATTTTATTCAACATCTAATATTACTGAGATGGATGCTATTGATTGCTAGTCTTTTCTAAGATCAGAAAGGGTTCTTATAGAATATCTAATTAAATGTCCTTATTTCTATTTTTTTTTAATTGTGAATTTAACAATCAACAGACATGAACAGTGGAACTTACTGATGAAATAGCTGAGTGAATAGAACAGATCATCAAGCTATCCCTCAAATTCATACCAGACCAAATAATGATCAAGAAATTCATTGAGAAGCTGGAATACATTAGTTTTTCCACTATAGAACTGAATAAAAAGTTAACCAGAAGCTGATGGGCAAGAAGAAAGGAGGCTCTTACAGTAAAGCAAGTGCCAGTATGTCCAGGGGAACACGTAGTCTATAAGAAGCAAGAGAGGACAAATTCTCTGAGAAAGACCCAGGGTGGCCCTAGGTCAAAAACTATGGAAGGATCAGCGCAGTGTTGCAGTGTTCAGGTGACAGGGCTAAGTAAGATCTGGTCAGTGTAGGCTCAGGAGCTCTCAAATCCCCCAACACTGCCATAGATGGCACTGAAGATCCATCTCAAAGATCCAGGAAGCTGAACCTAGGAGGTGGAGGTCAGCCAGACAATAAACCCAATGGATCTAGGTTAAGAACAAGCAGAACCAAAATGCAGCAAAGGGCAGAGCCTGACTCTGGCACAAAACCCCAATTCTAGAACTAAAGTGAGAGAGATGATTAAATCAAAGAAAACACCAATCAGTATAGAAATTACTGCAGACCTGGAGATTCCCGCAAAGGGAGAGAATAACTGCACAATATCTAAGGCTCAAAGGAAAAATGGATTTACCAACAGGGCTACATGAATTACACTTTAGGAAAAATAATTGTAATGAGAATAAGTAACTTAGAAAGCAAAGTGATAATCTTTATTCAAGAAATGGATTCCCTGATAACTAGAGCAGACCAAACAGAAATCTATGACTCCATGAGCTAGCAAGAAATATTAGAACAAAATTTAAAAATTTAAAAAAAAATAGAAGAGAACGATATCTGACCAAAAAAAAAAAAGATCTGGAAAACAGGTCAAGGAAAGATAGTTGAAAAGTCACTGAACTGAAATCTGTTTGTGTTTTTTTTTAAAAGCCTAGACACTATTTTCAATAAATCATAAATAAAAAGCACCCAGATTCAACAGAACCAGAGGGCAAAGTAAAGATAGAAAGAGTCAACTAATCATTTCCTGAAAGAAACCCAGAATGAAAAAAAGTCCCTGGGGTGTTATAGCCAAAATCCTGGGCTTCCATATCCAAGAAAAAATACTGTGATCATCTAGAAAGTTCAAGTTTGAAAAAAACACAGTCTGGATCACATAAGTTGTGGCAAACTTCTATGAGGAGATCTTGAAATCCAATATTTCAAAAGGCAAAAGAGAGAGGCTTACAACCAAAAATAACTTAGCCCACAACCTAAATATAATAAGAGAGAAACAAGTAATCTTTTAATAGAGGACTTTCAAGCATTTCTGATGAAAAGACCAAAGCTGAATACAAACACAGGAGTTAAGGGAAACCTATGAAAACAAGTTTATGTGAGCAATGAGGAGGAGCTGTCATCATTTCCCCTAACTCGTATGTGTGAGAAGAGTATATGTACAAAATACAGAGGAAAGAATAGAGGAAGGAGGCTTAAGATGAACTTCACTCAAAACTAAAATATTACCTTCAGATCTTCAATATCCATGCACAAAATAAATCATAGCATCTTATAGACATAGTCTTTGTCCATTTGAAGGTGAGGAAACTGGGGCCCAGAAAGGGGAAGGGGCTTGCTCAGGTAATTAAACCAGGCCAAATATAAATCCTCAGTAAGAAAAGCACAAAAGAAAACAGGTAAAAGCCAGTCTGCATTAGGGACACTGCAATAGTGATTTGAATAAGATCTTCTGAACATCACCTTAAAGGTAACTGAATACAAAGGTCACTTTGATGGGTTTTTTAAAATCTTTTCACCTCCTTAGGTTACATATCTGTCCTGGACTCAGTTTACTTATCTGTAAAATGAAGTAGAGTTATATTTGATCTCTAAATTTCCTTTAAGTTTTAGAGCAGGAGTTTTTTAGCCTTTTTTAACCTTTTCAGAATGTTTTTAAATGCATAAGATTACAAAGGAAACCAAATATATTAAAATAGTTATCAGAATATGTTTTTTTTAAAAAACCCACTACTAACAAGTCCATAAACCTCAGGTTAAGAGCTCTTGTTCTAAAAGTGAGGATACTTTGATTGTCAGAGCATTGTTTCTTCTATAAAAAAAGAAAAAAGTATACATTAACTCACATTACTGTGCTTTATTTCTAATTATATTATATATGATTATATATAATATATAATACATATATAATTATATTCTAATTATTATAATGCTTCTTAAACAGCTCACAATTCTTAACTAGTAAAATAATTGGTTCAACCAACTAATTTTTAATTTAGTTTGATGAAATTCTAACTTTTATTTTCTTAAAGACTACAATGGAAAATGGCTTATCTCTTTAGTAGAAAAAGGGTAACGGCTCACAGAATGACTATATGGGTAATGAGTATGATAGTGTTCAATCGACTACTATGTCAAATGATTATTAAGGTCAAATTGGACTGGTAACAGTCTGTGATTGAACCACCAGTCCTAGAGTAAATAGGACTCCATGAGCTTCTGCTGGGAATCTTGACCAAAAGATGAACACTGCGTCTTCCAGACAAAGAGAAAAAAATTAAACAAATAACTATAATTTACAATTTACTCCTTGTAAAGTAGCTGGATGTACAAGGGCTTCTGGGAGAATCTATTTCATCCTTGGACATTTATTCTGCTAGTTGATCTTGACAGATCGTAGTGAACCAATCACGGCTCAGCTATAGTCAACATGTACATAATGTACCAGCATTTCTAAAAAGTACACCAGGCCATGTTTAATCATCTAGTTTGGCTGCCAATGACTTATAAAGAAATAATTTTTAAATTATAGATTTAAGCCCTTGATTAATTCAATTGTTCATGATTTGCTGTTAGTAAAAATAGAGAAATTTAATAATTCCACATAATTTCAGTATATTTAAAAATTATCACTATTTCTCTCTTCTCTGGAAATATGGAGCCAAGCAGGATGTTCAGAGGTTATTTTCAAGTATCAGACATTTTACCAAATCAGGGAGAGGGATACTTTTCCTAAATCAGATTTCATTTTATCCTAGAGGATAGGCAGCTAGATGATAGAGTGCTGGGGTTGGTGTCAGGAAGACATGAGTTCACATTCAGTCAGATACTTCCTAACTGTGTGATCCCTGATAAGTCACTTACTTTCCTGCCCACCCTATTTCCTCACCTGTAAAATGGGAGCAATAGCATCTAACTCTGAGGGTTGTTACAGGGATAAAATGACTTAGTTTGTATGAAGTGCTTTGCAAACCTTAAAGTTCTCAATAAATATTTGCTATCCTTCTATTACTAAGAAATTCCAGATGAGGAAAATTTTTGTGCCATTGCATACTGATAAATTCTCTGCTGCCTATAAAGTTGCCTAGAGCCCTGAAAGGTTAAATTACTTGTCCAGGGTCACATGGCCACTATGTGTCAGAGGCAGGACTTAAATCCAGCTCCTCCTGGCTTGAAGGCCAGCTCTCTAGCCATTTCCCTCCTTTATGAAAGATTAACACCAGCATGTTAATTAGAGCCAAAGGTAAGGGAGTTGTAAAGGGAGTGGACAGAGTCAAGAAGCAGGTTGACATCCTACTTGTGATTCCCAGTAGCTGTGGGACACTGAACCTCTCAAATCTTCCATTTACTCATCTCAAAAGCAAGAGGGATGGACTGGATAGCTTTTGAGATCCTTTCTAGCTCCAAATGGTCCTATGAAAAAATGTCATGTATTCATCAAGTCACCTAAAAGTCCCATCTCTGTGATGGGACTCCAACTTTTTCTTTATCCAAAGGATAACTTGGACAATGAAAGTTATCATACTGTCGAAAAAGTCCTATAAGTTCCAACTAAAATCTTACCTTCTACAAGAAGTCTTCCCCATCCCCTCCCATTTCCAGTGCCTCCCCTCTGTTAATTACTTCCTATTTATCCTGTAGGTAGCTCATTTTGTATATGTTTGCTTGCTTGTTGTCTCCCATATTAGATTGTGAATTCCTTGAGGGCAAGGGCTGTCTTTAGCCTCTTTTTATATCCCTAGCACTTAGCATAGTGCTTGGCACATAGTAGGTGCTTAATAAATGTGCAATTGGTAGTCTGAAAAGAATAAATCACGTGTGAGTCCAGCAAATAGTGCACAAGTCAGGGATAACGGGTGCCTTCCTGTGCCCTGGTGTTAACATCTCAGAGACAAAACTTACTGTTTAAGCTAGTAAAAGTGGTATCACACAGGCTGGGGAGTTGTCACATGGGACAAGCCAATAAGCTACAGTAGAACTGTCATTAGTCAAAAATTAAGCTTTAATGACCCCCTAGAAGTCAATTTAACTATAGGAGGTCTATTGAGCTGTTCAAGAGTAGCTGATCTGATGAGTCAGAAAAGGAATTCCATTAGCAAATCCATATCCAATGGAAAAAATGCTATTTTGCGGAACAAATTGGACTATATGAATATAATGGAATAATTGCACCATAAGAATACTAAGAATTCAGACATGTAGTAAGACTTGTAGTAACAGATTTAAAGCAAAATAAACAGAACCAGGGTAACAAATTATACAATGGCCACCATAATGTAAACTAGAGGTTCTTAGCCTTCAGTCTATGAACTTTCCTTTTTAATATTTTGATAACTGTATTTCAGCACAACCGGTTTATTTTGTGATCCTGTGTATTTATTTTATGCAATTAAAAGCATTATTCTGAGAAAAGATCCATGGACTTCTTTAGACTGACAAAAAGGTCAATGAAAGTTGAGAATGGAAAGGAAAACAATATGAAAAAAATCTCAAAACTAATCAATGCAAGGACCAACTGTGGCTTTAGAGGACTGAAATAAAGCATACTTCCTACCTCCTGACAGTGAGATGGTGGACTACAAGTGTGGAATGAGGCATACATTTTTGTATCATTAATATGTTGTTACATTTTGCCTAACTGTACATATTTTTTCATAAGTACGGATCTCACTGACCCAGGACGGGGGAAGGATTGGGAAGTGACAAGGTTGTTAACAGCACAAAAAAAAAATCAATAAAAATAATTTTAAAACTATCTTTTAAAAAAAAAGAATGTCAATTTGTATTCAGATAGCCCATCTTAATTAAGCCCTGTCTTTCTTTGAAATACAAACTTTACCAGTTTCTGGGATAAGAACTCACTGTTTGACAAAAATTGCTGGGAAAACTGGAAAATAGTATGGCAGAAACTAGGCATAGACCAACATCTTACACCCCATACCAAGATAAAGTCAAAATGGGCACACAATTTAGATGTAAAGGCTGATACTATAAGCAAAATGGGAGAGCAAGGAATAGTTCACCTGATCAGATTTATAGAGAACAGAAGAATTTATGAACAAACAAGAGATAGAGAACATTATGAAATACAAAATGGGTAATTTTGATTACATTAAATTGAAAAGTGTTTGCACAAAGTCAATGCAACCAAGATTAGGACGAAAGTAGAAAACTGGAAAGAATTTTTACAACCAATGTCTCTAATAAAGGCCTCATTTCTAAAAGATATAGAGAACTAAGCCAAATTTATAAGAATATAAGTCATGCCCCAATTAATAAATGGTCAAAGGATATGAACAGGCAGTTTTCAGAGGAAGAAATTAAAGCTATCTATAGTCATATAAAAAATGCTCTAAATCACTATCGATTAGAGAAATGCAAATCAAAACAGCTCTGAGGTAGCACATCATATCTATCAGATTGACTAACATGACAAAACAGGAAAATGATGAATGCCAGAGAAGATGTGGGAAAATTGGGACACTAATGCATTGTTGGTGGAGTTGTGAACTGATCCAACCATTCTGGAGAGCAATTTGGAACTATGGCCAAGGGGCTGAAAAACTGTGCATACCCTTCAACCCAGAAATACCCCTTTTATGTCTGTATCCCAAAGACATCATACAAATTAGAAAAGGACCCAGATGTATAAAAATACTTATAGCAGCTCTTTTTGTGGTGGCAAAGAACTGGAAATTGAGAGGATGCCCATCAATTGGGGAATAGCTGAACAACTTGTGGTATATGAATGTGATGGAATTCTATTGTGCTTATAGCACAAAATGATAAGCAGGTGGACTTCAGAAAAACCTGGAAAGATTTATACGAACTGATGCTGAGTGAAGTGAGCAGAACCAGAACATTGTACACAGTTACAGCAACACTGTGCGACAACTAACTTTGATAGACTTAGCTCTTTTCAGCAATGCAAGGATCTAAGACAACTCCAAAGGACTCATGACGGAAAATTCTATTATCCACATCCAGAAAAAGAACTATGGAGTCTGAATGACGATCAAAGCATGTTATTTGCTGTCTCACTCTTTTTTTTGTTTGTTTCTTCTTTTGGGGGGGTTTCTCCCATTGGTTCTGATTCTTCTTTACAACATGACTAATGTGAAAATAAGTTTAATATGAATGTATTGTTGTGTACATATAAAGTCTGTATCAGATTGCATGCCATCTTGGGGTAAGGGAAGGGAGGGATGGGGTGAAAATTTGGAACTCAAAATCTTATGGAAATAAATGCTGAAAACTAAAATTAAATAAATTTAAGAAAAAAGAAATACATACTTTATCTACTCAAAGAAACCCCTCACTTAATGCTAATGTCTTCCCTCCATCGAGTATCTCTAATTTATTCTGTCTATATCTTGCTTGTATATAGCTTGTTTGCATGTTGCTACCTCCATTAGAGTATGAGCTCCTTGAGGGCAGGGACTGTCTTTTTCCTTTCTTTGTATCCCTGGTGCTTTTACCAAGTGCCTGGCATACAGTAAATGCTTAATAAATGATTATTGAATGACTGAACCAGAATATAAGCTCCTTTAGATCAGCATCTACTTTGATTACTTCTTTCACATTTTGCACAGCACCTAATAAAGTGCTGAGCACGCCCTACCTAAATACTTGGAGAAAAGTGAAAAAGAATCATTTTTTAAAAGAAGTTCAGTAAATGTCTTTCTCTGATAAATAAAGTATACTGCCCATATAGAGAGTCTTGAGGCAGAGAAGTAAGGATATGCTGGAGCCAGCTTGAATCAGAGCCCGTTGTTAAATTTCTAGTGTATTTATACCTCAAATATTAGCAAACACTTCAAATCAGGGCTTGAGTGACTGTTTTGTTGGTTGTCGAGACTTAGGAGCATAACAGAGGGGGTCTGGGGCAAAGGAAATGTTGATCATCACTTGTAGGTTCTTGATAATGATGTTGTATGGCTCTCCTCCGAAATTCTACTCTAATGGAATGGAGGACACCCTGGGTCTTTGAAGACTATGCTAGTCAAGGAAAAGCTCTTACAAGACCTACCCAAGATGACAGAGTTTCAACTACAAATGCAACTCTATGACTGTCTCCAGAGGGCTAGTCTGTTTGACAGATGAATTACCAGAAGATTAAATACTGGTTAATGAGTTTTGGGGGGGCAATGACCTCTCAGGAAGACAGTTGTCTAAGGCACAGAAGAGCTGTGGTCTGCACCAATGGAAGGAGTGCCCATACTGATGAAATCTTAGACCCCAGAGAAAAATAAAAAGAAGTGTTTCTGGCACAAAGCAGTGGTTGTGGCTTGGCCTAGTACAGTGTAAAACAGAGATACCAAACATGAAGCCTGTTCAGCCAACAACACTCCGGAGTGTGGCTCGAATCACATTAAAATATTATTAGGAAATATAAAATCAATCAATAACAAATAAAAATACTATGAAATATAGATAATGTTAGTATGTGGGGGTTTTTTTTCCTAAGTCAATATGCAGCCTACAAGAATCCTAATGTATCATATAGTGGCCCACATTTCTATTTGAGTTTGATATCCTGGTGTACATAACTAATCTAATATAGCATGTTAGTTAATATACTTTCACATTTTTTACCACAGAATCAAAAAGCAGAGTAAACACTTTAGGAGTGAAGTCTTCATTCGAAATTAGGATGGAATTCATACTTATTTGTCAGAGGAAAGGGCTTCCATTTGGGAAACCGGTGGGGAGGCGACAGAGGGGGAGAAAATAACATTAAAAAAAGGAAGAATATCAATGAAATCTTTTTAAAAATACAGGTGAGTACAGAGTTTGGAAGGGACCACGGAGAAGCCAAATGGTTTTGTTGTAGCTGTTCAGTTGTGTCTGACTCTTTGTGAATCCACAGACCATTCTCCACTATCTCTCAAAGTCTAAGCTCACATTCATTGTTTTCAAGTCACCATCTATCCATCTCATTCTCTATCATCCCCTTTTTCTTTAGCCTTCAATCCATTTTGTTAGTACTATATTTAATACTTTCCCTCCGCAAAAACAAAACAAAACCGTGTAATTAAGTTCAAAGTAACATACACAATTCTCTTCTCTGTTCTTTATATGATGAAATGTCATATTTCCAAAGTCCACATCAAGAAAAAAATTTCTTTGTAAGATTGGATCATAAGATTATCAACTTAGACCTGGAAGAGACCTTTAAGGCCAATAAATCCAATTCCTTAACTTCAAAGATGAGGGAACTAGGGCACAGACATGTTAAATGTCTTGCCAAGGATACCCACAGCTAGGAAGTGACCAAGCCTCAACACTCTATCCTCACACCAACCTTTCTCCTCTATAGATTTTTAGTGGTTATGACATTCAAGATTTTTCTGAGTTCCATCAGAAGTTGAGCACTTGATAAATACATATAGGTCATGATTTTTTATGATAAACTTGAAGAATTATCTTTTTATGGGTTTGGCAAGTTCCAAGAGTCAAGTAGCGTATACAGAGTGTCCCAAAGGTCTGAGTGCAGTTTAAAGCTTTGATAGCCCTTTCACTTCTTAACGCCTTAGCAATCTGGCTTTCATCTCTATGACTATGTCTCCTCCCAAGGTCACTGATGATTTCTTTATTGCTAAATCCCGTGACCTTTTCCAGTGGTTAGCAGTACCAGAACAGAGAATAAAGAGAAAGGCTGGTTAATATAACAGTAATCCCCCAAAGGCTGGCTTATACTACCCATATTCAATTCCAGCTATCTCAGCAATGAATATTCTCTATGCCACCTTCCCCTTGCCCCTCCTCCCTTTACACCATCACCCCATTATAACTTTAAGTGAAATACCTGAAAGAAGTAGGGCCATTGTTGGAAGCATTACACATGTTTGAGAAGCCAGGGTTGCAACTTTTGAGCTCTGGAAGTGAGTGATTAGTCTTTAATTTTTTGTGTGCAGGACTTAAACTAGATTGAGAGTCAAATACGGGTGATCCATTGACTTTGTCCGATGGTAGAGCCATATATTTGCCTTTCTCCTTGGAGGGGTGCTGTGCATCACTAAAACAAATGTCACCAACAGGAGAGTTTTGAAAATCTCCACTGGACTTCATGTTTTGGTTTCTGATATGTTCCGCAGAACTGGATTTATTGCCTAGGTCTGTCAAAACCAGAGTTGTCATTCCAAATGCAGTTTTCCGGTTGATCTTCACTTCTGGATGGCGTTTGACAAAACTATTACAAGGATACTTCATCAAACTGTTGTCACAGCTGACAGAATTATTGGCATCCTCCTCTGCTTTTGCATCTTGAAATGGAAGGAAAAGGTATTACAATATATTGAGGAAGCTAGGCGGATAGAGCCTGGTACTTGGAGTTAAGAATATCTGAGTTCAAATACAGCAGTAGATACTTTCTAGGTGTGTGACCCTGGGCAAGCCACTTAACCTCTGCACATCTCTGTTTCCTCACCTGTAATTGGGATAATAATAGTACCCATTTCCCAGGGCTGTTGTGATAATAAAATGAATTAACATTTGCAAAGCACTTTAGAAACACAAAAGAGTCATAAACATGCTAGCTATTATATTTCATATAGTGTTTTGCTAGTTATTTTTTAAAAAAAGAATTTCTTGAAAAATAACTTAGATCACAAAGTTTACTCCTTGTGTTTCAAATTTAACTTTCAGTTAATAGTAATAGCATTTATACGATGCTTTGGGGCAGCTGAGCAGCACAGAAGATAGAGCAGTAGGTCTGAAGTCAGAAAGACCAGAGTTCAAATGTGACCTCAAGTACTTACTAGCTGTGTGACCAAGTCATTTGACCTCTGCCTACATAAAAGTGGAGAAGGAAACTGCAAACCACACTACAGGATCTTTGCCAAAACAAAACAAAACAACCATGGACAGTATTTTTTAAAATGCTAAAAGATATGACATTGGAAAATGAGGCCCTCATGTCAGAAGGGCTTGGCATGCTATAGTCCACCGGATCATGGAGATGGTCTACAGGATCATGAAGAGTTGGACACAACTGAATGACTGAACAAGGCTTGCAAAATGATTGATGTGTCTTAATTTGTTTGATCCTCACACAACCTTGTTAGATAAATGCTATTATTATATCATTTTACAGATAAGAAAACCGAGGCTGAGAATGGTTAAGACTTGTCCAGGATCACCCAACTGGTATGTATCAAAGGCAAGAACAGAACTCACACCTTTCCTGACTCCAAGTTCAACACTCTATTCACTGTCCCACCTAATAGTTAGCAAAAGGACTATGATTTGAGTTTCATGGTTTCCACAGTCTACTTTCATGGTACCACAGAGGAGATTTACAGAGTTTTCCATTGCCTTTCATTATGTTCCAAGAATCTACATATAACACTGAGCTATTAGCTTCTAGGAACTGGGGAGACTACAGAAATAGCAATAGTGATGTCGGGTTTTATAAAATTCTCTCCAAAGGAGCTGCAGCTGAAACCAGTACAGGTGTTTTAAGTTATTACAGTTCATAAAAGAATAGAATCTGAATGGCATTATAAGCCTTGTTTCTATGAGTAACTGGATTTACAATGAAAGCCTTATTTTAAATAATATGAATATAGATGAATGAAAAGGGCTTTTCACATTTATTAAATATTGCTGAACTGAAAATCAGAGTCTGCCCCGTAATTCCTTGTATCTAAGAACTACGGAACCTGTGTCAAGAACATGTTCTATCAGGATGTTATTCTGATCTATATCTTTGCTGCACAGGCTACCAAAGAAAATGGGAAGAAAGATCATTAGCAGAGAATAAGAATGTTCTGAATGGTGAAGTAAATTTAGAAACCCAAGGTTGCTCTTATCTTAGGACTCTAAAAGCCTCGTAATATTGGAACAAGAGGGTAAGAATTATCAAGGCAGCTTCTACTGAAAGTTGTGAAGTTCTGTGCTCAGCAAGGCCTGCTTCCTGGGCCCAAACACTAAGATGCAGAATTCCAGTCTACAAAGTGTGGGAGAACATAAGTCAAGAATGAACTTGTTCTGTTCTAATTGAGGGGGGAAAATAACAGATTGAGAACACAATAGAATCAGCATCAATGAGATGGGTCTTAATCACAGGTTTCCATGAAGGGTTTTACATTTCTCTCAACACACAAGATTGCAAGTTGCAAAGAGTTATTTTGAAGGATTTCAATGAAATCAGTACAATTGTCTATGTAAAGCTTTTAATAACAAGGGGGTGGGGAAGATAAAGAAGAGAGGAGGAATTTTTCCATTCCACCTGCAAATACATTCTTTTAGAAAACCTCTCTTTCAATTTATAACACTTGGACTGAATAACAAACTAGAAAGTTGCTGAAATCTGCATAAAACAAAGCTTTATTGAATAATTCATCAGAAACAGGGGAGGAGAACAGATGTGATAATCTCAATTTTTGAGATACAAAAGAACTTACTGTTTTAGTACAAGCATGTTTTCCCTCCCTCTAAAATAAAAGGGGGGAAAAAAAACAGGTGCTTACAGATCTCTATGGAGATAGTTTACATGCAGAAATACATATAGTGTAGTGAATAAATACTTGTACGATGGATACTTGCTCAAATTAAGGATAATTCCTTTGAGCTTTCAGGAAGAAAGTATTATTCTTATATTAGGATTACTGAACAGCAGGAAAGGGTAAAATAGATGCTTGACTTTGTATAATTAACAGTCTTGCAAACAGAATGATCAAAGAAACCCACACTCAATCTTACCATTGGGCCTTGAAGTCAAGCAAGCATCACAGCCCTTAGCAGAAGGCTTGTTTATTAGGGTGCAGACAGCACACGTCCATTCCTCCTCAGCTTTCTGAGCAACATGTTCATTAGGATACAGCCCCCTGCTATAGGCCCAGCCAATTAGACTGTTTCTTGTGGGCAGCTTGCTGCAAGATAATACATTTAAAAATCAACATTATAAGCAGATCTACTCTAAATTACTTTGTCCAGAGGTTTTGGATATTTTGGAGACAAGAACAGAAAGATCCTTTACCATGCACATTTATAATTGGATGTGTCTGTAAAATCATGTTTCTTCCTCTTTGTTGTGATTTCCAGGCCTTCCCCCAACCACCTTTATTCAGTTAACTCTCCTCCTTCTGAAATGCACTCAATCCACATATGTCACTCTATCCCGATCCTGGTGGCTGTTAGTGCCCAGTCCCCAGGTCATTCTCCCTTCCTCAGAGTTCAATATCTGGCTCACAGTTCTCCTACACATCCCAATCCTTGTCCACAAACTTGAGGACTTCTAGGTTACATAGAGATGTCCCCTCAAATACCCTTGCTTCCCAGTTCATTGCTCTCAACTCTAATGACTTACACTCAGCGATATATTAAGGACAACCATGACCTCAATCATGTCATCACCCACAAGAGTTCTATCTCTGTAACCCATAACTCTGAAATTCCTTTCTGACCATACAGACTTGTCATTTCAGCTTACCTCTCCTAAATCCCTTCTCAGTCTTCATCTTCAGTCTCTGTTTATCCCTTTCCAAATACAAACTTTAGACCAAGGATGGGAACTTGTGGCCTTCTAGGTCCTTGGGTGCAGCCTTTCGACTGAGTCCAAGTTTTACACAACAAATCCTTTTATTAAGCGGATTTGTTCTGTGAAGTTTGGATTCAGTCAAAAGGCTGCACTTGAGAACCTAGAGGGGCACAGGTGGCCTTGAAGGTTCTCCACTCCTGCTTTATACTGTTCCTGCCATCTGCCTTTTCTGTTCTTGCCCTAGTACTTCTGTGCTGAGTCTCCTAGAAACTTGGGCTCTCTAATTTCAACTGGACCTTCACTGCCAAGAGTCAATTCTTTTACTCTACACTAATCAGTTCTCTTATCTCTCTCCTCACAGAGGCTGATCTAAGCCTTTTCCTCTCCAGTCCCCATACCACCTTTCTCTCTCATCCCTATCAACAAAGGTCTTCACTCACTGAAAAAAATGAACCCACTGTAAGCTCTCTCTCATCCCTAGTGCTATACTTCAAATCACCTTAGCATCATCACCAATTCTCTCCTCCTTCGCTCTTATCAGATGAGGATAAGGGAGCCCTTCTTGCCAACTTCAACTCTTGATTTCTTCTATATCATCTCCAAGAACTTGGCTCTTTAACTACATCTATTCTTCCTCTGATTTTCATTCAGCTTTTCCCTATCCACTCCTTCCCTTTTGCCCAAAAAACATGACTAAATCTCCCCTGCCTGCAAAAATCCTTTACTTGATCCCACCATCTCAAGCTATTGCCCTATACTTTGCCTTCCTTTAATAGCCCAAACACCTAGAAAAAGCTGAGACTTAGATCTACTTTCTCACTGTCCATTCATTTCTTAACCCCTAGCAATCTGTCTTTTGTCTCTATGACTAGATAGAAACTGTTTCCTCCCAAGGTTAGCAATGGTTTCTTTACTGCTAAATCAAACAGTCTTTTCCAGTGGTTAATAATATCAAATATCCCCTCCTGCTAGATACTTTCTCCTCTCGGGGTATTCATGACACTCTCTGTTGTGATTTATTTTCTCACCTATTAGACTAATTCTTCTTGGTCTCCACTGTAGGATCATCATTTGTATCTTGTTCCTTATGCATAGGTGAATCCCAGGCCTATGTCCTAGGTTCTATCCATTTCTCACTATTTTGGTGATATGTAATGCTTAATAATAAAGGCGCATTGACAGATTGATTTAATCATCACTTCTGGAAACAACTATCATCTATATTTAGGTAACTTCTAAACATATATCCAGCCCTTATTCTCTTATCCTCCAGACTCATATCTCCATTTGCCTCCTAGAAATCTCTACTTAGAAGTCTCAAATTCAAAATCCCCAACAAAATTCATTTTCTTCCTTTGTCCTAACTTCACTATTTCTATCAAAGATTCCTCCAACTTTCCAGTCACCTAAGTTCACAACCTTATCTTTCACTTTCACCAAAGTCTTGGCAGTCCCTTCTCTGTAACATCTCTTATATCCATCCCTTTCTCTCCACTTACCCTCCAAGTACCACGGTTTATCCAGTCCCTCTTCACAGGCTTTCACAAACTTTTATAATTTTCTCCAATAGTCAATATCTCCCCTTTCCAATCCATCCTTCACAGAGATTCCAAAATGATATTGCTAGATTTGTTGGTATTTGTCTCACGAGATAGATGTAATTTAGCTGAGGACTGGAAATTAACACAATGACCAAAGTTCTTCCACTTGTTACAGGTGTTAAGCTACCTGAGGACAGGAATTTGTGCCACAAAACTTCCAGAAGAAATATTCTTCTGACGTTATCATGAGGTTATTTTCTCTTTCTCAAAGACCAACTACTGCAGAAGACTCTCCCTGACCCCTGAGCTGTTAGTGCCTTCCCATCTATGGTCACCTTGTGTCTACTTTATATGTATCACACCCGGATGTATATATCACATCTTCTTCATTATAATGTAAGCTCCTTGAGGGCAAACTGTTTCATTTTTGTCTTGGAATCCCCAGTGACTAACACAGGCCTGGCACATAATAGGTACTTAATAAATATTCAGTGGTTAATTTCTTCACAATGAACTAACCAATTTTAGATATATCTTCTTACTAATTCTCTTGGCATTCTTAGGAGGCAGAATTATAAGAAAGTTGTACTGAAGGTGAATATCTTACCTTACATCAATGGACTGAGGATTTTCCTTTTGACAACGAGGGCAGAAATATGTCATTCTGTTATTCTCCCCCAAGCGACATACAGTTATCTTGCTTCTACACTGACCACAGTCAGAACGTTTATACACCTTATAGTGTTTATAAAGAGCTGAGCCTGTTTTGCGGCACTTAAAACAAAACAATTATGTGACTTTATGTTACCAACTAACATGACAGTTGTGTTGCTAAGGAATCAAATTTATAATCTTCAACGTTATTCATAGATATGATATCCTAAAGAGAATTTGAAAAGATCTGCATTTTTTTATCTTTTAAAAAAAGATGTTGGCAAGAGTCTTAAACACCTGTCATTTGACACAATTGCTTCATAACCTTATGTCTTGTTTACATTTCTTGTTCTTTGCTTACAGTCATCTTACTGTCTATAGTGGGATTTTACTTCAAATGCAATGAAGTGTTCTCAAGAGAATTCCATGCCTGGTCACTTTTTGAAAAATCTAATCCTTCTCTTAAGTCTAATTTCAATAACCCAGAAGACATCTTCCTCTCGTGGGCAGTATTTTATTCTAATTTCTAATGCCCAGATCTGGTTTAAAGCATTAAGCTTTTATAGTGCAGTGTAAAGAACATTAGATTTGGATTCAGAAGACCTGGCTTTGAGTTCTGGCTCCACTACTTATTAGCTGTATGACATTGGGCAAATTCCTTATCCCCTTTGTGCCTTAGTTTCCTCATCTGTAAAATGGGGATAATGATATACTGTTAAGGGGGTGAAGGAGCACTGGACTTGGAGTCTAAGTTTAAATACTCCCTCAGACATTTAATTAGCTGTGTGACCTCTCAGCCTCAGTTTCCTTATCTGTAAAATTGGGATAATAATAGGACTTATTTCACAAAGTCATTAGAATAAGAACAGATGTAAAGCAGATTGCAGACCTTAAATCACCATATAAATGCTAGTTGTTTTTATTATCATTATTATTATTACCTACCTTACAGGGTTGTACAGTTCAAATAATACAATGTGTATAAAATTACTTTAATTATAAAGTACTATATAAATGTCAGCAGTTATTAATATCATCACCATCATCTTACACCTACTCTAAAAAACATTCAATACATTTCCAGTACAGAAAGTATTCTGTTTAGGTACAACACATGAACAATTTCAATGCCATTTCAAAAGACATTTTGACAGTTTCCGTCAGATATAATCCTGCTCACAGACTATTTAAAGAGAACACTGTGGCTTTCAATCAGCAGTATGAAATACTGTTCAGCATATATTAACTGAAAATTACACACAGATTTAATATTAATTTGGCAAGGTATTAAAATTTCAAATTTATAGGATGGACAAAATGGGAAATTTTCTGTAACCAGTCTCTCTGGGAGAACACACGAAAACAGAAATACCTAGTAATGAGCCAGGAAGTACTTGTATACTTTTCATTCGATTATGCTAAAAATTGCCAAATGCTCTAAATCTAACCGAGGCCATCCTTTTTTATTCCGGTAAACATGACAACTGAGCACCCAATAGATACACTAACACACTGTGATACTGTTGTATAGTCACTACTAGGGTGGGTGTGTCCAAATGTATTTTTAAAAAGCAAAATATTTTTATTAACTTTATAAGGCAGTATCACCCAATGTAACTTCTTTTTCCTCTACCCCCCTCACCCACAGTAGTTCATTCTACATGAAATGCAAGTAGAGGATAGAACACATAGTTTGGAGTCAGGAAGAACAGAGTTCAAATCCTACCTCTTGCACTTACTAGCTATGTGACTCTGGAAAAGTCACTTAATTTACCTGGCCTCAGTTTCCTTCTATAAAACAAGGAGGCTGGATTTGATGACCTCCAATATTTCTTCTAGCTCCATACCTATGGTCCTTTGAAAGACAATTGGACATAAGGTTCATCAGCCTTGCCATTTTTGGTCAAATACGGACCAACACATACTCTATATGATTTAGGGGAAAGTTGGTTTCTTCCCCTAAAGTAACAATGTTGTTATGAGGTAGCTTTATATTCTCTCCATTAGATGAAAATTTTTGTTGTCAACAAAAATAAAGTTGAATATTTAGATAAGTTCAAACATTTTGCTCTTACCCTATAAAAGAGGATTGTAAAGTCACGTATCATTTTCACAAGGTGACGTATCTGTTCATCTTTTAGCTGAGAAACCTTAAAATGAAGGGAAAATGCTTAAGGATATTTTGATCACGTTTATTATTTTGAAATTTTAAGAAAACACATCAGTAGGATGGACAACGAAGGCTGCTAATTACTTCCTGACAGAGAGGTGATGGATTAATATGCAGAATGAGACATATGGATAATACGGGAATTTGTTTTGCTTGACTATATATGTTTGTTACAAGGGTTTTTTTTTTCCTTTTTTGGAGGTGCATATAGGAGATAAAAAAGTGAAAAAAGTAAAAATCTAAAATATTTAAAGTGCATCAGTAAAATAATTATGCACATGTGGATGATATATAAACATATACAGGTAACATAATATAGCAGACAAATAGATAGGCAGGTTCCAATACTTTCTCTATCCTGACGGGTCATATATTAATTTATAAACACTGTATTCTGAAATGTCAGTACTAAACAGAACACTATTCTTTTAATGACATATTTTATTTATTTTATTTTTCCCCAATTACATATTTAACTTTTTTTTTTAAAGTTCTGAGTTCTAAATTCTATCCCTCTTCCCCCCTACCCCAAGATGGTAAGCAATTTGATATAGGTTCTACAATGTTCAATCATGTAAAAACATTTCCTTATTAGTCATTTTGTACAAGAAGACTTGAATAAATGAAAAAGAATGTAAGAAAGTGAAAAATAGCATGTTTCAGTCCATATTCAAACAATATCAGTTCTTTCTCTGGAGGTGAATAGTATGCTTCATCGTCAGCCCTTTGGGATTGTCTTGGATCACTGTATTGCTGAGAATACTTCAGTCCTTCACAGTTCTTCATCAAACAATATTGCTGTTACTGTGTACATTTTCCTGGTCCTGCTCACTTCATTTTGCATAAGTTCATATAAGTCTTTCCAGGTTTTCCTAAAATCATCCTGCTTGTCATTTCTTATAGCACAATAATATTCCATCATGATCATATACCATAGTTTGTTTAGAACTATTCACCAGTTAATGGGCATCCCTTCAATTTCCAATTCTCGGAATATTATTCTTATAAACAAATATAAATTATGCATTCAAATCTTTAGTGCTCTGACAATATTCAATATACTTCTGTCACTGTTCCCTTACCTGTATAGAGGAGTTTGACCTAAATGAGTTTTAAACCCTTTCCAATGTCAATATCCTATGACCAGTAAGTAATTTTTTTTAACGGAAGAACTTATACATAGACCTGATTGAGGTTTGTTTGGTTTTTTTTAAATAAAAGTCCTAAATAAACTTCAGCATTATCCTTGAAGAATTCATTATATTTGACATGTACTTTCTAAGACTGTTTCAGAGGAAATACCTTCTACTTCATCCTACAACACTCTGAGTTTATGTAGAGATAGAAGAATCTAGATGTCTTTGATGATACCTCTTCTCTCTTAGTTTTCATAACACCCCTGGGAAGCTGTAGTTGCCACACTTCTATTTTATAGAGAAATGAGGAACTTACTCTGCCTCCTGACAGTGTGAGCATGGAAGAGATCCAGGGTTTTTTTTTTTTAATTTTCTTAATACCTAGTGCCCTATACCTTGCAACTTGACTCCAAGGGTCCAGGAAGTTTTGATTCTTCTAACAAATGACTTCTGTGAATTTAACATTGACTGTGAAATGACCTAGTCTAAGGGAGTAAGATGGGACTAGACATATTGATGATGGGCTTTTAGAACAATCTTACTGGAGAAAAGAGAAGAGGATATTCTGTGCTGAACTAAAATATACACATAGGAAGAGAGAATGTCACCACCTCTAACATGTTTGATAAAGTTAAAGGGCTATAGGCTTGGCTTTTGATGCAGGGCATGAAATGGAAATCAGTATATATGCAGTAAGACAACTTGAAATATACAATATGGTGTAGTTAAAAGAGTGCTAGATCTGGAATAAGGAGATCTCTGGTTTCCAGCTCTGGTGGAGACACTAATTAATTCTGGGACTTTGGGCTGGTTACTTATCCTCTTTGACCTTCAGTTTCCCCATCTATAAAATGAAACAATAATCTGGGAATAAGGTATTCTTATAGGGCTGTTGTTAGCAAAGTGCTTAGTCAACCTTACAGCGTATGTAAATGTGAGTTGTTATGCTTATTAATTTACTAACCAAATTCCAAAAGAGAGAATGCACAAAAAATATTTATGGCATCACTTGTTGCAGCAATGAAATGGAAACAAAGAGGAATGGCTGAAGAAGTTATGGTAAATAAATGGAATACAATTGTGCTGTAAGAAATGATGAAAAGTCTTTACCTTAATGAGATATGATTTTAAAAAAAAATCAACATATTCATGGAAAAATTTCAGGTTCTTTCTCCCCCGCATGAATTTCAATAAGAGTAATCTAATTTTATTTTAACTTTGGGAGGTTTCTTTTCCCCTGAGCCTTCTATAATACTTAAACCCAAATGTAGCATGTCTGGCTCCCAGGACACAAGAAACAAATGAAAAATTCAGGTAGTTCAACTTAATAATATGAACTAAGGAATCACAAGAGGAAAGAGGCATTCACTAGGGTGAATATTAAGTTTTGGTGGTTTGTATTTGGAACTGACAAGATTTTAATTTATCTTTCATCTTTACCACTAAATTACATGTAATTATATGACCTTAGGCAAGTCACTAAAGGTCTGGGCCTCAGCAAGGATAGAGTCGGGCTCTAGAGACTCTTCCAGTTCCAACAGTTGGTCTGTGATTCTACCAGCACACGGCTAATATTTTTCATATCATTTAGTTTTCCAAAGGAACCATTTGGTTCGAAGTGGTATTTTCCACGTCAGAGTATCTGTCACAGAGATTTCCGAATAACTGGTGACAGAATTCGAGTGACCTTGGAAAGGGAATTTCAGGTCATTCCTGTTCTTTGCACAGCTCCTAGATGGGGGTTGTCTCATTAGGAGTTATATAACCTATATGTTTTTGTGCCACCAAATGCAGGAAAATATATTAATTGCACAAATCTGCTGTTTAAACTGGAGCTTATTGGCCTCCTTGGTCCTACACAGAAGGGCTGATATTTTAAGTTGAAGATTTCGTTGTAAATTAATCCATCTTACATAGACTTTTTGTTCATTTGAATTTAAAGTTGGTTATTGTTCTTGTTAAATGATTTTTTTAAAAAATAAAACTGGAAATTCAAAATAAAAAAGATGAAAAGGATGGGTTGAAAGAAACTTAAGATTTGCATGAACTGATATAGAGTGAAGTGGGTAGAGTCATGAGAACGACTTATACAGTGACAATGACATAAAAACAAACTTGAAAAACTTAGGAACTCTGACCAGTGTATTGACCAACTACAATTCCAGAAGACTCATGAAAAATGGTACCCACCTCCTGAGAGGTGAAGGAGTGAGAGCAGAATGAGACTTTTTTTAAAAAAAAACATGGTCAATGCAGAAATTTGTTTTGCTTGACTATACAAGTTTGTAACAGAGGTTTTGTTTTTCTTTCTCATTTGGGGGAAGAGAGGAAAAGAAGGATGTTTGCCAATTAAAAAATTAATTTAAAAAATGCGCAGAAGAGAACTAAGGAAAGTTCAGAAGTAAACACTGATAAGTAGACACAGCTCTGAAAGTCACATGTTAAAATCTATTATTTACTTCTAAAAAAAGCCAACTGTATAGAACAGGAATTCTTTTACTTGTATACTTTGTACATGGAAATGTTTCTTTTGTCAATGTTCATTAAATTCAGATTTTTTTTAAATGTAAATAAATGAACCAAATTAAACCAAATTGAATTTTTGTGTTTTACACTACTATGATCTTTGTGACTCCCTGAGACATCCTGACCCTCTTTTTACTGGGGAGTTACTTTTCACACTTAGGATGGCCAGTTCTATCTGTGCTGCCATGACTTTTTTTTTTTGTTCCCTTGACTTTATTCTTAGATTTTATCATCTTGCTTCTCTAATGAAAGCTACTGAGGCAAATACATACCTATTAACATTTTCACTATTTTGCTTTCTTGTGTTTCTATTGATGTTTTCGTTCTCTGTTGCTTTGCAATTTAGTTGTTTGCTTCTTGCTTTTTTGTGTACTTTTTTTTGGGGGAGGGGTGAAATTAGAATCTTCTTTTGATGTGCTTATAATATAATTTAATTTATTATATGCTATTTCTAATAACACTGTTGGTATAGATTCACCTTGCATTTCTGTAGTTGTTTTGTCTATGAGGGATAATCCATTTGTGTTATGAGACACTAAAGACCTTCTTTAGTTCTTTAAGGTCTTCAATCTGAAGACTTTGGTTTGAATCCTAGCTCTGCCCACTTGCTACTTGAGGGACTTTGGGCAATCACTTAACATCTCTGAGGCTCAGTTTCCTTATTTGTAAAATGAAGGAGTTGGATTTAATGGTCTCTTGGGTCACTTCCAGCTCTAGATCAATGATGATTCTATGGTCTGCTGATGAAGCTACTTTGGCTACTTCTGTGGTGATGGGCTCTTCCTATAGTTTCCCATAGTTTGTATTTGATTTCATTCTATAATCATATTTTGTCAAACCTGAAGCTTCTTCTCTGACGTTTGAGCAAAGCAGCTCATGTAGGCTAAAGTTCAGTTTCTCTCTAAAGGCTTAAGCTTGTTAGTTAAAGAAAAACTCTGTTCTCCAATGTTCTCATAACACATTATCTCAGCATTTCCTGCAGGGTCTGTGGGGTATCCTTGAGAGGCTAGGACTACCTAAACTTGTCCCATCTTGAACAATTAAGGTGATCTCATCTTATTCCCCAGCTGCTGCTGAGTCTGCCCTTACCAGTAACCTAAGGATGCAGCTGGACCCATAAAATTCACAAAAGCATTTCTAAGAGATCTAGAGAGGTGGCTGTTGTCCCACCTGGGGCTATGTCCACTTTCTTTGATGTCACCAATAATCTCTCATCTCTATAGGGCTGGCCAATTACGTAATTATTATTCTTTTCTTTGTTCTAAGCTTGTAAAAAAACATATTGCACCCTTAATTCGAGGTCTTCTGGCCAGAGACAGGGCCAGTTGACCCATCCTTATTATCAGGTTGTATGCCCCATTCATAAATGAAATCTTGCTTGGAAAATTACCCTTTCATTAAATTTCACTTATTGAACCTTCCTTTATTCTACTTCACCTAATTTGCATCTGACCAATAACCTGTATAAAAAGTCATAGGGGTAGCAAAGTGCAGCTTCTTCTGTTTTGTTCTGCCTAGGAGCCTGGACAGTTCAATATGGTCATACCCTCCCTCCTTCAGCCTACCCTAGAGTTTCAAATGACACAAACGCCCTTTGGCCTCTTTGGTTGTTCATAGAAATTTCTTTTTTTTTCTTGTTAGTTTCCCCCACCCTTACTGGTGTACTTTTGCTTGTGATGGGGAAGGGGAGGCAATATATCAATTAGAGATGATATCGGCTCTTATTTACTAATGTTCCCAGTTACCCTCTTCTTGCTTCTCCTCACCCTACAACTCTACCTCCAACTCTAGAGGAAGAATTAGCAGAAGTAAAAACTTTGGTAAGTATCCAGAGAAAGCCTTCAATGTCTCACAAGAGGTTCTGAGAGGACACCAAGGATAAAGAAAATATAAAGGGAGAAAAGTATGCTTATTAAGATATCTCTTAAGATTTATTTTCATAGAGCTTTGTAGTCAGTTGGAATCAGTGTGAATACTGGTTATAACAGCTGGATAGATATTAAAGCATTCTGTTTCAATAAGAGGCCAGACTAACATCTTTCAAACCAATGAAGAAAGCAAAACTGAGTCTAT